>NC_044308.2:97802681-98115073 GCF_007474595.2 Lynx canadensis
AGGGTTGTGGGATTGAATCCTGCATCAGGCTCTGCACTGAGTGTGGAGCTTAAGATTCTCTCCCTCTCTCTCAGGGCCCCTGGGTGGCTCAGTTGGTTGAGCTTCTGACTCTTGATTTCAGATAAGGTCATGATCTCACAGCTGTGAGATCAAGCCTGTTGGGCCCCAGTGTGGAGCCCACTAGGGATTCACTTTCCCTCTTGCTTTGCCCCTCCCCTGCTCATGCTTGTGGGATTTCTCTTCCCCGACCCCTGCTTGTGCTCTGTAACAATTAACAATTAAAAAAAAAAAAAAAAGTGATTCTTTGGGGGGAAAAAAAAGGAAGCCTGTACATTTAGGAAACACAAAATCTTTATGCCTCAAAAAAATCCTACTTTCAAAACTACACCACGAGGGCACCTGGCTGGCTCAGTTGGTAGAGCACATGACTCCTGATCTCGGTATTGTAAATTTGAGCCCCACGGTGGGTGCAGAGATTACTCAAAAATAAATCTTTTTTTTCTTCTTCTTTTAAATGTTTATTTATTCTGAGAGAGACAGGGAGAACGTGAGCTGGGGAGGGGCAGAGAGAGAGGGAGAGAGAGAATTCCAAGCGGGCTCCGTGCTATCAGCACAGAGCCTGATGCAGGGCTCAATTTCACAAACCATGAGATTGTGATACAAGCTGAAATCAACAGTTGGATGCTTAACCACTGAGCCACCCAGGTACCCCTAAAAATAAACCTTTAAACAAACAAAAACCCTGTACAACAGCCTGAGCTAAAACCACATTCCTTAAGACCTAAAACATTTTTAAATTTATCTTTATATCTCCAGCACCATGCCAAATAAAAGTTAGTGGATCTGAATTACTAACCCCACTAGTCCTCTTTCTTTATACTCCTAACACCTAGCCTTGATCTCCCAAATTGCAAGTTATTTGCTTTTGGCTAGAATTCACATAATGAGAAAACTTCATCAACAAATTCAACAAATTCAATCATAGCAAAGAGAACAGAAACAAGTGGGATTTACTAAATTAAGCATCTTTAATGCATAAACTTGACCATGTCTTTGCTTTATACTAGTCACATATACAGAAGGTGATACAAAAATGGATGAGACACAATTCTTCCTTTCTACAGGTTCAAACTCTAGGCATCACAGAGGCAACTTGCATAAAATATAATTACTGTAACAGGTAAAGAAAGCAACAAAAAAGGGAAACATACATAAATTCTATTTAACAGAGTGCATTTTTATTTACTGTACAGACCTACCTTATTATATTTTACTCTGACAATTTAAAAGAATTTGGGGCGCCTGGGTGGCTCAGTCAGTTAAACATCCAACTTTGGCTCAGGTCATGATCTCACAGTTCGTGAGTTTGAGCCGTGAGTTGGGCTCCGTGCTGACAATAGTGCAGAGCCTGCTTGGAATTTTCTCTCTCCCTCTCTCTCTGCCCCTCCCTCACTCACTCAAAATAAATAAATTTAAAATAAATTTTGAATGATTGGAGAAAGTTCACAAAAGTCAGAACTAATAAGAGACAATACAAACTTATAAACAGCTGAGTTCCTTGCTTAAGCTGATGTCCAATTATAAACCTCTATTATTTACAGATGGAAAGGACCTTTATAAAAGCAGCCTGCCTAATTTTAAAGGAAGAATCCAAGGCCAAGGAGATTATCTTAACACTGAAAGTGCCTTAGTTCAGTGAGTTATCAGAGCAGTTTCCCCACATCACAATCAACATCTACACCACACATTAGCTCAGAGACCATGCCCAGCTAATGAAATCTCCTCAGAGGATAAAGGAGCTAGGAATATATTTACCGGTTTTTTCTTTCTGATGTATAAAATATGAATATCTTCACTTCGATATTCTTCATCATGTTTCTCCAAAGGAATTTTTTCAAAGTCAAAGTCTAGTTGGAGTAGCTATAAATTTAAAAGAGATATACTTTAAATTAAGTAATATGAAGTGTCCTGTGGTGACAGAAGTCAGAATGATGGTTAATTTTAGAGTACTGACCAGGGAAGGGCATGTAGGAGCCTTCTGAGGTCGTAAAAGTGTTCTATAGCTTTATGTAGGGTGGTGGTTGCTTGGGTGTATACACATGAAAAAGTGAGCCGAGCACTGGATATATGTGCATTGTACATGTGTTTTAATTCAACTGAAACAGTTTAGCAATATAAAATTTTCAATTATACTCTCAAAAGTTCATTAACTTTAATTGTCAAGAAAAATATAAACCATTTTAGCACATATCTGAGGCAGAGTCATATATTTGTTTTCTCATTTAAGTAAAGTAGTCCTTTCAGGGCTGTGTAGATGTACCCTCAAGAGGAGTCACTTGTAAAGTGATGGATTTTTGCCCATCAAAAGCGTTTGGGTGACAACCAGGGGAAGATGGGTAAAGATACATGGGACTCTATGTACTACTCTTGCAACTTTGTGTGAATTTTTATTTCAAAGTAAAAAGTAAAAAAAAGAGGGGGAGGAGGGGAGAGGGGAGAGGGGAGAGGGGAAGAAACTGAAAGCAGATAGGTTTTCTTCCAGGACACGTGGGTGGCTCAGTCAGTTAAGTGTCTGACTCTTGATTTCAGCTCAGGTCATGATTTCACAGTTCATGGGTTCTTGGGATTGAGCCCCATGCTGGGCTCTGCCCTGACAGCAGGGAGCCTGCTTGGGATTCTCTCTCTCACTCTCTCTCTGCCTCTGCCCTGCTCACTCTCTCTCAAAATAAATAAGTAAACTTAAAAAAAAAAAAAAAAAAGCAGATACAATATCTTGGTCAAAGCTTTCATAAAAACATAGAGAAAACCACAGAGGTAAAAACATATCACATATCAATGTTTCCATGATGTATACTCCAAAAGTAATACATACATCAATATGTTCCCCAAAGGTAGCACAGTGTTTAATCAAGAAACATTATTTTAGATTGTTCTCTAAATACTAGATCACCTAATTAGAAAGAAAAAGAAATAAAGGATTAGAAAAGATGAAAAAAGCGGAAGTCTTAATAGAACGGTGGGCAATGAAAGATCCTCTCCTTGGGTTCATACAACCAGAATGTTTTCCCCACTCAAGAGTACCATAATATACTTGAACACACAGTCACATACAGCCTCACAGAAGGGTAATCAGTACAAAAACCTATCTAGTACAGTACTTACCTCAAAATACTTTTTCTCAATTTCTGGATTTTTTCCCATGGTTCGTTGTTCATAACAACATATAATACAAGTCTCAAATCCACTAATATCTTTTAGAGTTTTCAACAATGGCTCCAAAGACTGTTCAAAAAAGGATATAGTTTTTATTTATGATTTTTAAAAATTTATATTTTTACTATAAAAAGGGGGCAGGGGAAGTGGAGGGTAACCATAATTCCCCTCCAACTTATCCATCTTTGAATCAATCCAACAAAGTACATGTGGTTAAAGCTCTGTAACTAATGACTGGTAAACTTCTCTTAACTAATCAACCATTACACTGATTTCAATTTCCAAAGAGAGGAGTTAAGTGACTGCATTTTGGAATGCCCATGGGAAAATAAATAGAACTGACTTCACCCTTAAAAAATTAATTTTATTTAATCTATTTTAATTTAGGATTTTGCCCACAAAGGCAAGTCTGACAATACCTTGAAAGTAAGTTAGCTCGACCCTTGTTATTTTAAAAATGAGTGATGCCCACAATGCTATACAAACGGATTTTTAAAAATCATTCTGAATAATTTTGCCACAGAAAAATGAATTCTTTACAAAGCAACTTAATTCTCAATGTCATGGTCAACATGTTCACTAGGAAGAGCTTTAAAAAACTTGGCTTTTCATAACATCCAAATGGCAAAATCCTTTTAAAATCTTACAGAAGCTTCTAGTAAAATGCACATGACACTTTTCTCAACTGTTTCAGAGGTATATATGTTTATCCTGAGTGTACATATACAGTTCCTTAAAACTTATTTTCTCTTTACTGTGTCATCAACTTTAGGACAAATATCCTGCATTTAGAGATGTTAAAATGGGAAGAAATGTGCACTACGAAATCCACCAGTCATGGTACCACTTCTAAAGGAAGGGCACTTCGCTCCACTGAGTACTTACCTCTTCGTAGTATATGCAGTCGGCCATCAGTATGTAGTCTGGTGGAGAAGACAAGTCTTCTATTTCTTCCCCCCTTAAAAATGTCAACCAAATATTTTAACTGTTGCTTTAATAATTTAAAATACAGTTTTTATAAACAAGGCCTGAAAAGTCCCCTCCGTATTAACTATGCTTTTAGTGAAATGCAATTTAAAGCAAACTACGAATCATTACTTAAAACAAGCTGAAAGGCCATACAAACCATTTCAGTACCTTGGCTTGAATAGAACCAGTGACAAGATGCTCGTTCATATTAATATTCATCTTCAGCAAATCTTGCAACTCTTCAAGATCTGTGACTACAACATCAGCCCTGTAAAATAAGGTGGATTGAGGTGTAGGCACAAGTATGGTAAACCAGTAATGTGGGTTTCCCGAACAAAGCGGCGCCCCCTCCTGCCAGCTCTTACCCGAGGGTAGCGGCCATGAGCCCCACGGCCCCTGTGCCAGAGCCCAGTTCCAGCACCGACCGCCGGCTCAGAGCGTGGGCCCCATCGCCGGAAAACTCGGGCGTTTCCAGGTACTTAGAAAGAACAATGGCAGCATCCCAAACAACGCAGCCCACGCCGCCAGAGCCATACTGCTGCAGTCGTAACACTGTGCCATCTCGCTTCTCCAAAACTCGAACAAAGTTCCGCAGTGGGTCCTCCACGGAGGACTCCAGGGTAGCCGCCATCGCTGCCCGGCAACAAGAGGCGGCGTGCGCGGTGACGTCACATCCACACGCACCGCCCCAAGGGCCGACCTGAAGAGGGCCCGGCGCCTCCTAGCGGCGAAGTTGGGCTCCACAGCGCGTGCGCAAAGGCACAAAGCCGGGAAGGCAGCGTTACCTGGGCGTGGTCGAGCACGAGGCCACCCGCTTCCCCAGCGTGCTGGTCTGCCTCACTCCGCTCAATTACAAGTCAGGCCTAACAAACAGGTAGTTTAAATCACTCTTCCAAAGCTAAGATTATAAACTGCTCTTTAAAAAACAAAGGCAACCTCAGAGTGTTTTTACCTGGAGACTAATTCACATGGTAGTTATTGGCCTTAAACCCAGGCAGGTTCCAAGATCCTACCAAGGAAGGCTATAATCCTTATCAAGAGTTCCCTAGCATGTTTCTAATTTTTCATCTGAATGCATAAAAATAGTTGCTGGAAGCTTGCTGACTGCATTTTGAAGGTTAAGACAAAAGTAATCCCTCTAAAATTTACATCACTTAAATTCTTTGGGATTATGTAAGGTAAATTGCACAAAATATTGTAAATAATGTAGGTGTATTTATTTCCACAGAACTCAACAATCTCTCCCCTTGTTTCTTAAAATGAAAACACATACTTTAAAAATCTTTTAAAAATTAAGACTGGGGTAATTTATTAATCTTGTTAAGAACTCTGATACAAAGCACAGTAAAAGGCCACAGACCAGTAAATAAACAACGTGGCTTTTGGCTACTTTACAACTGCTGCTACAACACTATTAGCAAAACACGCTTTTTCATCACTTTGAACCCAGGAGTCCAAATGGCAAATAAGAGTTTTATTCACTTCTCTGAATAAAAAGTTTAATAAAGCTTTAAGTATTTGCTGGTTTAAATGTTACCAATGTAAAAAAAAATATTTTAAAAATTTTTAGTTAACATGAAATTTATAAAGTTACTAGGTTTTGAGGGCAAAGCAGTTGGTTCCTATGCCATAAGAATTTTTCCTCTGAATTTCTGAATTAGTAAAGTAGCAGATTGTATTATAGGCCTCGAGTCACTTAAATTTATATAGGTTATTAGCATTATCTTTAAATATACAATATAAACAAAACTGTACATACATGGCATATTAACTTTGTTTTCCAAAACAATAGGCAACTCATTAGCTAAAGACACCATAGTCTGCAAAAACAAAAGGCACATCTGAATGAGATACATGCCCTTTCTCCCTCTATGATTGGGTTAGGTAGTCTCTGTATACATTTTGACAAAATAATAAACACTTACAGTGCATTCTACTATTTTCATTCTATTTTTCATTTTTGTCTTCAGCAGCAAATTCTGGCATTTAAGACATGGCATTAAAGAGTTTAAGAACAGTGGGTGTTTTTCACAATTCTCCTACATGTAAAAACTAGAAGTAAAAACTAGAAGATGGTCAAAGAGTTTTAAAAATCAGTAATACCATACACCCCCTAAATCTGTGTAAATTCATTGCCTTAAAAAGGCATCTATTACTCAAATTTGAAAAATTCCACAAATGCACTATCCCCTTTTTCAGTGCAATCAATGTCACTTTAAACCATATTTTAGCAGAGTCTACAGTGCAAATATAAATTCTTTATACTGGCCTTTTGGCAGCACTGAGGATCCAAAACAAGGCAATGCTACTGATCACCTGAGGATCATGGTAAAGGACTTCTGTATTTTTATTTTTCTGATTTTTAAAAGCTTATTTGATCAGTAGCATTTTTGTAAGAGCATTATTTGTAAAAAGTACTAAAATACTATGCCTTTTTCTGAATAAATTAAAAAAAAAAAAACCTTTACAAATACCATTCCAGTGTCAATGACTACATATGGCTAAGGTCATTGAGGAGTTTCTGCATTTTCTAGCAAAGGCAGTCTGTACGATGGGGGGTGTGAAAGCTCCCGTTTATAAGTCTTTGGTGGCAGTTTTGGTAGGTGAGGGCTTGAATTCTGCCTTGGTGGAACAGGGGGAGCTTGAGGATGAGCAAGGTTATTGTGACTGGAACTGAGCGCATAGCATCGACGTGGTACTCTTGGAGAGGGTGTGCTAGGAGGAGTATTTGGTGAATTTGGACAGGTACTAACGTCTCTGAGCCACTCTGGATCTCTGTGAAGATGTCCTAGTGGAGGTGGCTGAAGATTAAATGGACAGTTTATAAAGTGTTCTGGAGGCCGAAGGGGAACTGGTGGAGGGGTATCAGGAAGAGGATCTCTCGGCGGTGGTGGAGGTGGACTATGCAGAGGCCCGTCAAATGCACCAGTAGGAGCAGGAACTCTGGGTTTTACCTTTGGAGGAGGAGGTTGTCTTGGTGGAATAGCAGGGGGGTCATCATCAGATTTCGTATTTCCCTAAAAAAAAAAAAAAATTAAATTATACCTCCATTCTCCTGAAAAATCTGTTAAGAAAGGTTTCAAAAGACTGAAAAATTCTTATGTGTTCAGTTAAATCCAGAGGTTCAAAATAGGTTAACCTAATTTAATGATCAGATTTATCAATAAATTACTTCTAGTATAACTTGGGGCCCAGTTTAATATTTTTATATATGAGATGTTTTAATTGAAATCTTAGAACATAAAGCCTCAGGTTATCTTGTAATTATAATAGGCAAGCGACTAAAAAGGATGTATAGTTTTGTGAACATTAAAATACATAATTCCAAGGGGACTTAATGCCTAGCTTCTGCTTTCTGGTCATCTACTTCTGCTTTCCCCAGTGAGGTTCTCAAAGTGTGATCCAGGGACAGCAGCACCAGCATCAGTAGGGAACTTGTTAAAAAATGCAAATTGTTGTGCCCCACCCTCTAGACCTACTCAAACAGAAACTCTGGCAATCTGGTTTTAACAAGCCTCCCAGGTGATTTTGAAGCAGTCAAGTTGGAGAAGTGCTGGTTTAAAGTTTCAAGAACGCTTTGAATACTAAAGTTTTTTCCATTTCTACCAGAAAGAAAACATACTTCTAAGTATATGTGAATCTGCCCAGCCTCTTTTTAGAAAAAAATATTCCAAGAATTAAGCAATTATTTAAAGTATTTTTCAAATAAAACCAAAGTGTTTTAAAACCTTAAAGGGTAGCCAAATTATAACTGACAGACTTCTTATAAGAACAAGCACTGTTCTGAAGATTCACAACTTTGAATAAGTTGAGTAAGTTAAGGCAAACCTAAGTCCTGTTGACTACCTTGGAATTTGAAGCATCATGATCAAACTTTTTTCGAGGAGGAAGTGGAGGAGGAATCAGTGGCTCTTCATTTAGTTTATGTAAACTACCACATGAACTGAAGAAAGACTCTAGGGGTAAAAAAGATTAGTTTAACCACAATTCACAGTGCAATCATAAGACAAGACTTTATTTCAATACGTGATCAACTCTGCTACAGCAAATGTCAGAATGTATTTTTTTTTTTTTAACGTTTATTTATTTTTAGGACAGAGAGAGACAGAGCATGAACGGGGGAGGGGCAGAGAGAGAGGGAGACACAGAATCGGAAACAGGCTCCAGGCTCTGAGCCATCAGCCCAGAGTCCGACGCAGGGCTCGAACTCACGGACCGCGAGATGGTGACCTGAGCCGAAGTCGGACGCCCAACCGACTGAGCCACCCAGGCGCCCCCAAATGTCAGAATGTATTGTAGCTGATGGTTGGTTTACCTATCCTCTCCACTAAAAACCGTAAGCTTTTTGAGGGTAGTGTGTATTTATTTTTGTATCCCTAAGCACTAGTACAGTGGTAGTGCTTGATACATGGCAGGTACCATGGCTACATGAAGATATACAATTTAATTAAAATTAATAATGAGATTCTGTATCTCAAAAGCCTTTTTAAAATCTAAAACAAACATATTTGCATATATTGTAGTAACTTCCAGAGAAAGAGCATACATAATCATACATAATTCTGAAGCAGCTAGTATCAGATACATTTCTACACAGGTAATAAAACCTCCAAATAGGAGAGCAAAAGGTAAGGTTGTATCAAATAACCCTTTCTCTTTGTTAAGTTTCTCACTGATAAAGGACATGTTATATAACCACATTAAAGAGAATTTACAAGATGATAAAGTATTCAGGAGAAAATTCTATGCCAAATAGACATAGAGTATGAACTGTTTTCTGGGGCGCCAGGGCAGCTGAGTCGGTTAAGTGTCTGACTCTTGATTTTGGCTCAAGTCATGATCTCACGGTATGTGAGACTGAGCCCCGCATCAGGTTCTGCACTGACAGTGTGGAGCCTGCTTGGGATTCCCTCTCCCCCTCTCTCTCTGCCCCTCCTCCACTCTCGCTCTCTCTCAAAATAAACAAACATTTAAAAAGTACTATTTTCATTTATTTCTTTTGTTTTTCATATGACAAAAATGCCTATAGTTAAGGACCAAGTCTATTTGATCTCTCTCCATAAACAGTTGTAATAAAAGCAGTGACCATGTCTCATTTATCATTATACTAAGATTGAGTTCACAGGAACTAGTTGGGAAAATTGACGAGTTTAATTTTAAACACATTGTGTATGAACTGCTTATGCAATATCCAAGTAAAGATGTCAATCTCGTTACTCCACGTAAAAAACTGCTGTCCTGATCATGTGACTCTGCAGTCACCTCATGGGTCTTGTTACCTCAGGGTGTCAGTAGTGGAAAAAGTATGCCTATGGGGTCTTGGCAGATGCTGTGGGATGTTAGGCAGAGCACTATGTGCTGTGGATATATTCCTTTGGCCTGCCCAACATCCTTTGCCCTGTCTTTGGATGCAAACTACTCTTGGTGATAGTGAGTCTATCTCATGTGGTTTAGTTGGCCAATTTGGCCTAGTGCACCCCAACTCCAATCAGAGAAATAACAAGTGTTGGTGAGGATGTGGAGAAAAGGGAATCCTTGTGCACTGTTGGTGGGAATGTAAACTGATGCATCCACCGTGGAAAACAGTATGGAGTTTCCTCAAAACATTAAAAATAGAAATACCATATGATCCAGTAATTCCACTACTAAGCATTTACCCTAAGAAAACAAAAACACTAATTGAAAAAGATATATGTACCCCTGTGTTCAGTGAAGCATTATTTATAATAACCAATATATAGAAGCAACTCAAGTATCCATCAATAGATGAATGGATAGGGACGCCTGGGTGGCTCAGTTGGTTGGGCGTCCAATTTCGGCTCAGGTCATGATCTCACAGTTCATGGATTCAAGCCATGTGTGGGGCTCTGTGCTGACAGCTCAGAGCCTGGAGCCTGCTTCGGATTCTGTGTCTCCCTCTCTCTGCCCCTCCCCCACTCATGCTCTGTCTCTCTCTCAAAAATGAATAAACATTTTAAAAAGTAGATGAATGGATAAAGAAGATATGGGGTGCATGTGTGCGCGTGCGTACACACACACACACACACACACACACACACACACACACACTGGAATATTAGCCACAAAAAAGAATGAGATCTTGCCATTTGTAACAATATGGATGGACCAAGAGGGTATGCTAAGTGATAAGTCAGACAAAGAAAAAGCAAATACCATATGATTTCACTTTTATGTGAGTTCTGGAAAAAAAAAAGCCAGAAACAGACTCATAAACACAGAGAACAGACTGGTGGCTGCCAGAGGGGAGGAGGGTAAGGGAATGGACAAAATAGGTGAAAGGGATTAAGAGGCACAAACTTCCAGTTATAAAATAAATAAGTCCAAGAGATGAAAAAAACAGCATAGGGAATATAGTCAATATTATAACAACACTTATGGTGAACATGGAGCAATATAGAGAACTGTCAAATCACTATGTTGAATATCTGAAACTAATATAATACTGCATGTCAACTATACTTCCATAATAAATACTTTTTGAAAGTAAGCTCTATGCCCAACATGGGGCTTGAAATCATGACCCAAGATCATGAGCTGCATGCTCTAATGACTGAGCCAGCCGGCCGCCCCAATAATAAATATGTTTTTAAAAGCAAAAAGGAAAACAAAGAAGGGGGCACTGGACTCACTCTTTCAACATGATCAGATTTCTAATCTACCTTCCTTTTATACATGTAGCCCTGTGCTTCAGGGAAAGCTGACCTTATCCCTTAAGTCTGGAGATGGGACCTGATTAGACCAAATCAATAGAGTAATCCAATCCTTCAGCCACAGTGACTGGTTTAGCTGAAGGCATGTGACCTAGTTCACATTTGGAAGATGTGCTAGCAGATCTGAAAACAAAGTTCCTTGCCCTTCTGGAAAAGTACTCTGCCAGTCTGTCTCTCTTTTCTGTACCTCTCTTTTCTTCTTACCTGATGGAATAAAGAAGCAAAGCACACAAACTGTTATGCTCCCACTACCACTCTTATGACCTTGAAGAAAAACAGTCTTAGATAAAGCTGGTAATTTAGCCAAAACAATGAAGAGTTGAAAAGAAACCTGGTCTTTGATAACATCACTCAGCCACTGATTCAACAAATCTTAAAGTAGCTTTCCTCTAGACTTCCAGTTATGTGAATCAGAATGTTTTCTTACTGTTTAAGTCAGACTTAGGTGGGTCTTCCCTTCCTTACAGAAACACACACTCATGGAAGTGGAAAATATCTAAATGATGGTAGAAAAGCTGTGAGAGCTTCTGAATATAGGTCTAACTCTACAGTCAGACCACAAAACCACTGTTATACTTCTCCATAGCAGGCAGTCAACAATCCTTGCTGAAGCATCAACACAATTTTATTTTGCTATCAAGAACACTTCCTTGGGGCACCTGGGTGGCTCAGTTGGTTAAATCTCTGACTTCGGCTCAGGTCATGATCTCACAGGTTATGAGTTCAAGCCCCATGCCTGGCTCTGTACTGACAGCTCAGAGCCTGGAGCCTGCTCAGATTCTGTGTCTCCCTTTCTCTCTGCCCCTCCCCCACTCATGAGCTTGCTCTACCTCTATCTCAAAAAAATTAAAAACGATAAAAAAAAAACCCACTTCCCTACAAGATTAGTGTTTGTGAGCATTTTAAATAGCTTCAGTGTTTAAAACTAGAATGTAGGATAATTTACTAAACAATTTCTGTAATATTAGTTAGCTATGTAAGTTACTTCCAATTTTTTTGCCATCCGTCCATCCATTTATTCAACAAATACTTATTGTGCACCTGCTATAGTGCCAGGCGCTGTTCTAGGCACTATGGCAATATAGTAGTGAACCACAACAGGCAAAAATTCATGTCTTTACAGAGCTTATATTCTGCATTGGGGAGAGAAAGTGGACATGGTAAATAAGTAAAAGTATTATGGTCATAAATTAGAAGAAGATATATTAGGTAGGGAAGGAAGACAGGAAAAGATAGGAGGGGAGCAATTTTAAATAGGGTGACTAGGGAAGGCCTCACTCAGGTAACACTGGACAAAAGCCTGAAGGAGGCAAGGGAGCCTGCCATGAGGCCAACTGGGTAAAGAGCATTCTAAGCAGAGGGAATGGCAAAGGCAGAAGTCCTAATGTGGGGATGCATCTATTGTGTGCATCAGGCAGAGTAGCTGGAGCAGAGTGAGTGACGGGAGAAAACAGTAGGTGGTGAAGTCTGACATATCCAAAGAGGCTAAAATGCATAGGATGTTCTGGGCCCTTTGCAAGAACTTTGGCATTTACTTGAGATGGAAAGCCACTGGGGGGCTATGAGACAAGTCTAACTTACATTCTAAAAGGACCTGGCTGCTATATTGAAAACAGACTGTGGGGAAGGTGGGAAGTTAAAATGCTACTACAGTGGTGGCTTGGATCAAGGTGACAGCAGTAGAGATGGTGAGAAACAGTTACATTCTGGATATATTCTGAGGGTAAACAAGACTTATTGATGAATCACATTGGGGGTATGAGAAAGAGAAATAAAAGATAACTCTAATATTTTTGGCCTAAGCAATTAGATACAGTTAAAGCTGGGATAAGAGGCTATGGGAAGAACTACTTTGCAGGGGATGAAAACAAGTTCAGTTCTGGAGAAGTTTGAGATTCTTATTCAATGTCCAAATAGAGATGTCAAAGGTCACTGAGTATATGAGTCAAAAAGTCAAGTGGTTCCAGGTAGATTAAAAAAACGGGGAATTATTAATATAGAGATAATATAAGACTGAATGGGCCAAACAAGTGAGTGAGAAGAGGTCCAGGGACTGAATCTTGTAACCTTCCAATCTTTGCTGACTGGAAATATGAAGAGAAACAAGCAAGACAGACTAGTGAGCTGAAAGTAAAACAGAAGAACCAAGAGAGTGGGAGGAACAATGTGATCATGTATGTGACTTCTTCCCAAAATTGGTATTTTGTATTAATGAAGGCAGAAACTTGATCTTTGGTTTGCCACTGAATCTGTAGTATCTAGCAGGGTAGCTGTTACAAAGTACTCAATTCCCTACTGCATGAGTAAGCCAAAGGGTATGAACATTTTTATGGTTTGACATATTGTTTACAGATTTCTTTCCAAAAGGGTCATACTAATACACCAATTTACAAGGGATAAATAACATATGAGAGTACCTTTTAACATAGGCTTGCTCCTACTTTCATGTGAACTGTCTATTCATGTCCACTGTTAATGGAGTCTTGCTGTTTTACTCACTGTATGTGAGCACTTTTCATATGTACAATGTTCTTTCTTTCAGGATTTGTTTTAGGGAGTCAGAATTTTATGCAGCTATTCTTAACATCCTCCATTAAATTTCAAGATGAAATTTTATTTATCATATGGAAAGCATATTTTATTGCCATCCAAAATAATGTCTAGAACTGCTGGTTCTAAAATGGCATGGTGTTATGCTGAAGTCCTAACCCTCAGTACCTGTGAATATGACCTTATTTAGAAATGGGGTCTTCACAGCTATGTAATCAAGTTAGGATCAAAGTGGGCCCTAACCAGTATGATTGGTGTCTTTATAAGAAGAGGAGTAGGGACAAAGAAACAAACAGGGAGAAGATGGCCATGTGACAACAGAGGCAGGGACTGAAGTGATGCACCTATACAACAAAGGATGCCAAGGATAATTAGCAAATACCAGAAACTAGAAGAGGCAAGGAAAGATTCTCAAAGGTTTCAGAGGGAGCAAGGCCCTGTCAACACCTTGATTTTTGGACTTATATCCTCTAGAACTGTGTTCTTTTAAGTCACTCAGTCTGTGGTACTTTGTTATAGCAGCACTAGAAGAAACAAATATACATAGTAAAAACATTTCCACACAGAACAACAAGGAAAAAAAGAAACATACAAACTTCACTGAAGCCAAGAAATAACTGAATCTTGAAGTTTCAGTACATGAAGGTGGACTACAATGTACATGAAGGAGACAAATGGAGGAAGATGAAACCCAAATGTCTACAGTTAGTGATACTGTCAAACAGCAGTTAATGTGTCCACAGAATTAAAGGAGGGTTCAGGACTTAAAGGCACTTGGTATAATGGAAGGCATGGACATGAAAACAAAAGACTTGATTAAATCTATGTAAGGAACAATTAAAACTCGATAGGAGATTGGGGATTTTATTTTCTGGTGAATCTAAACATTGGACTGTGCTGATAACACAGATTTTATATTAAATGCTGAGACCACCCAGGCAGAAGGCTTGAAGATCTTTCTTTGGAAAAACTAAACATTCCTAGAGAAGAGGCCTCACAGATTCTGACATTTGGAGATTTCCTAAGTAAAAATTTCTCATCACTCTATTCACAGTGAAACCTAGAAGTCAACAAGCTTTGCCCATGGATATAGTATTTCCCATCACTTTATCTTGCCTCACTCTAACATATGAAAAGCTAAGGATACCAAACAAGAAAAGAAAACCTCTAATATGAAAGACAAGAGACTACATCTAATAGAAGGAACTCAGAAAGGAAATAATATAAGAAACAAAGCAAAAATTTTTTCCAAAAAACACCAAATCATACAGGAGATAAGACAGTGAATCCACAAAACCAGGACAACAGGGTGAGATAAAATTGGCATGATCAGAGGTAACTAGAAAGAATTTCTTGGAAATTCAAAATCATTGTAGATGAAAAAAAAATAGAGGAGTTGGAAGATGAAATGAGGAAATCTTGTGAAAAACAGAACAAGAAAACAAAGATATGGACAACAGGAGACAAAATAAAGTTGGAGGCTCAATCTAGGATGTACAATATGGAAAAGGAGCTCGAAAAAGGAAGTCAGAGAATGTGTTTGGGAGGAAATTATTACCAATGATACAAGGAACATTTTATAGACATCAAAGACATGAATCTCTAAATTTAAAGGGCTTAATAAGTAGACAGTAAAATGAAAGAAAAAAATGACCCATATCAAAGCAGATCATTGTATATGTGTAGAACATTAGAAATAAAAACAGAAGATCCTAGAAGTTTCTTGAATATATTGTGGTAAACACTGCTAACTGTCCCCCAGTGCACCTTTCCTTTTCTTCCTTTCAGTAATAGGATCCTATGTATTTTAGCAAGACAAAAGGCTTCCCAGTTACAGACAACATCTCCTAGCCTCCCTTGTAGCTAGGAATGTCTGTGTAACTATATTTTGGGAAGAAAGCAGAGTAATGTGAGAGAACAACTCCCAGATCACGTTTTTCTAACAAAACTCCTTGACCTTCACCTTCCTGCTGGCTGGAAAATGAACCAGTTGGTCAAAACTCAAAGATGGAAGCCCCACTTTGAGAATCCTGAATTGCCTTGCTAGCTTGTGGAGCAGAGTTGTCTACTTGGCCTGCAATTGTGAGAAACAGATTTCCATTTCATTTAAGGCACTGTATTTTGGGGTCCCTTTGCTACCGCAAGTATACTCTAGTTTAAAAAAAAAAAAGGACTGAAACTATAGGGTCACTGACAGAGGATTTCTATTTATTTTGTTCAGTGTTCTATCTCTCGCACCCTAGACTAGTCCCAGCACATAGGCATTTAAAAACTGTGCATGAGCGGTGCCTGGGTGGCTCACTCAGTTACTGATTTTGGCTCAGGTCATGATCTTATGGTTTGTGAGTTCGAGCCACACATTGGGCTCTGTGCTGGCAGTGTAGAGCCTGCTTGGGATTTTTTTTCTCTCCCTCCCTCTGGCCCTCCCCCTTCTCCTCCTTCTCAAAATAAACTTAAAAATATAAATAAAAATTAAAACTATGCATGAATAATTCATGAGTGAATGACATTGTACTTCTAAAAAGCAAGCACGAAACCAAGAGGACAATGGGAAAATGCCTTCAAAATTCTGAGGTTTTTTTATTAAAAAATTTTTTTTAAACATTTTATTTATTTTTGAGAGAGAGAGAGAGAGCACAAACAGGAGACAGGCAGAGAGAGAAGGGACAGAGGATCTGAAGCGGGCTCTGTGCTGACAGCCCAATGTGAGGCTCGAATTCGTGAACTGTGAGATCATGACCTGACCCAAAACTGGACGCTTAACTGACTAAGCCACTCAAGTGCCTCCAAAATTCTGAGTTTTAAGCAAATAATTACACTTATTTATAAGAATTTTATTAATTTCTTAAAAAAATTTTAATGCTGCCAAAACCCAAATACCCATATACAAATTTAGTCAACTCGATTATTATCTGTACAGTCATTTCATTAGAATCAACTCACTTACTTGAATGTGGCAAGAGGACTGGAGCAAAGATGCTATTGCTGCCTATTGGAATGAGAAAAGTTAATTTGAAAAGAGAGGTAAAATGTATGGTTTTACTTTAAAAATATGTTTGCATAAAGTAACAAATGTAGTAACAGAGAGAGTACAGAATTTTATCATCCTCTATTGCCATATTTTAAAAGAAATGAACCTGCGTAGTTACCTTTGTAGGTTGGATGTTTTTCCTTTCTTAGCATGAGTAGTTCTCTCTCTAGCACAGACTCTTTTTAAACTTCTTTCACAAAACTTATCTCTTGTTTTCTTACTGTCTATTGCTCCCTTTAGAGTAGTAGTGGGGCCCAAAAGGTACTAAATAAGTATTTGTTTAATGAATAAATTAGAAAATAAATGCATAAACAATACACAAATGATGCTTTAGTCCCTTGTGTTAATCATTATTTTCACATTTAAATGCCACTTTCCACACTAATATAGTGTGCAAAGGATTCTAAAGTTCCCTAATTAAAATGATGAGAAGAATTATCTGAAACATAAGATTCCTTTTTTAACAAATGGTTTTATCAAATACATACCACAGGAACTGTTGAGATCCACATCTAAAAACACACTAAGGTCTGAAGAAGCAGATACCGGTGGAGTAGATGGCGTATTTGGAGAGGTTGGTGCTGACACAGTTGATTCAAGATCAGTTTCAGCAATCCGACTAAAGCTTATCTTATATGGTTCTCTTTCTAATGGTGTTGGATGACCTCGTAAAGTGCCTGAGGTAGAGCCATGTCGGCCTGTATTAGGCCTTATTCCAGGAGATTTTAAAGAGAAAGTTGATTTCCTAGGCTAGGAAAAGCAAAATAACTACCATTACTAATTTGCATATACTTTATTTTTAAGGCTTAGCACAACCTTATTAATTCTTATCATATAGTTAAGACAGTACAATCAAATCCCAATCTGCAAAACACCCTGTAACATTCTAGTAGAACACTTCAGAATTTGATTGCCTTAATTTTAAGATGGACTTGAATACAAGTAAACCTCTTTTCATACTGCAGAAATAAAAATGTTGAAAATCTGTGTGAAAACTTGTTGCTCCCCAAACAATTCAATTCTTCAATTCATTGATATCAATTTTATACATATTTACTGTAGGCACAATATGTGCAATATATGTTAGGTGCATCAGGAAAAAAAAAGGTCTTTTTTTTTTCTTCCTAACAGTAAATCGCCAACCTCTATGATGGCACTTTAAAGTCTTTGGGAAAAATGCTATCATTGTCTCCTACCCTCAACTTCCACCCCTCTTTTTAAACTCTCACAGTGGTAACCTAATAAAAAAACATGTAACTCAGATTCCAGTAACTTCAATTAAAATCTCAACTGTGCCAATATCTAGCTTTGCAGCCTTGAAAAAGTTATTTAACTTCTTTGAGCCTCAGTTTTGAGATTTGTAAAATGAGAATAAGATCTATATTTACAATTGCTGTCAAGAGGAGATAACATGAAACTACCATGCTTACTTCTTGGCCTAAAGTAGGTGTGTTATAAATGATTTTACTTTCTCCCACATTTTGCTTCCAGTTCAACTACTTAGAATTGGTCTTCCACTACTTCTGTTGCCACTATAAACCCAGGAATAACTAGGAACTGTAGCAGCAACTTTTAGCACGAAGTTCGTTCCACTGGCAACAACGGACTATGGTGCTCTAACGACAGGACTCATGGTTAAGCCAGAAAAACCGGGATACACTTGCTCACTCCTTTTCCCAGGTCTTTTCATTTCCTGTTCCATTCAGCTTACCTATCATTTTAGGTTTTCACTTTCTCACAACTTTCCCCCTTATACTATGAAGGATTAAAAGCTGACAGATAAATAAGTCCTACTAAGATAAACGATAAACCAGACTTTATCAAAAGGCTAATAACATTGTCCCCCCACAATATATATAACTTTAGAAATAGTATAGTAGTGTAAAACAAAAGACTGAAAAATAGTTATTCAAGTAAATTAGAATTTTAACGGTAATGTTATATTAAATATTGAAAACTGTTGTAAAAAAACAATTTTTCCAAAAAAATTTTAAAAACCACAATTTTTCCAGAATTGTAATGAACTTACAAATCGAGGTGGCTGTTTGCAGTTTCGGGGTTCAATTTCTAGTGACTTATTGAACAAATAATCTGTAAACTCCTTTTCAGAAGCATTTCCCATGGGGTTAAGGTTTTCAAAGAATCTCTGGAATTAAACAAATTTCTGTAAGTATGTTTTAGATCTTTTTGGAATATGCAACATACTAAGGGATCATGTCTTAGAGTTCACAAGATTGTTTCAATCTCCCTCCTTGCAAATAAAATTGTATAATTTCTATGGGAGCTGTATATTCTAGTCTTCATTTTCTATAAAGATGAACAGATTTTCATTTATTACCATCTTAATGGCTCAGTATCCCTCAGTTAACATTACTTCTATTCAGTGTAACAACAAGATGATTATCACCAATAAGCTATCAAAAGTGTTTAGCGGGCTCCTGGGTGGCTCAGTCAGTTGAATGTCTGACTCTTGATTCCAGCCAGGTCATGATCCCAGGGTTGTGGGATGGAGCCCTGAACCACAAGCGTCTCTGCACTGAGCGTGAAGCCTGCTTGGGATTCTCTCTCTCTTTCTCTGTTTCTCCCACTCTGTGCCTCTCCCCCGCTCACACTCATTTTCTCTCTCCAAAATAAAAGTATGTAGGGGCACCTGGGCCGCTCAGTCAGGTAAGCATTTGACTTCAGCTCAGGTCATGATTTCATGGCTCGTGAGTTGGAGCCCTGCGTCGGGCTCTGTGCTGACAGCACAGAGCCTGGAGTTTGCTTCAGATTCTGTCTCCCTCTCTCTGCCCCTCTCCGACTTGCACTGTCTCTCTCTCTCTCTCTCTCAGATATAAACATTAAAAAATTTTTTTAAATAATAAAATAAAATAAAAGTATTTAGAACAGAATTATAGTTAAAATTCAAAATAAAACTTTTTTTAAAGAAAGATTTTAAGTAATCTCTACACCCAATATGGGGCTCAAACTCACACCTCCAAGAGTAAGAGTTGCATGTTGAGCCAGCCAGGTGCCCACAATGAAACTTTTGATAATTGGGGAGAAAAAAAAAGATAAGTTGGATTAAGTTCTATTCAAATTCAAAAGTAATTTCAAGAATAACTATAAACTTATCTGTGCTAACCTCTAGTAAAATAACTTTTCTTGTCTTTAAGGAAAAATATTTTCTAAGCTTAAATTTAAGTTTTTAGGTAGGAAATTTAGATGATTTAGCAAAGGGCAAAAAGGAATATAAATAGCAATCTCACTAACCAGAGATCTGTTAATATTTTACTAATAGAATATAGTTCCAATGTTTTTACTGTGTGAATATATGCATGTATACATATATTAGTTTTGGGGGGTTATTTTGCAAAATTGGGACCACACCACAGTTATTGGTGGCTTATTTATAAAACACAAATTTTAGCTCTGGTGTATTTAATCATATGGATGTTCCAAAATATATTTCACTTATCTCCACAGAGGCAGTTATCCACAACAGTGCTGTCTAATTCTTTGTTATTACAATAATTAGTATTATTATTAACTTCTTGTGCATAGTTTTCTGTACATTTCTGATGATTTCCTCAGAAAAATTCCTTAGAAGCAAATCATTAGATTTAACTTTATTTAATTTTGAAGTGGTTTAGAAGCATATGTAAAAATAAGTATTGTTTTTCACTTTAAGGGTAGGCAAAATGAGCTTTAGAATTTCTGATATAAAATTCTCCATTTTTCAGGCTTTCTGCCAATGTCAAGAAAATTATATTATTCTAACAATATTGAATCAACTTGTTCTTATATTCAGGTTAGCCAAATTAAATCATATGGACCAACAGTAATTTAAAGACTTTAATAAAGTTATAATAGCAATATTCTTGATTTTCTCACCCTTTGCTCTATTTTTAAACACCACTTAACCATGGCTTGAAAAGTGAATAGCTACTTTGTCTATGTTTAAATTTACTTTGACTTAATCATAAAGAAAGCATTCTTTGCTCCCACATCCCCAAGAAGAATGCTATAAATGATGGTAGGAAGTCTAGACCAGATCACAAAAAACTATTAGGAGTTACTGAGACATGAATGTTAAAAGTTCTATTTGAAATATACCCAACTACAATTTAACATTATTTCTCTGGGAAAATGTATTATAAACTCTAATCTGGGCTTCAAGAATATATTTCTTTAGACCTATGAAGTTGCACATCACAGAGGGCTGGCCTAATGTTGAGGGAAGAGAATGAAATATGGGACCACCAGCATCATTTTCTTTAAAGCAGGTATCTATGTTTTCATAATGGTGTACCCTAGGTCATTCTTTCTTAGGACTAGGGTATTTTGTTTTGAACTCAGAACAAAGAATAGTTACCATCTTATAATTTAGGAGGGTGGGAGTCATGGTGGCCATTTTCACTTAATATGCCTAACCTGCAGATTAAGTCTGAAAGTTTAACACAATTTTTAATGTGACAGGTGAACTTATTCCAATAGCTATTATTTGTTCTGAATTTCAAATAAGTGTAACACAATAAAATTCATTTAACATAAACATAGTATCATAATTTACTATGATTTAGACGCTATCCCACATCTTACAGTACTACAGAATCAATGTTATGAACCACTGCTCAAAAGAGAATATCAATTGATAGAATGTTAAAAAAAAATAATTTTTTGCTATGCATACATACAACCAACCTCTTCCCCTATTTTAAACCCAGCGTTCTTATGAAGAAATTAATTACTTAATGTTACATTGGCACATGTAAAATATCTAAAATGGCTATCAATCAATGATAGCACTAGTAGCGGACTTTCTTTTTACTACATGGACATCAGAGTTACATTCCATTTCATCATTCATTTTTTGAACGTATTATTTGAAACAACTGCACAAAGAAGCAATACTCTGAGAAACTATCTAATGTATGTATTTTTAAGATTTTATTTTTAAGTAATTTCTACACCCAACTATGGGGCTCGAACTTACAACCCTGAGATCAAAAGCCACATGCTCTACCAACTGAGCCAGCCAGGCCTCCAGTACCTAATAATAATTACTGCATATTGTTAGCACAGAACATCTAATATTTACTTCTATCTATTAATTATTAACTTACTATATTATTTTTATAGTAAAATAGGTGGCATAACGCGTGGTTATGATATTTCTTACAGATTGCAGAGGATTTATTATGTTCTCTTTTAAGGATAAGCAAAGAAAATATTTACCCTCATTTCTGGTTCTATCCGTAAACAGTAAGGTTGATTCTGATATTGCTGAATTTCTCCAGTAATTTCAGCTACTTTCCTCCTCTTACTGAAATTGATTAAATCTTTCCCTTTCTTTTTTAAAAAATCATTATTCCCTTCTTCAGTTTTCAGAATATTTGTTAAATATATTCCTAGTAAAAAAAAGTATTTGAAGTTATAAAATTTGTTACTTAATCAACCATTTGAAAAAACAACTGTTCTAATAAAGTTGAAAGACATCCTATAATCCAGCAATTCTACCCCTAAAATGTTAAGTCTCTGATAGGTGTATTAATCAATTTTACATTAGGAATTTTTTTAACATGGGAAGAATTAAAAATAAAAAGAAAATTAGGGTTTAGAAAAGGCTTAATTTCTTTCTTAGACTAATAGCCTAAAATAAAAGGATTCACTCACAAAGTCTAAATTATAAGTGTTATATATGTTCTAACCATTTTAATATTTGATTATAAATATTTAATGCCAATGATCTTAAATAATGATCAATAAATAAATTTTAAGCCAATTCTGGTGATAAGACTACAGATTTATAAACTAATCCTCTGTTTTCCCAAAGCCCATAATTTAGATAGAAAAAGAATTATTCCTCACTCTGGGATAGTAAGAAAGTTTTTAGCTTCTTTTTCATACATAATTATGAGTTCATTTAAATCAGTAGCTCTCAATGGGGGGGACAATTTTGTCCTATAGGGGATATTTGGGATTGGCTAGAGATGTTTTTGGTTAACATAACTGGTTGTGTATGTGTGTGTATACACAGGCATACATGTTTGTTCAAAATTCCTATGTTGAAATCCTAATGCCCAATGTGATAGTATTAGGAGATGGGGTCTTCAGGAAGTGCTTAAATCATGAAGATGGAGCCCTAGTGAATGGGATTAGTGCTTCTATAGAAAGACTCTACAGAGCTCCTTACAACAACTCTATGAGATAATTTTTATAACCTTATGTTAAAGACAGGGAAGTAGAGACTTTAAGTTTTATTTATCAATATGAACAGCTACTATCTGAGATATGCTCTGAGAAACTATCTAATGTATGTATTTTTAAGATTTTATTTTTAAGTAATTTTAATTAATTAATTTAAGTAATTTTAATTAATTAATTAAGTAATAAAAATTGGGACAATCTGCCTTTAAAGGCTGGTATCTCTTGGCTACAAAAAACTGTACCTAAAATGTAAGCATAAATCTATATTTAGTAACTTACCAAAAAAAGGCACACAAGGTGGATTGATTGACTTAAGTTTTACCAGGTATTTTTTAAAGTGATCTTGACTTAATTCCACAGCTTCATCCAAAATTCTCCTTTTTCTTTCCTGCAATGCCTTTAAAATATATGAAGTGAATATAATTTGTTTTTTACAATTCAATCATATTTTATGAACACAGAGTTTGGAATTTTATAAAATTCTGCAAATATCTGAAAAATAACTTTTTAAATTAAGGATGTGTAGTATTTCTTTCTGTACTTGCCTAAAATGATTTATCTATAAATATAAAACTTTTCAGTTTTTTTGATGTAAATTAGATGATTAAGCAATAAAAAATTCTTCCCAAGACCTTATTAGTTATATTTCTGATTAGCCAGAGTTTCAAGTTATAGCTATAGGAGAGAAATATAGTCCCAAAGCATTCAAATATTTTTGTACTTTCTACTGAAAGGTCTTTTGGGGTTAAGGGTAAGATTTTGCTAAGGAGGAGAAGGGTGTGGGAGGGAGAGAAGAATTGAATGAAAATTTAGTAAAGCAAGTAAGCAGAGTCATTTCTTTTATATTTCATTATTACATTTGTTACAAATTAATTATTTTTAACCTTGTAAGTACACACACACACACACACACACACACACACACAGCAAACTTCATACTTGACAGAAACTATTCAATGCATTTCCTTTAACTTAAGGAAAAAGCAAAGGTGACTGCATTGTTAACTTTTATTCAGTACTATACAGAAGTCCTAACTAGCATGAACAAAAAAAAATAAAGTTCTAGAAAATGAAAAGAAAAATTGTCAGTATTCACAGAGGAAATAACTGTCTGTGAAGAAATAAATCTACATATAGAGTATTAATCAGAGAATTTAGCAAAGTTTCTGGATATAAAACTAACAGGCAAAAATCAATTGCATTTTTAGATATCATCAATAAAGAAAACAAGATATTAAAAAATATTCTAATATAAATCTAACAAAAAGGTATGAGATCTTCATGAAGAAAATCATAAAACTTTATTAAATGAATAAATAAATGGAGAGATACACATGATCATGGTTTGGAAAACTCACTGTAAAATTGTCAGTTCTTCATCAATTGAACCAACTGCAATTTATATAACCAATGCAACTCCCATCAAACTGTCAATAAATGTATGGAAGCAACTGGCTAGCCAGCCATATGGAACAAAACATGAAATTTAACTTCAACCTCACTCCATACTGAAAACTTATTTCCAGCTATGGCGTACCTGGGTGGCTCAGTCAGTTAGGCGTCCAACTTTGGCTCAGGTCATGATCTCGCTGCTGGTGGGTTTGAGCCCCACAAGGGGCTCTATGCTGACAGCTCAGAGCCTGGAGCTTGCTTCTATGTCTCCCTCTATCTCTTCCCCTCCCCCACTCAGGCTCGCGCGCTCTCTCTCTCTCTCTCTCCCCCTCCCCAAAATAAACATTTTAAAAAATGTAAGAAAAACTTATCTTCAGCTGGATTAAGGACTTAATGTGAAAGACAAAACATTAACATCTTAGAGGAAGATCAATTAAACAAGACACCCAAAAGCACAAATTATAAAAGACAAAATAAATAAATTTGACTACATTAAGAACTTTTGTTCATCAAAAGACATTTAAAAAAAGGTGAAAAGGGAAGATCTGACAAGAGATATTATCACACACTGACAAAAGACTAAGTTCCAGTATATAAGAGAACTCATACAGATTCAAAAGAAAAACTCAACAATTAAAAAGTCAAAAAATTTCCATAAGAAGAAATACAAAGAACCAATAAATGTTTAAAAAGAGGTTCAAACTCATTAGAAATCAGGGGCTTATCAACCAAAACCACAAGACTAGAAAATGAAAAGGACTGACAATGTCAGTACTGGTGAGAATGTAAAACAACCAGAACTCACACATTTCTGGTGGGAGTATAAACTGGTACAATTACTTGGGAAAACAATTTGGCATTTTCTAGTATAGCTAATGATACCCATATCCTATCATCTAGTAGTTCTAGGTAAATAACAGAAAAATTTGTGCATGCATGCACTAGGATTTATTTAGAGAATGTTCATGGCACTATAACTGATAATAGCCTCAACTGGAAACATGCAAATGGCCATTAAGTAATGAATAAATAAATAAAGTTTGGTAAATTTATTCTTATAATATGATACAGCTATGAAAAAGAATGAACTATAGCAGCAAGATACAACCTGGATGAATTTTTTTTTTAAGTTTATTTATTTGGAAAGAGAGAAAAAGAGAGCGTGAGCAGGGTAGGGCAGAGAGAGAGGGAGAGAAAGAATCCCAAGCAGGTTTCACGCTATCAACACAGAGCCTGATGCAGGGCTCTATCTCACGAACCGTGAGATCTTGACCTGAGCCAAGATCAAGAGTTGGATGCATAAATGACTGTGCCACTCAGGTGCCCCAACCTGGATGAATTTTAGGAAGATAATGTTGCATAAAAAAAGCATTTGAAAAACTATATTCATATATAATTAAGAAACATGCAAAATGAAATAGTACATCGTTTAGAGATACAAATAATAAAACTATAGGAAAATAATAAGCAACAAAATTCAGAACGGTAATTGGCTCTGAACTGATGAAAAAGGAGATGGAATTGGGAGTTCTTAAATTGGATACCAGGTATACAGGTGTTGTTTGTATTTTTATTCTTTCGGCTTTAGACATATTTTATAAATATTGTTCTATACCTAATATTAAGAGACTAAAACTTAAACCTCTCAAAATAAATACATTACACTTTAGAGTTTTTCAAAGTCAGAATTAAAATTATTAATCTATTAAGTAGATTAATATTTGGCAATAATCAACTGTTAATATCCTTCATATATGAAAAATTCATACAAATAAATAAAATGCAAACACCCAAATAGAAAAATACATATACGAAAGCAGTTTGCCTTCCACTCCCCTCTAATCATAACCAACTGAAAGAACCAATGTTAAGAAAAGAGTATGTATCTTTCCATACTCTTCTCAATGCTCATGCAATTCCATTAACATGTTTAGGGTTTGCTCTGTTTTGTTACATAAAAATGAAATTGTATTATACTCATTGTTCAAAAGTTTTTCCCCTATAATATTACAAATATTATTTTAATACAATACACAGATCCTACTCACTTTTTTTCTATACCTGAATAGTATTCTACACTGTTGGTGTAGAACAATGTATTCAAGTCATTCTATTTATGGACGTACAGGTTGTTTCTACTACTAGTAGTAGTACTACTACTAGTGGTTTTCTGCTACTACAATTAACGCTGCAGAAACTACATCTTTGTACATTAACCATACAGTCTGGCACTTTTATTTCTGGATCCAAGAGTATGTGTTTTTTAACATATACTTTCTGTATCTTCTGAATTTTCTATAACAAACACTAAACATGTACTCTTATATATAATTAAAAAAACCAAATTTTAAGTTTTAGAAAGACTTCTCTCCATGTTCCTCTTTCTTTGACTGTATACATTAAACTAAAGGTACTTGAAGTAATTTGTATACTTATATTTAAAATGCTTGTCATTTATTTGAAACAATCAATGTGTCACTGGAAAAATCCGTTTGGAACTTCATTACATTTAAGTAGCATATTAAACAGAGTCTCAAGTCACACATTCCTTGAAGAATCCTAGGCTTACCAGTGTATACTGATATATTTAAGGGAATAAGATGATTTATAAAGGATTCATTCAAAACTACTGGTGGTAGAACCAGTGTCTTTTACATCAATTGTATCTCCCCCCCAAAAAAGATAAAATATTTAAGCCTAAAACTTACCTCAAAAGTATGGTCTAGTCTGTACACTGACACTGAATTTACTGCACTGACTATCTCCAATACACCATTGAAATTATTCAAATCTTGAAAAACTTGCAGAATTTCTATAATTCTACTTAGTACTGCCACCCGTTCCTCAAAATTTTCTGCTTCCACAATGCACCTAACCAAAAAAATAAAAATAAAAAAAATCATGGCTTAAAATGCAATTATGCAATTTCCTCACCTCATGTAGAAAAGAAGAAATGTATTTTTAGCCAGAATTTAAGCTTATAGATGACTTCTATTATGATTATTAAGAAGTAATAAGACAGAATAAGTAAACACTCACTTTTCAAACCAGAGGGTGAGATTTGTGGTATGGCGAATCATTTTTAATAAATTTGGAGAATTTATTTCTTTATCTTCTTTGGTCCACACACTCCCTACAAGTTCAGAAGGCTGGACTTTCCTGTGGAACCAAAAATCAATCCAACTTAACTTACAAATGATTAGTATCAAAATTATTTAAAGATCTCCTAAAACTTAGTAAGGAAAAGACAACCCAAAAGATAGATGGACAAACATATAAACAGGTTTAAATCACAGAGGACTGGACCCAAATAGTCACATAAACATGAAAAAATATTTTATCTCTTATTCAGGGAGAAGAACATTAAACCACAACAAAATGCCATTTCACTCCTGTCAGACTAACAAAAGTCTAATGATACCAAATGGGTAAAGATGTGAAAAAAACAGCACCTTTCCAACACTAATGTGCAAGTGAAAACTATAACAATCACCTTGCAAATAAATTTAGCAATTTCTCAAAATACTGAAGATATACATATTCAATTACCCCACAATTCTATCTAGGTATATATTCTAGATACACCAGGTTATAAGAAAACATGTAAGAATATTCAGTGAAGCAGTCATTATTTCCAAGAGTGAAAAATCACAAACAACCTAGAGGTTCATCATCAAGAGACTAGATAAATTATGGAGCATTCATATAATGGAATATCACACAGTAATTAGAATAAGCAAACTAGAGCTATATTCATCAACTTGAATACCAGAAACAATTTAAGTGCAAAATATGTTGCAGAATGATACATAAGTATAAACTATTTTAAATCTGCAAACAATATTATATACTGTTGATCAATGTGTGTATGTATATAAATTATAAAGACATACATAAGAACAATAAACACCAAATAAAGGATAGTGGTTATTGGGAGAAAGAAGAGGAATGGAATTGAGAGGAATTAGTGTAAGGATTTCATTTTTGTAATGCTTTTGTTGTTCATGAGCCCTCCTTATGTAATTTTCTACATTTTTTTAAATACCTGAACTACTTCATTAAAAAACCAGACATAAAAGCAGATTAAATCATTGTATACAGTCAGTCAGGATTACATATTTAAAAAATTGACCAGTGGCATACCCATCAATGTCCTACAGACGTGGCTATTAATTAAAAAAAGTTTTTTAATCAGTAGATTCAAGTATACATGGATACTTGCTAACAGTTTTTAAAATAAGTTTTCTTATGTGGTTCTATTATTTCACCAGAAATTCAGTTTACAGTGTCAACGTTTTACATGTTAGTCTTAATCCATAATACACATATCACTTAACAAACCTATTTTCTGTGTTCTGAAGGCAGGTCCACATAGAGCTAAGTGTTTTTGTTTTGTTTCTGATGTCCACTCATGTAACAGTTACTTTATGAGGAAAAACTTGATACAATACTATTTGCTTTTTAATCTCATGTAACAAGTCCCTCATTCCTACCTTTACAAAAGCAAAAAACAACCTGAACTCCAAATTACTTAAAATACAACACAATACTCTGAATCAGATGTTGACAACTTCTGATGTGTGTGCTAAATTCTGAATGGCACGGCCAGGGCGAACCAGAAGCCCAATTCTAAAGAAGGAAAAGTTTTTATCTCTGCTGCCTTCCTACATTCTCCATTAGCACTAAATTTTGTATATTCTTGCTTTTCCCTTTAAAAAAGTGGCTGCCAATCAGGATAACTTCTTAAAGGTATTTGTATTTTGGAAGGGATTCCTAAATGCAGAGAAGTTTTTGATGGAATGATAGTGGTGGGAGGTCATTTTTTGACAGAGTTGGGGGAGGAGGCAGTTACCTGCAAGGCCTGTACTCTTCATAGGAGCCTGGGTTGTAAATGAAAGAAGAAAGCTTAAATTAGGAAGAAGACAGAATAGGGCTAATGTAATGGGAAAGGGACAGTGGTTTAAAAAAAGATGGTAGAGGAAGAAGCTGATAAAAGCGAGCTGAAAGGAGAGAAGACTATATAGTTAGAAGCTGCTTGAATTAGTAATTTTGAAATAAGAATGATTTGGAGTGATAACAAGATATGGAATATGACCACGAGGGGTGTTTTGATTTGGAGTGGAGAATGACATTGGAAGTGATGAAACCATGAAACTGTAAAGGTTAGGTTGTGAATGGGTGATCTGCATGGATACAGGGTAATGGCAGGAAGTGTTTTACAAGTAAAGACAGATGATGGGATACAGATCAAAGTAAACAGCCAAGCACATTTCTAATGAATTTCACAAATGAAAGAAAGTGGTTCAGAAGTTTTAAGCATGGGTCATCATCACACCTAATAACTTTTCTTTAAAGTTAATATGAATTTTTAACTTAAATAGAGGGGCAGAGGGAGGACAGAGGATCTGAAGTGGGCTCTGTGTTGACAGCAGAGCCCAACATGGGGCTCGAACTCACAAGCTGGGCGTGAGATCATAACCTGAGCTGAAGTTAGATGTTTAACCAACTGAACCACCCAGACGCCTTAAAGTTAATACTGACTTCAAACAGCTGAAGTACTTAAGACTCCTTTCAAAAAATAATGGAATCTTTATTCTTCTAAAAATTTTGTTATTCAATTGCCTAGCAAACCTAACTCAAACTCCAAATTGAAATTTTGATTATGTAGAACCTGAAAAAAGAAAATAAAGCTTGTCTCACTCAACATTCTATTTACTCAGCTGCCTTTAAGAGTCTACCGATCCATACTGACTGATTTAGCTGAACCAACTCCAACTAAAGCAATCTGAGAAAGTATTAGGAGCAGAAGCTGGGTGACTGCCTTGAAAGTGTTGCTATTCTGCTGCATAGTTTCTCTCCACCACTACTCTAGTGAAGGATTTAGGCCTAAACAGCAATAAGACTTTTACCTATAGAAAAAAATTGTAGTTAAAAACTGTGCTGTGAGCTTTCCTCCAAGCCCACAAGAAGACATGAGGGATTTTTTTTAAAAAATTTCTTTTAATCTTTATTTATTTTTGAGAGAGAGACAGAGTGTGAGCAGGGGAGGGGCAGAGAGAGAGGGAGACACAGACTCTGAAGCAGGCTTCAGGCCCTGAGCCATCAGCACAGAGCCTGACACGGGGCTCGAACCCATGAACCGTGAGATCATGACCTAAGCCGAAGTCGGATGCTCAACCGACTGAGCCACCCAGGCACCCCGACATGAGGCATTTTTAAGCATTCATAAATAATTTGCAAAATGTTCTGAAAATAGACAGAGGTATGTATAAGATTCTTGAAAACAGAGCAGCAAATGAACATTAATTGTTTACCTGTAGAGATCAGATTCCAAAAGTGTCAGCTGACGTGCAATTTCTATTGGATGAAGTGTCATAAGATCAAATGTTTCAAACTGTCCTGGTCTGCTAATATGCCATTCAATTGGTGGAGGTGGACTCTCAAAGGTAATATTATGGCTTATTCCATTTGCCTGAGCTTGTTTCTTCCTCTTGATGATCTTAGCAATTGACTCTACCCACTTCTTCATAGCTTTCCCTATGTTTGTGTTGCAGAGTACAAATAAAAAAATACCTTTTACTTGACAGACTGACTGCAAATCTTTATATAATCTCTGATCTTCACCCAGCTTCAATAATTATCAACTCATGGCCAATTTTGGTTTCATCTAACCCCACTCATACCCTCCCTCCACCCCCCATGTTATTGTGAAACAAGTATATCATATTATTTCATTTGTATTTAAGTATGTATCTAAAAAATTAAACACTTTTTTTTAAATGACCACAATACCATTATCATATATAAAAATGACAATAACTTAATATCATCAAATATCTAATTAGTGCTCAGATTTCCCTGATTCTCTCATAAATGCTTTCTAATAGTTGGTTTCTTCGAAATAGGGTTTGAACATGAACTATAAATTGCACTGAGTCAGTGTCTCAAATCTCTTTTCATCAATTTACAGTCTCTCCTTTTCTCTCTCATTTTTGCTTGCAATTCACTTGTTAAAATGGAATCATCTGCCTTGTGGTATTTCCCAAGTCTGAATTTTTCCAATTGTTTTTGTGGTATCTCTGTTCCCTGTTTTTTCTGTAAATCATACGCACAGAGATGTGATACGATATAGGATCAATTTTTTGACATGAATACTTGCACGAATAGTTCCAACAGCCAGCATATAACGTCCAGTTACTTCTCTTGTTACAATATTATTAGGGAGTTGAAAAATAGTAATATTCTAATTCTATCATTCCTTCTCCATTTATTAGTTAAACTATTTTTATAAAAAGAAACTTTCCCTCATCACTATTTGGTTATGCTGTGGTATAACTTACTTCAGAAAGGCCTTACGACATCAACTTTAGACATTAACATAACCCTTTACTTGCTTTATTCTAATACATATATGTATTTTATTTTTTTATTTTAGAGAGAGAGAAAGAGTGAGTGTGAGTGGGGGAGAGGGACAGAGGGAGAAAGAGACAATCTTAAGCAGGTTGCACACTTAATGCAGAGCCCAACATTGGACTGGATCCCACGACCCTGGGATCATGACCCAAGCCAAAATCAAAAGTCAGATGCTCAATCCACCCAGGTGCCCCTACATATATTATTTTAGCAGTTTCTTAGATCATATATAATTTAGTGTCCTCATTAAGAAAATAATATAAAAAAATTAATTTACTACCAAAAACAAGTATCAAGGCACACATGATGATAATGTATCTTAAACATCTCAAAGCTGAAACAAAGGAATCACAGTCTCTATTTTAAATAAAATCCCCCTTAAGTAAAAACAAGTAGGAGAGAAGTTAGGTTTAAACTATTCTTAATTAATGCCTTATACTGTTAGATAAATGATCTTGATTCAATAATATACATTTGCTTAAATGTTCATGGTGCAGAATTTAATTTCATGGGCTGTGCTCTGAAACTTCAGATAGGAAAGTCCTATCTTTCAGGTGCTAAAAATATACAAAGACTTTTCCAGAAGTAAATATCATTTTGAAAAGCTGTTAACCATTCAAAACTAAAGAATAAGATTAAGAAGAACACGAAAATAGATAAAATTAGTTGAAAGAATGGAAACCTTGAGATAAAATTTTAAATGTTTATTAAAGAAGACTTATAACTTCTTTTAAAGAAAGATTCTCCTAAAAAACTTGAAAAGGTAAGGTTCTCAGACTTCCAGTGGCTCTAACATGGGAGTTCCTTAGAGTCTATAAACCATACCAAATGTTATTTCAACTGTTAAAATACATAAAATAGTTTAGCTTATTTAAAAGTCAAATTTAAAAATCAACTCATGTGCAACATAAGATTCAATCAAACCTTTAAATAATATACCTCTTACACTTGAAATGAAGGATTCTAGTCTCTCAAGCAACTCCAAATCTCTTTCAAAGTCATAAAAATGATGTTCAACCCAGTGCCGAAACACATTTAAGATCCTAAAAAAAAAATGGAAAGAAACACATTTTAGCAAAACCTAAACTTCTTCTACTTCTCTAATATCATAGTGACAACTTTATATACAAGGGCCAATATAACACTCAGAGTCTCTATTTTGTATTTAGTTAAAACCTTAAGTACTTCAATGATGTGAAAACCGGTCTCAAGACTAATTTATTGTTTTAAAATTATACTTTAAAAATATTTATAAGCATAAAAATTGTAGTTTCCATATTTAACTACCTCTTTATGCTTAGGAAAAGTAACTTTTCTTTATAGATATGTAGAAAATTCATCTTCTGTACAGTACAAACACTATTTTAAATTCTTAAATTGAAAAGGATTTTTTTTAAAGATCTAAATTGATATATTTTTCACATAAAATGGCAAATCAAATAAGATTAGTGTATTTGTTTCCAAACTCAAGTGCTATCATCAGACTTCTGTTATCTACAGTTATGCCCACATTTCCTTATTTTATGTCAAGATAAAAATATTTCTGGGGCGCCTGGGTGGCGCAGTCGGTTAAGCGTCCGACTTCAGCCAGGTCACGATCTCGCGGTCCGGGAGTTCGAGCCCCGCGTCGGGCTCTGGGCTGATGGCTCAGAGCCTGGAGCCTGTTTCCGATTCTGTGTCTCCCTCTCTCTCTGCCCCTCCCCCGTTCATGCTCTGTCTCTCTCTGTCCCAAAAATAAATAAACGTTGAAAAAAAAAAAAAAAAAAGATAAAAATATTTCTGACAGAGCTGTTTTGTTTTGTAGTACCTCAAAAATGACTCTTACAACCTTGCAGAGATTTAATCTATCTGTATAAATATAACATTATATATAACAAATATAACACTACATAATGATAGTGTAAATTAATTACTTTAGAATTTTTTCTTCATTATTTTAAAAAATGACCATTTGTAGGTTAGCTTCTCTCCCCCCCCAACCCACCCGACTTTAGTTTTTCTCCCAGGCTAAGAAAAAACTTTAAATTCCCAATCTCTGTCATGTTATCTATAATAAAACAATCTTAAGTTACTGTGTGCCTGGTAGACTCGGTGGCTTAGAAAATATTTCAAAGAAACAAAACTGTTAACTTCTAGTTCACACTTAGGTCAATCTGTTGCCAATTTCTGTCCTTCATAATTTCTACAGCAGCTAATGTAATTTTAAAATTAGTATCATGTACAGGAAAAAAATCTCATAATTAGACTTCATCAAAAGTAAAAACTTCCATTGACCAAAAGACATTATTAAGAAAATGTAAACAGATGGGGCACCTGGGTGGCTCACTCAGTTAAGCGTCTGACTTCCAATTGGGTCATGATCTCACAGCTCGTGAGTTCGAGCCCTGCATCAGGCTCTGTGCTGAAAGCCTTAGAGCCTGGAGCCTGCTTCAGATTCTGTATCTCCCTCTCTGTCTGCCCCTCCCCCACTAGTGCTCTGTCTTTCAAATATAAATAAATGTAAAAAAAAATTTAAAAAAAGAAAAATGCAAATTAAAACTACAAAGACATACCACTATACCCCACCAGTTCAGCTAAAATATAAAGACTGACATAACTAAATGTCGGTGAGGATATGGAGCAACTGGAACTCTCATACATTGGTGGTAAGAGTGTAATAAAGAACAATCACTTTGGGGAAAGATTTGACAGTTTCTTTTAAAACCAAAAATATACTCTACAAAGCTAGCCACTCCACTCTGAGTTATTTACCCAAGACATATGAAAAAATATATTCACAAAAGATTTATAAAATAAAGTTCATAGCAGCTTTATTCATAGTAATAAAAAACCGAAAAGAACCCAGGTGTCCTTCAGTGGGAAAAAAAAATTGTGGTATATTCATATTGCTACCTTAGCAATAAAACAGAAGAAACTACTGACACAAGCAAAAACATGCTCAGAAGCATGATGAGTGAAAAATGTCAGACACAAAAGAGTACATAAGAATCCGTTTATATGAAATTCTAAAACAGGTAAAACCAATCTATGGAGGAAGATGAATACTGCTTTGGGCAATGAGGACAAAAATTGATTAGAATGGGCATGAGGAAACTTTCTGAGGTGATGGGAACATTTATATCTTGAAAGGAGTTTGGATTATAGAGATGTATGTATTTGTTAAAATTCAACTAAAGTACATTTAAGATGTGATTGTTTTGGGGCTACTGGGGGGCAACTGGTTGAGCAACCAACTCGATTTTGACTCAGGTCAGAATCTTAGTTTATGAAATCAAGCCCCACGTCAGGCTCTGTGCTGACAGCTCAGAGCCCGCTTGGGATTCTCTCTCCTCTTCTCTCCTACCCCTCTTCCACTCATGTGTGTGCATGTGTATGCACATGTACTCACTCTTTAAATAAACTTAAAAAAAAGATGCAAAAGTACAATAAACAAATAATGCACTTTTAATGATATACAAATTGAAGTATTTAAGAAGTGTACTTTGAAATACATCTCCTAAATTTGACGATTAATGGACCAAAAGAAGAATAATAAATGAATATATGTGTGATAAAATAAATATAGCAAAATTAACAGATCTAGGTGGTGGATGTATGAACCCTCACTGTAAAATTCTCTCAAATTTCATTTATGTTAAAAATTTTGCAATACAACAATAGAAAATGTTACAATCATTATAAAAATTACCATCATTGGTAAAAATTCTTTAATGTTTGTAGGACTGTTTTAACAACCTGGCTTGTATTTCAAGGCCATCTTGAATTCCACCCCATTCATTCCATATAGTTAATACCACCTACTACTTCTTGCAATACATTGTCTTCATTTCTGTTGAGTCAGTTTCCGTACTTATTTCGTCTGCACACCATTCTCACTTTTGTCTTCTTGCCTTTGTTCATACTATTTCCCAGGACCTTGAATACCTATGGTCATTTTCTGCCTACCTAAATCCTATACACCCTTTAGGGGCACTCAGATTTACCTCTTCCAAGATGGCTTCCCCTAGCTAATCTTAGCTATTGCTCAAATTATATAGGGATATATTTTTTAAAGCCACTTAAACATTTAAAATAGAATAACTATTATTACCGAACACAGAGCTCAAATTCACAACCCCAAAATCAAGAGTCGCATGCTCTGACTGAGCCAGCCAGGTACCCCTTAAATTTTTTAAAGTTTTGGCTGAGAGTCATGTAGCTGGGAACTCTATCATTTCTCTGAAACTACATTCATTTGTGACAATTATCCTGGAAAATAAACCATATACTCAGTTCCAAAGTTGTAATTTATTAGTTAGCAATAATCAAGGAATCTTAATATTTACAAAGAAAAAAATATTTAGATCATGTACAATTAGGGACTGTAAAGAAAGCTAGTCAAAGGAGCTTCCAATTTCCAATCTCAGTGGTATAAAAAACGAACACAGGCTTAAGAAGTCAGAATGGAGTCTGAAACCTGTCCTGCTGTTCTCTTTATATGACCTATCTTAAATTACTTTATCTTGCTAAGTTTCAATTTCCTCATATATGTTTCAATTTCTTTCATATATAAAGTAGTAACTGTGTTATGAGGATGAGATAAAAACGATAAGGCATTTAGGTACACAGTGAGTACCTAACAGCTAGCAGCTGCTATTATCAATTAACATTTTTAGAAATTGCTGAAATGGTTTTTAAAATTTTTTTTTCAACGTTTATTTATTTTTGGGACAGAGAGAGACAGAGCACGAACAGGGGAGGGGCAGAGAGAGAGGGAGACACAGAATCGGAAACAGGCTCCAGGCTCTGAGCCATCAGCCCAGAGCCCGACGCGGGGCTCGAACTCACGGACCGCGAGATCGTGACCTGGCTGAAGTCGGACGCTTAACCGACTGCGCCACCCAGGTGCCCCTGAAATGGTTTTTTAGATGAAGTAATAAATGTATATGTTTTGTGTGAGAATAATGGGGAAAGAGCTATAGATTCCATAAATATCATAAACTATAAAATAGCCCAGAATTACTAGATGATCACAAAGGAGGAGGAGCAAAGTTGACAGTAGGCACACTCACATAAAATTTTATAATTTTTACTTAATAGGTATTCTGGTATGCTAACTGTATATTGAAAATTGAACAGCACATAAAAAATAAAATATTCAGGCCAAACCTAAGTTGTACTGGTTGGACATATTCCTTGCGAAACCTTTTAAGGTCTGCACTGATTGGCTGTTCGCCTTTCTCTACTGCCAATTTATCTGCTTCAGTAGGTTCTGGCTCTGGAATTTCAAATCTAAGAAAAAAAAGAAGCAAAATGAGAGAAATTTTTTGTTTCATATACAAATGAAAAGGATTTAAAATACAACAGAAATATTTTATTTAAGCAACTTTCTTTCTTATCATTTATGTGAAAAGTGCAATTACTGATAAACTTTCCCCGAAGTATTACATACTGTAAGAAATTGTTCTTTAGCTATACAGTAGGAAGGTTTAATATTCTTACTTTTATCAAAACAAGTTTGGTAACTAGCACTGATCAATACAGAAAAGGTCAATTAAAAAGATCAAGCTATATAAAAATAATCTATAAGGAGAAAAACTTTCTTAAATGATGTAACAGAATTGGTATATCTAATAATCTGTCCTTAATATTTATTTTGTTAAAATTAAAGTAGACATAAACTTCCTTAAATGACTACATACAAGAGAAGGCCCAAACTGAATTTTAAACAATATTTGAAGAACACACTTAAGTGGATAAGGTAACAATCAAAGCTAAAACAAACAAATAAAAGGAAACCTTGCCCAATCATAGGAAATATAGCTAAAATAGGAGTCGAAGAAATGTGCTTTCCTTATTTTGGACATGGAAATACAACTAACTAGATCTTCATAGCACATTACACTGATTCAGTCTGGTAAACTTAGTTTCACAGTACAACATAATGATACAGGTGAAGATGTAATTCTGGTATTAGGTTTTTATATGTGAAACAAAAATTATTTTGGAGCCCAGACACTATCTAAAGAAGAAAAATTCAATCCAAAACTTAGAGTTTTTAAAAAACTAATCATAATAAAGGAACTGTTAATTTTTTTACATATAAGACTTTAATTATGTTTTTAATAAGAGTATTTATCTTTTGGAAAATGAAAATGAAAATATTTACAGATGAAATATGTTGTGTAGGATTTACTTCTAAATAATCCTGGGTTAGAGTATTGAAGTCAGTAGGGAAAGAGATGAAAAATGGGTTGATAATTACTGAAGCTGGATGATGAATAAATGGGGTTTACTGTACTCTTCCATTTACTCTTTTATATGGTTTGAAATTTTCTTTAGTAAAAAGTCTATTTTAAAGTGACAAGTAAAAAAGTCTCTTTTAAGGAAGTTTTTATTGCCCCCCAAAAACTCATTTAAATACATACTCAAAATTGGGTCTTTTTGATTACCACTATAAATATTGCTATGATCTGAAGAGACCTCTGTTATAAAAGATATTTCAATCAGCACATTGTTTGAAGAGAACAGTAATACTACTAATTTAATGCCAAATATAATTATGTTCAAAAACTAGCTGAGCACATACTAGGTCCCCATCACTTTGCAAGGAACAAAGTAGTTAACTTTTTATCAAGTGTTAAGTAAAATAAATATTTTTCTTACCGTTCAATCAGTAAGCTTAGTAATTCCTGTGGTTTACAAAATGAACGGTATGTAGTAAGAAAAGTACGGACAAAATTGGGATCTGAAAAGATAAAGAGTATAAAATGGGACGTATGTTCAATTTATTCAGTTTCATTAATTCAAAGTAGCATATTTTGGAGGACTTCCTCCTTTTTTTTTCAATGTTAATTTATTTTTGAGAGAGAGAGAGAGAGAGAGAGCACGCACGCGTGAGAGCAGGAGAGGGGCAGAGACAGAGAGGGAGATACAGAATCTGAAACCGGTTCCAGGCTCTGAGGTGTCAGCAAAGAGCCCAATGTAGGGCTTGAACTCTGAACAATAAGATCATGACCTCAGCAGAAGTCAGAAGCTTAACCTACTGAGCCACCCAGGTGCCCCTTTTCCTTTTTCTTTTTATTCTGGTTCCTCCCACCATGGTCTTCCTGCCAATTATGGGATTTCTTTTTTTTTTCATTAAAAACAATTTTTAATGTTTATTATTTTTGAGGGACAGAGAGAGACAGAGCACGAGCAGGGGAGGGGCAGAAAGAGAGGGAAACACAGAATCCACAGCAGGCTCCAGGCTCTGTCTGAACAGAGCCTGATGCAGGGCTCGAAACCCACAAACCGTAAGATCGTGACCTCAGCCAAAGTTGGATACTTAACCAACTGAGCCCCCCAGGCACCCCATGGTATTTCTTGATAAATGAGGACTGTTTTCCAATTTAAGAGTCATACAATTTTTATGAATATTTAATAATTAATGAAGTTAACATTATACATATATATTTTTAAGTTTATTTTCAGAGAGAGACAGAGAGAGAGAGAGAGAGAGAAAGAGAGAGAGCACAGTGGGGGATGGGCAGAGAGAGAGAGGGAAAAAGAGAAAATCCCAAGCAGGCTCCGCACTGTCAGTGCAGAGCCCGACGTGGGGCTCAAACCCATGAACCGTGAGATCATGACCTGAGCCAAGTCAGACGCTTCACCAACTAAGCCACCCCATGTGCACCAACAATACTGTATTTTAGAGACATTTAATAAGTTATTTATTCCCTTTGATCCTATGGAATTCTTTTTATATTTTAGAAGCAATCCCTTTTTTTCCATGCCTCAAGCATTTTTTTCTTTTTGCTTCAAGTTTTTAAAAAAAATTCTAGTTAGTTAACATACAGGGTAATATTGGCTTCAGGAGTAGAATTTAATGATTCATCACTTATGTACAAAAACTGGTGCTCATCACAAGTGGCAAACTTTTTTTTTAAGTTTATTTATTTATTTGGAGAGAGACAGACAGCACAAGCAGGGAAGGAACAGAGAGGCGGGGGGGAGAGACAGAATCCCAAGCAGGCCCTGTTCTGTCAGCACACAGCCAGATGTGGGGCTCGAACTCACAAACTGTGAGATCATGACCTGAGTCAAAATCAAGAGTCAGACGCTTAACAGACTGAGCCACTTGGGTGCCCCAAAAATGGCACAACCCAGGTAAGCAAGCATTTTTAATGAGTTTCACATACCTGCATACATATGATATGTTAACCTTTCAATTAATTTCACCACAGTTCCTCCTTTAATGATGGGAATTCCACTTCTACTTTGCAAGTTGTCTTCAAAAACAATGTTTTCCTCAGAGTCTTTTACCACAAAACGATACACTTCAGGGCTTGGTAATCTCAATGGCTGCTCATTTTCTTCTTTCAATAACACTGAATCTAGCATTCGATCTAGTGTACTACGATAGTGAAGAGAAATAAGTGCGGCCATCCAATTATTTTTCTCTTCAGCAGACTTAGCAGCAAATATTATGCTGTTTTCATCTTTGGATACTATTTCAAAAGCATGCTTACACTCACAGGTATCTTCTTTATCACATATTTGTATTTTCCTCATGACAAATTTTTCTTTTAATCTGTATTCTGCACTACTATAACCTGGAAGGCGTGACTGGCTATGATTGGGCTTACAGCTAATCATTAAGCCATCAAAGAGGAAAATATGCCGTTCATGTTTAGCACCAATTCGTGTCAATGGACCTTCCATAATGAATTCATTACAACACTGTCCAATATCTTTGCCTTCCCATCCATCTATGTTTTTCTGAATTTCATTCATTTTTTTAATAGCCAGATGCTTGCTTCTTAAGTGACGATTATAAAAAGGGCAAATAGGATCCCTAAAAAAAAAAAAAAAGATAAATTTAGCTTTTTCAATGACTAAGCAATCCAAATTTCTTTAAGCTACCTCAAATCAAGTGATAAAAATATTAAATAATCAAACACTAGATTTTGCGCTCAGCATTACTTCCTCCTACTAACTTTGCCACAACAGACACATGCCTCAATTTCATTATTGTGAAAGAAAAGTACTACAGAAACTGTATTTCATTCCAAATGCCATAAGAACTAAAGTTACAAAGAATCCTAAATTTCTTATATAACATACAAAAGTGACTATATTTAATAAAATTTTAAAAGATATACTATCTCAACAATATGACAATACCAATCAAATTTTTTTTTAATTTTAGAGAGAGACAGGGAGAGAGAGTTTGAATGGGGACAGAAGGTGAGGGAGAGAGAGAGAGAGAGAGAGAGAGAGAGAGAGAGAGAGAGAGAATCTCAAACAGGTTCCATACCCAGGGCAGAGCCCATCACAGGGCTTGATTCCAGGACCCTGAGACCATGACCTGAGCCAAAATCAAGAGCCGGACGCTCAAGTGACTGAGGCACCCAGGCGCTCCTGACAATGCCAATTTTAAACTCAAAGACCAAAAGAAAAATGTAAAACAAAAGTATAACTTTCAAGAATGCAATTATCATTACGAATAAGACTTTTAAAAAATTAGGCATCAGATCTATAAATGAAGTATGCAGAAGCATTCATATTTTCAACGGTTTGGAATTACCCAGGTCGGCGTCTAGGTGAATACTGCTTGTAAATTCGGTCCATACTACCTTGGAGATTCATAAGAGCAGTAATAGCTTGGTTCAAACATTCTCTGTCTTCCTGCTCTTCACTACATGCTTTCAATTGCTAAAAAAAACAAACAAATATTAAACCTGCATTGTTCAATTCTTTCTTTTCTTATAGTTAGAGGAAAGAGCAACAAAAATTATTAACTCTAAATGAATTTTAAATATGCTTAATAATATGCTTAATATATGCTTAATAAAACCAGTTATACTTTTATTTCATTACATACCTGATCTCTCAAAACCAACTCTCTTTCTACATATGTAAATATAATACACATATAAAGTACTACTGCCAGAGCAATCAGAAAAAGAAGTGTGAAAAACATTTGGACATTTTCCAGATACATAAAAATAGTTTGAAATATGCAAAACATGAAGCTTACAGGTTGCTTTTGTTAGTAACTATAAGATAACCACATAAGTTATTTCATATTCTTGAATGATTAAGTTCTTATGTTTCAGAAATGTCTAAAAGCTTGCATATCTTTGTTATATAACATAATCAAGTATACAAAATTAAGCAACCCAATCCATCATAAACTTTTCTGCAAACAGCATCTTTGAGATTCAACTGGTATCTTTTACAACATAAAATTCAACCACTGTAGTAAATATCAAGAAACCATGAAAGCCAATATTCTATCTCACTAACACTTAGAAATAAGGTTTATAAATTTTTAACAACTCTGGCTTTATTGGACTTATCCAACATTTCTCTTGTATCTCACTCTCAAAATGAAAGAAAATTTACCTTGTAATAAATAATTCAGTTTGGATGATGATCCAATGTTTTTTTTTTTTTTGAAGAAAGAGCACAAGCAGAGGAGACACAGAGAGAGAGAGAGAGAGAGAAGGAGAAGAAGAGGGAGAGGGAGAAGGAGAGGGAGAGAGAGAGAGAGAGAGAGAGAGAGAGAGAGAGAGAGATTGAGAGAGAGAGATTGAGAGAGAGAGAGAGAGAGAGAGAATCCTAAGCAAGCTCCACACTCAGTATGGAGCCCGACATGGGGCTCAATCCCACAATCGTGGGATCATGAACTCAGCTGAAATCAAGCGTCAGACATTCACCTGACTTGAGCCACCCAGGCACCCCTCCAACATTTCAATTTGTTTGACAAAAGAAGTCAAAGTGGAGCATTATGTAGATATTATATACAGATTATATAGATACAAAAATACATTTATGCAAGAACAAATACGGAAAACTTATAATCACTTCAGAAAATTTTTAAAAATTTAAACCTATTTCATGATTTTAAACTACCTTGCTAGAAATTTTGTGATAAATTTTCCTGATATTCCAAGAACAGTCTGAAAACCATTCAATAATGATCCCCTTTCCTCAGCAAGGAACTGAATAAAAATTGTTTGAGTGCTAGGTCATTACCTTTTTTAAGTTTATTTATTTTTTAGTAATCTCTATACCCAACATGGGGCTCAAACTCATGACCCTGAGGTCAAGAGCTGCATGTTCTTCTGACTGAGCCAGCCAGGCTTTCCTAGGTCCATTACCTTTCATTTATATATCCTAAAAATTATTCTCCAGAACACAGAACCATCTGTGGCATGTTTTGAGATACATGTAGAAGTCTTATTACCAAAAGATCAGCAATATAAATACTTGAAGAGACTATCATTAGAAATAAAGCCTTAATTTCTAGATTAAGAAATAAGAAATTGAGAGGATGAAAGTAAAAGAGGCAAAATACCAAAGAAATTGGAAAAGGATCAGGGCTTGGTCATTCGGACTTCTACAGGTGAAACATTACTAGCCAAATCACTTATTTTGCTGCTTTAAAGATTTCTTGCAAAAGGATTCTTCTCAGCTCTACTCTAAAACATTTCCTTAGTAAATATGGGTATTGATGATATAAAATGCTTAATTACAGTTTTTTTCTTACTGCTTCTGTCAATCCAAATTTCAAATTATCTCTAACAATGACAGTCCACCAAAATGAGAGCTGCTCTTCTATTTAGGTGTATGAGGATACTATTTCTACAGTCTACTTAGTCTTCAGGCTGCTCAAACTCATCTATATAAATGGCCATGTCATTTCTAAATATCCATGTTATAATTAAAGGCTGTCAAGGAGCAGGAAAAAAAGGATATTTCGAGGATATTTCAGGGTATTTAAAGCATAGGATTTCCTAGTGATCAAAGTACATAAAGCAGTGGCTCTGTTTGCCATGATCTTAGTTCACCAATTTGCTAAACATTTCCTGAACTTTAATTAAGATCAGTGAGATTTAATAAACATCAAATAAATACCCAAGCTGTCTATAGACATTTGAAAGAATGTATTCTAAACATCTTACGGCAACACAGAAATTACCATACTGAACTACTTACAAATAAGCCAAGCTCTTTCACATCTCTATGGCTTTCTATAGGGTTTCTCTGCTCCTCCTTATCCACCTGGCAAATTAGCCTCTGGACAGCTCAAATGCCTCTTCTCTATGAAACTCTTCCTTTTTCTCCCTCCTTATATTCTCTTAAAATAATATCAAATTTATAAAAAATTTATGAAAACAATACAAATAATTCCTGTATAATAGGAGTAACCAACTTTTAACATTTTGCTACATATGCTTCCTTATTCTGTGTGAGGGTATGTGCACCATTTTACCCCTGAACTATTTGAGGGTAGTGTGTGATGCTATCCTTTCAGTTCCTTGCTGAGGAAGGAGAACCGCTGCTAGTTTTGAGATGGTTTTTGTAATACAAGGAAAACTTAAGAGATACACAAATTACTCTCAAATACTATCATTCCCCTTCATTCCTTTAATATGCCAGCAGTGCATCTTATAGCAAAGATACTCTTCTATGGTAGTGACTGACTTCAGGAGATGTAACATTCATGAAGTTCTATTATCTAATTTTGCGCATATCCAATTTTGTCAATGTCCTGATAATCCTTAGAGTAATTTGACCTCCAATACAGGATGCAGTCAGGTTTCTACTGGCTCTTTTTTCCAGTTTTATTAAGATATAATTGACATACAGCACTACCTAAGTTTACCATGCACAACATGATTTGATTTACACATATTGTGATTTACTGCCACTCTTGATTTGCAAAAGCTCCTCAGCATTTACCTTTCATTGCTCCCCAAAATAAATTACACACCAAAGTAGGATAAAAATCCCTATATCCCCAAAGCCCATATTAATTTTTTTCTTACTTCCCTAGACATTGTTACTCCTGCCTCAGCAATTCCACAGTACTACTTCTTAGACACTTAATTACATTTACTTGTTGTAATTATTTGTTTAATGTTTATTTTCTTCACTAAGCCATGAATTCCTTAAACCCTGGGATATGTTTTATTTACTTTTATGTTTATTTATGTTTTGAGAGAGCGAGTGAAAAGACAGAGTGTGTGTGCTCAAGCAGGGGAGGGGCAGAAGGAGAGGGAGAAAGAAGTCCCAAGCAGGCTCTGTGCTGACAGTGCAGAGCTTGACATAGGGCTCAAACTCATGAACAGTGAGATCACGGCCAGAGCTGAAACCAACAGTCAGACACTCAACCAACTGGGCCACCCAGGAGCCCCTATTCATTTTTAGTATACTACATGGTAGATATCCAAAGGTAATTTGAATGAATGACTACTGTATAAATACTTATAATTTTGTTAAATGTTTAGACAAATAACAGCAATACACATTTACTTAGTTCTTACTCTATGCATGCTCTTTTATGCATTACCTTACTTAATCTTTGGTACAACTCTGTAAGACAGGCTCTATGATTATACATATTACAAATGAAGAAACCAAGGTACAGAAAGGTTAAATAATTCACCCAAGATGAACAGCAGAGTGCATTCAAACCCAGAAATTCCGATTCCAGGGTTCATGTTTTTTGCTGTGCACTACACTCACTGCCTATCTACAATGATGCAGACACTATGCAAAACACTGGTTTCTGCCTAAATCTGGTGACCATGAGTTGAAGGGGACCCCCTCAATGTTAAAACAAACTGGATAATTACACAGTTTAAGAAATAAAATGAAGTTGGTGTGCTTTGGAAAAGAGGTCAAGGAGAGAAATGCCCTTTCAATATATGCCTAAACTAAGCAATAAAGTGGAAATGATCTTTCATTAAGATGTAGTATCTTATTGGGAATACAAGCTGGCACAGCCACTCTGGAAAACAGTATGGAGGTTCCTCAAAAAACTAAAAATAGAACTACCCTACAACCCAGCAATTGCACTACTAGGCAGTTATCCATGGGATACGGGTGTGCTGTTTCAAAGGGACACATGCACCCCCATGTTAATAGCAGCACTATCAACAATAGCCAAAGAATGGAAAGAGCCCAAAAATGTCCATCGATGGATGAATGGATAAAGAAAATGTGGCATATATATACAATGGAGTATTACCTGACAATCAAAAAGAATGAAATCTTGCCATTTGCAACTACGTGGATGGAACTGGAGGGTATTACGCTAAGTGAAATTAGTCAGAGAAAGACAAAAATCATATGACTTCATATGACTACAAAAACAGGGAGGGGGACAAAACAGAAGAGACTCATAAATATGGAGAACAAACTGATGGTTACTGGAGGGGTTGTGGGAGGGGGGATGGGCTAAATGGGTAAGAGGCATTAAGGAATCTACTCCTGAAATCACTGTTTCACTAAGTGCTAACTAATTTGGATGTAAATTTTAAAAAATAAAAAATAAAAATTTTTAAAAAGATGTAATATCTTATGAACTTGACTAAAGAATATATTCCTTGCTTACTTGATAATCATTATTCTCCTTACTTGTCTATAAGTATATCCCGAGATTTTACACACCATGTAAGTTTTTTCTTTATGAGACTTCTTGAAATACTTATCATGATTCTCTTGAATTCCTATAAAAATGCTGTATCTACTATGGATGTCTGTGTGCCTGAAGGTAAATTATAATAAATTATAAATTTGTTTCTAATTCATTATACTGGGAATGCAGTCTTGGTGTGAAATAATATATGTGATCAATTCTTTTTTTGTAATAATAAAGTTCTCTCAACATTTTCATAAAAATAGTGTTTTAGTAATTTGGTGAGAATTCAACTCATTAAAACCTATCCTTTTCTTTATATGCTTTGAAAAAAAATGCATTATCTTCCTTAGGATGTCCTTGAATCATGTGGCAGCACTGAAAGAATACTAATTATGTAGCAAAATATTTCCTGTAGTCTTTTTCAAAAGATAGAACATTTCTCTTAATAGAGATTATCTCAAGGTCTTAATGTTATAATACACTCACACACAGGAACACAAAGCCAGTGACAAAGCAAATGTTACATAATCTTAAGAATTAGTGAACCTAGGTGAAGGGAGCACACTATACTATTTTTGCACCTCTTCTCTGTTTTTCAAAGTAAAAAGGTATTTCCTAAAGAAACTCAATCGTCTCATATCGAAATATTGTCTTCTCTTTCCCAATGAGCCTCATTAGAATTATTACTAATAGGTCCTCCTGTTAAGCTTTAAATTAAATTAAGAAGGGTTACGTTCTCTTGACAGGAGACTTTTTATTCTTTCCATGACTAAATTTCCAAGGAATGACCAGAGAAGCAAAGAATGTTACTTGGCCTTGAACACATCAATTCTGAAGTGAGACCAGATAAGTTCTTACCAACAGAAGAATAAACATAGAATATGCTAGAAAATAACAAAGTTACTTATAAACCAGGAAATGAATTATTTTTTTCTTGTTCCTCTTACATAAGGATTGAATTATGTATTAAGAAAAAAATCTATAATTTATCTGAGGAAAAAAATTAAAAAATGAAAGTAGTTTGTCATCAACTTCAGAAAGATTAAATTTGAAAAGAACCAAAAAGAAATATATTACCTATAAGATGAACTTTAAAGTACTGCTACGAATAACAATAATATAACAATTTACTGTAAAGTAATTTCAAGTAAACTATATGTGATATACCATAATTTCTCCTTATGTAGTCATTTTTCTATTTTGTTTATCATAAATTCTGGTTCTGGGAAATAAAAGTTTAATAGTATTTATTTTTTTAATTTTTTTAATGTTTATTTTTGAGACAGAGAGACAGAGCATGAGCAGGGGAGGGGCAGAGAGAGAGGGAGACACAGAATGTGAAGCAGCCTCCAGGCTCTGAGCTGTCAGCACAGAGCCCGACACGGGGCTTGAACTCACGAACTAGGAGATCATGACCCAAGCCGAAGTCGGATGCTTAACCGACTGAGCCACCCAGGCGCCCCAAAAGTTGAATAATATTTAAATGCTATGTCCACAAATAAATATTCCTTGGTATATGACTGAAGCAAATACTTCAGATTAAAACAGGTTTAAAACTGCTCCAGGATTGTGCTTTCTATTCCCTAAGGAATGTGACAGCCTTAAGTTACACTGGCCTAGCTTTCTTTCTTATGGTTCTCTTCCCAAAGTAAGCTTAACATGAAATGAAATTTCATTTGGATGAGTACTTGAGCCAAACAATATCACAAAAAGGCAATCTACAGAATGGAAGAAAATGTTTGCATCTGATATATATGATAAATTACTAATATCCATAATATATAAAGAACTCCTATAACACAACAACAAAAATGTAACCCCCCCCCCCAAATAGCAAAGGATTTAAATAGGTATTTATCACAAGAAGATACACAAATGACTAACAAGCATATGAAGAGATAGATGCTCACCATTACTAATCATTAGGGAAATGCAAATCAAAACCACAATGAGATCCCACCTCACATTCATTAGGACAGCTATTATAAAAAACCAAAATTACAGGGGCACCTGGGTGCCTCAGTCGGTTAAATGTCTGACTTCAGCTCAGGTCATGATCTCATGGTTAGTGAGTTCAAGCCCCACGTCAAGCTCTGTGCTGATAGCTCAGAGCCTGGAGCCTGCTTCAGATTCTGTGTCTCTGTCTCTCTGTGCCCCTCCCCGTCATTCTCTCTCTCAAAAACTAATAAACATTTAAAAAATACAGACAATATCAAGTGTTGATGAGGATGTGGAGAAACTGGAATCCTTGTGCATGGCTGATGGAGATGTAAAATGGTATAGTGCTATGGGATAAAGTACAGTGATTCTTCAAAAAATTAAAAATAGAATTACCATCTGATTCAGCAATTCCATTTCTGGGTATATATTTCAAAGAACTGAAAGCAGACTCTTGAGGAGATATCTGTGTACCCATATTCACAGCAGCATTATTTACAATAGCCAAAGAACAGAAGTTACCCAAATGTCTAGTCACACAATGGCTCCATAACAACATACTTAGCATACTTAAAATGGTTAAGATGGTAAGTTTCATGTTATGTATATTTTACCGTAATTACAAACAATTTTATGTTTTAAAGAACCAACAGTATCAGGGGCACCTAAGTGACTTAGTTGAATGACTCTTGATTTCAGTTCGGGTCCTGATCTCACAGTTCATGAGACTGAGCCCCATGTCGACTGAGCCCCACATTGGGCTCTGTGCTGACAGTGCCCTGCTCAGGATTCTTTCTCTCCTCCTGTCTCTCTGCCTCTCCCCAACTCATGTCATCTTCTCTCTCAAAATAAACAGCAAAAAAAGAAAAAAAAAACAATAGTATCACAGTCAGAAAAGATTTAAGAGTAAAAAGTAGTTTCTCATCTACTCATGTGATAATCCATTTAGCTTGTGTTTAGAATTACTCCTTATTTCAGTGTTTTTCAAACTGCCTGTCATAATCCATTAGTGGATCACCACCATTTTTTAAAAGAAACAGAACAGAATATAAACAGACACAGCACAAAATGTTAAGTAGCATTTCATGAAAGTTTTTGTTTCATATGTTTGTGTGTGTGTGTACACATACGTACATATACACTGATCTGATACATATACACTGATCTGATGTTAAATGCATTTCTCATTGTGGATCACTCCCACTATATAACATAAAGAATGATTCTCACAGGACAATAAATGCTAATAACTGGACCACATTCTACAATATTTGGGCCCTTGTGATCCCACTAATTGAATCGTATGCTTAGCAAGAATCAGTGTATGTTTCCAAATATGTTTATGCAAGTTGTGCCTATATCGTAATTATGTAATTCAATTACTCACTACATAAGTCAAAGAAATAGAAGTATAAGAGTAGATATTTATATGAAAACTAAAATAATTTTAAAGCCAAGCTCCTTTAAAAAGGTATAAGGAAAATGACATAAAAATTTTGGAAAAATTATGAAAACCTAGGTTTTTGCACTCAGATTGTTTTACAAACATCTTCAAGTTCATGTACCATCTAAAAGAAATGGAAAATAGAGGGGCTCCTGGGTGGTTCAGTTGGTTAAGTGACAGACTCTTTGTTTCAGCTTAGGTAATAATCTCACAGTTTGTGAGTTCAAGTCCTACATTGGGCTCTGTTTTGACTGTGCTGACAGTGCAGAGGCTGCTTGGGATTCTCTGTCTCCCTCTCTCTGCCCACCCCTCCACCTTTCTCTTTTTTTCTCAAAATAAATAAACTTAAACACGCATTATAAAAAATAAATAAATGGAAAATAGAAATCACAGAAGATAATTTTTGTGATATAAGAAAGATTCACAGTCAAAGAAAAGATTTTATCCTAAGTCAACAGATTAGCACATAAATACATACAAATGTTGATCTATAGGGGTTTTGTGTGTGTTTATGAGAATGAAATGTATATAATATTCAAAATGACTGTTTAATTAGCTGACCAACTTCAGTCCCAATTACGAGGACATGGAGTCCAGTGATTAACTGGTGGCAAAACAGCTACCAGGATCAGTCTCAAGATAAGTCAGGCCATCATTATTAATGATGCAGACATAGCTGTAAAATTAACCCTGAAGATTTTAATTTTTTTAAATGTTTTTTTCTTTTAATGTTTTTACTTATTTTTGAGACAGAAAGAGACAGAGCATGATCAGGGGAGGAGCAGAGAGAGAGGGAGACACAGAATCCGAAGCAGGCTCCAGGCTCTTAGCTGTCAGCACAGAGCCCAACGTGGGGCTCGAACTCACGGACTGTGAGATCATGACCTGAGCCGAAGTCGGACGCCCAACCGACTGAGCCACCCAGGCACCCCTGAACATTTTAATTTTTTTAATGTTTTATTTATTTTTGAGAGAGAGTGAGAGTGAGTACAAATGGAGGAGGGACAGAGGGAGAAGGGATAGAGAATCCAAACTGGAGTCTGTGCTGACAGCAGTGAGCGCAACACAGGGTTTGAACCCACGAACTATGAGATCGTGACCTGAGCCAAAGTCAGACGCTCAAATGACTGAGCCACCCAGGTGCCCTAACCTTGAAGATTTTAAAAACCAATCATCTAGATAGGGGAAAAAAAAGTAAGCTTCAATTATAAAGTCAAACAAGGATTTTAAATATTGGCACATACTAGAAGGCAATTATAAGACTAATGATAGGACTTCCAATTAGACATGAACATTCTCCAAAAAATTTTAGAAATCTAAGTATACACCTAGGGCAGACAATATATTATTCATAATGAAGGCTGCAATTATTTTTATGAGCTCTTTAGAGATCCATTTGTTTCCACAGAGACATTCAGAATCAAGATGTTCACCTATTTGTGCTCAAAAACTTTAGCATCACACATTATGGGTAATAAGACTTCATAAAGAAGAATTCCTGAGGGGCACCTGGGTGGCTTGGTTAGTTGAGCATCAGACTCTTGGTTATAGCTCAGGTCATGATCTCGCTGTTCATGGGATAGAGCCCCACATGGGATCCCACATGGGATTCTCTTTCCCTCTCTCTGCACCTCCTTTGCTTGCATGGTCTCTGTCACTTTCAAAATAAATCAATAAACTTTAAAAAAAAAAGAATTTTTTTTTAATCTTTACTTATTTTTGAGAGAAAGAGAGACAGAGTGCAAGTGGGGGAGGAACAGAGAGAGAGGGAGACACAGAATCCGAAGCAGGCTCCAGGCTCTGAGCTGTCAACACAGAGCCCGATGCAGAGCTCGAACTGGTGAACTGCGAGATCATGACCCGAGCCGAAGTCGGATGCCTAACCGACTGAGCCACCCAGGTGCCCCCAAAAAGAATTCTTGAGATAGCTTCTCATTAGAAATCACCAAATGAATTCCTTGCCTAGGTGCCTACAAGATACAGAGTTATTCTGGCTTTAATATTATTACTAAAGAGTTAGATGGAAAAAGTCTGAACAGGTTATCTAAAATAACAACTTGGTATCCTAAAGGAGATGTACAAAATACTTACGCAGAAAGATGCCTAGCTTCTAAAAAGTAATTTAAAATGTGGAAGGGGGTGCCGGGATGGCTCAGTGGGCAAAACGTCCGATTCCTGATTTCAGCTCAGGTCATGGTCTCAAGGTTTGTGAGACTGAGCCTCACACTGGGCTCTGAGACAGCCGGAGCCTGCTTGGGATTCCCTCTCTCTCTGCCCTCCCCTGCTCACACACTCCCTCTCAAAGTAAATAAGTAAACTTCAAAAACTTTTTTAAAAAATGTTGCAGAAGAAAATTTTACTAAGCAAGATATTTTGAAATTACAAATGAAAAAGGGAACTAATCTGAAAGTAGACAAAAGTCCTAGATGTTAGCTGGAGTCAATGAAGATCAGTAGCTATGACATAGAGAAATGAGGATGTATGGTACCCTGAAAATATCTATCTCTCCACATGCTGACTTGGGTAACAGTCCTAAAGATCAAGTTAAAGTGCAAAAGGAACGTGGAGTAGAAAAAGAAACATACACTCACGAATTGTGATGCCTGTCTAAAGGCAGCAGATATTCTTTTGTAACTAAGTAGTAGTGCTTTAAAGGCTTCAAGGAATAAATAATGAGAAACCACCCGTATCTCATCAGTGAAACTATAACCCTTAGATTAAATATAGAATATACTCACTTTTAATTAATGCACAACAATAATAACAAATAGAAATATGGAATGCAAAGACAAGCCACAGGAGAGAAGATATTTAAAATGGCAAAAGACTTCAATAAAACTACAATAGTTATCTAGAAGGCCAATAAACATATACTCAAGCTCATTAATAATCAAGGAAATATAAATTAAAAACACCAGATACCATTATAAATATACCAGATGACCATTAATTTAAAAGTCTGAAAATATGCATAAAGAGCAACATAAACACTCATGCATTCTCTTAAGAGTGTAAACTGTACAACCCACTTTGGAAAACTGCTTGGCATTATCTATTACATTTGAAAATATGCACATCTTATAACCAAGCAATTTCATCTTTTAGTATATACTCTAGAGAAATAAGATGCATGCACATATGTACCAAGAGATATGTACAAGAATGTACATATCAAGTGTTATCAGCAATAGCAAAACACTGTTCATCAGCTAGGAAAGGATAAATAAATTTGCAATTTATTCAAACAATGGAAGAAAAACTAGAAAAACATACAATATCAATAAATTTTACAAATATTACTTTAAGAGAAGATACAAGACACAAAATAATATATATAATATGAACTAATTTATATCAAGTTCAGAAACAGGCTATATATATTTTTAGTGATATATATATATATATATATATATATGGTTAAACTGTAAAGAAAAGCATGTAAGTAAGTGCCATTCAAGTCGGCATTGTGGTTTACCTCTGGTGTGTTTATACATTCATTTATTATATAACATGTTTATATTTTACATTTTTCTATATGTAATATAATTTACTAAGTTTAATAAGTTTATACTTTATTTATTAGAACCTTTAACAATTCAATATATTTTTATGTTTACTGATCTTTAAAAAGAGTTCAAGTTTTACTGTAATTCTTTTTATATGTTGCTTGGGTTCTAGCTATGAGAGGAAGAATACTATACTGTATGGAAAAAAGAAGTGCTTTTCTTAATAAGTTAAAATGATGGAAATTTAGACCAATGTTTTGCATTTTACTAATTAACGTAAGAGGCAAATCACTGTTATTGTGTGCCTTCAAAAATTAATGAAAAAGTAATCTCTATATTAGTACTTTGAAATTCTATATTACAAAATGACAGATAAAGACATATTTTCCTCTCTCTACCACTTGGAAATGATATGAAGACAAGAAACATAGGGTTTTATCCATGGAAAAGAAGGTAGACATTTAAGGTACTTTATTTTTATGAATAGAAAGTATGAAAAATAATATGACCAGATTAAAACTAGTTCTTAAGCCTCATAAATGCAAGTACTTTCGGTTCAGGAAGACTTCATCTTACCTTTAATAATTCAAAATAGTGCCAACAATGATATACAGGCACCAGCATAAGGCGTGGAAGGACATAACGAACTGCCTCTTTAAAACCATCAGCAATGGACTGTAAAGTAAAAAGATGTAACAGTATATCTCTGGTATCAAGAATGTAAAACAGCAGTGCCTAACACAAGTAACTTTTTATTTAAAGTTTATTTGTTTTGAGAGAGAGAGAGAGAGAGAGCGCGTGTGCAAGTGGGGACGGGGCAGAGAGAGAGAGGGAGAGTTCCAAACAGATCCATGTGGTCAGCGCAGAGCCCAACATGGGGCTCAAACTCAGGAACCATGAGATCATGACCTGAGCTGAAGTCAGATGCTTAACCGAATGAGCCACCAAGGTGCCCCTTAACACAAAAAACTTTTAAAGATATAAGATAACAAACTTAACCAAAACAATAATGGAAATCATGTTCTATATGGAAAGAGAAGCGCTATAAAATCAAGGGTTTTTCCTCCTTTAAGTTATTAGATATATACATTTCTTCATCTCTTATACAGCCAAAATAACTTTCACAATAGTCCTATACAACTTTTTTTCAAAAGTTTTGGCTTTCCCATACCCTAAAAGATTTTTGAAAGCTATGTATCCTCTTGCACATTTTTGTATCATCATTTGAAATATTTTAAGTGATTACAAAGGATGTATTTTTTGGAATGTTGCATACTGTAAACGTGATTTAAATATGTTTCACCAAACAATGATTAAATAAACTTCAAATTTAGCTTATTTTATAAAGACATCTCTCATATAACAACATTGACAAAGCCGATCTTCATTGTCAAAATAAACAGCTAGATCAGACAATGTCTTCAAAAAGTCTTGGCTGCATTCTTAAGTTCAAATACACGTTAATGTCACAGTCTGAAGTACAGAAACCATCTGAAAGAATCTATAACTGCTTCTAACATAGTGCATCCAGGTATGAGAACATCACAAGCCTTCCCTCTCCATTATTTCAATGTCCAATGAAAGATGAGGTACTCTTCGGGGTGCCTGGGTGGCTCAGTCGGTTAAGTGTCCAACATCGGCTCAGGTCATGCTCTCGCAGTTTGTGAGTTCGAGCCCCGCGTTGGGATCTGCTGACAGCTCAGACTCTGGAGTGTGTTTCAAATTCTGTGTCTCCCTCTCTCTCTGCCCCTCTCCCTGCTCATGCTCTGTCTCTCTCTCTCTCTCAAAAATAAATAAACATTGAAAACTTAAAAACAAAAAGATGAGGTACTTTTCTTTTAGGAAGTTAATATTCACCCTTGTAACAAACATCTTACTTCTTAATCCTCGGATAGTTAGATACAACAAGACAGAGATATGACATGACATTTTAGCTACTGAGAATTTTTAACACAATTAAACCCACCTCCTGCTATTTGAAACCCTTTTGCTTTGTACTCAGTGAATTCTCCTTCAAAAGCAAAAGTTTTGTGTTCTCCCTGGCTGGGACCCTGCAGGTTTTTATACTTTGGATCAATGAATAATGGGAAATTAAATATTGCTGGCAAGGGTAATGTGTAAGGAAAGTTGGAAGAGAAAATGCAAAAACACAAACAAGGTAGCAGGTAGGCTAGAAACTGATTCCCTGAAAGCTGTCTGTGCCCTTATATCACCTGAAAAATCTTAGTGAATAGCTAGGGTTAGGTATATCCCAGTTTTGAAAACTAATCGTCCACAGAATAAATGATTTTTTAAAATTTAGAAGGGATTTAAAAGTCACTCATATTGGGGCGCCTGGGTGGCGCAGTCGGTTAAGTGTCCGACTTCAGCCAGGTCACGATCTCGCGGTCCAGGAGTTCGAGCCCCGCATCGGGCTCTGGGCTGATGGCTCAGAGCCTGGAGCCTGTTTCCGATTCTGTGTCTCCCTCTCTCTCTGCCCCTCCCCCGTTCATGCTCTGTCTCTCTCTGTCCCAAAAATAAATAAACGTTGAAAAAAAATTTAAAAAAAATAAATAAAAAAAAAATAAAAGTCACTCATATTGATTTTAAATGTCATTAAGGTTGACTTAAACTAGTATTTCTCCTCATTAGATAAATATAGAAAACAGCAATAAAGGAGGAAAAAATCTCATATGATGCTTTTGAAAGTATCCTCATAGGCAAGGGGTGCCTGGGTGGTTCAGTTGGTTAAGTGTCTGACTCTTGACTTTGGCTCAAGTCATGATCTCACAGTTCGTGAGATCGAGCTCCATCTAGGGCTCTGTGCTGAAAGCGTGGAGCCTGCTTGGGATTCTCTCTCTTTCTGCTCCTTCCCTACTCACTCTCTCGAAAAATAAAAATAAACTTTACAAAAAAAAAAAAAAAGTGAAAATATCCTCATAGACAAACACTGCCATAATTCTCATAAATTGTTCACTGAAGTTAAATTATAATTTGTTCAATGGACTTGTTAACATAAGATGCACAGTCAACTTACTTTCCTAAAGATTAATTTCTTTCACCATTCAATTAATGAAAGTGATGTCAATCACTCGATATATTTTCATATATTTTATATATAATGCTTTAACTGGAACCAAGATGAAACTTAAAATTAAGTCTACAAAGATCATCTATATTGTTAATTAGCACTGAAATGGCTACTAAAGCATATTCTCAAGTGCTAATGCAATGTATATTTATAGTGTAAGAACCATAAATCACACAAGCAAATGTCTGACTATTTAACATGTGCCAAATGTGCTTAGTGTATTCCCATTTGGTTTTTACAGTTTAAAACCATAAGAGATATACATTATGATCATTTCACAAATGAGCAAACAAAGTCTCAGAGATTAAGTGACTTGCTCAAGATAACACAATTACTGACTGGCCCAAAGCCAGAAGTTCTAACTCCAGAGCTCACGTTCTTAAAGTGTGCTATACATCTTCTAAACAAGTTTTTTTGTTTTCTGTTTTTCTTAACGAAGCATTACCTTCTTCACTTTACACTGAATGAGTCTTTTTAAAGTTAATACAATACAAGTGAGTTTGGCCTGTAAAGGGTTTAATCTAAGTCTTTGAATTTCATTTAATATCTGCAGCAATAGCTTAAATAACTGGGTCCTAAACATTCAAATCGCACAGTAAGAACTCCTAATAAAATAGGAATGAAACAAGAAATGCAAAGATCTTACAGGCAGACTGTCCCATTTACATAATGTTTACTTTATGGCTTATATGAATATAGAATATTTAGCTTAAGAAAACTATTCCTTCATTGAAGTAAATTTTGAGAATTAGGTGTCATTTTTATTTCAAGTTGACAAATTACTCAGTGTAGAGTAGAAGTAGGAGACAATAAAGGGAATTCACACTGATGAAGGCAGAGGGATGGTAAGTTCAGTTTTGAACACATTATATTTGAATTGCTTGTGAGACATCCAAGTGAATTAGCTCAAAGGGCAGCTGGTTATATGAAAGTGTACAGCTGCACGCGCGCGCGCGCGCGCGCACACACACACACACACACACACACACTGCTCCAAAGAGAGCAGTTTGAAAATAAAGATAGGAAGTCATTAGCATATAGGCAACAGCTGAAGCAAAATGTACAGATAAACTTACCCAAGGAAAGCACAGAGGGGCAGAAAAGCAGGGGCTGATAACACAAATTGGAAAACATCTACAATTAAGGAGACTAAGAAGAAATCAACGAAGTAAGATAAAAATAAGGACAAAGTATCAAGGGAGCCAAAAGAACAAGGAGGGGACTAACAAATACTACAGGCATAAATATGAAATAAAAATATCCACTGGACTTGGATATTGTATGGATATTACATGAGGATATTCTCCACTCTTTATGATTTCTGTTCTAGGGAATTCTCTACTCTTTATGATTTCTTATTCCTGTGGGGAGTAAGATCCTGAAATAGCTCTGCATATTAATCTCTATATCCCAGACCTAGAATGTGCCATATTCTTGTAGCAATCAGAATGTATAATAATATTCTAGAAAAGATTTCTACATTAAGGACAGACTGAAAGAACTCAAGACAAAAATAGAAGACAATCTAAAATAAGCTAACAGTGAACATATTTTGAAGTACTTGCAAATTATTTCCTTATGTGCTTTATGAAAAGATTCTAGAACTGCAAATATTTGAAGGATAAGATGGTGAAATATTTCTTTAGTTGCTTTATAAAAAAAATAACATTCAATTTAAGTTTACCTGAAAGTGTAGAGCCACTGCAGGTCTGGCCATCAACTTACTGAAATGTTCATTAAATTTTGGAGACAGAATATCCTGTGATAATGTTTCATAAGGATCAAATGCTTGCTCCTATTTTGTTTAAAAAGGAGAGCGTGTTAGGTTTAAAAGAACATCTTTTCTACTAATACGGCACAGATTACTTAATGGCAAATTTTTATCAAGTCTTCAACTAACTTTCAGAACTTTTTGCTTTCTACTTTTAAGGGGCAAACAATAACCAGGAAATTTTTTTAAATGTAAGTAATGATCTTGAGTGATAGATGCTGAGGTCTTAAAATAGGTGACTGAATCTGTGGTCAGAAGTTATCAAACTTAGTGCTTATGCACATTTATCCCCAGTAAATAGAGAGGATTTATTAGTAAAAGAAGGTTGGGATTTGAAATTTCAGTTAGGCTTACCTAGATTGAAATGAATTTATACTTAGGATACTTCCAAGGAAGCAAAATGTACCACTGTTTTATCCACTCCACACTTTTCAAAATTAGAAAAAGAAAGCAAAGACTAATATATAGTAAAATAACACAGCAGAAACTCCCCATATGTTGTACAATGTTTATATTTAAATACATTACTATTATTTGATAATAATCAGTATCCTCAAAGTATAGAACTCAGAGATTTGTTTCATTTTTCTATTTTAAAAATATAGTATGTTTTTCAGAAAATAACAAATATTGGCGAGGATGCATAGAAACTGAAATCCGCATCCACTACTAGTGGGAATATAAAATGGTGTATGTAGCCCCTGTGGAAAACAGCAAGTTCCTCAAAAAGCTAAACAAAAATTACCCTATGACCCAGCAATTCTACTACTGGATATGTACCCAAAAGAACTGAAAAAAGACTCAAACAGATACTTGTATGCCAATGTTCACTGCAGCAATATCCACTATAATCAAAAGATGGAAACACCAAAAGTGTCCATCATCAAATAAATGGATAAACAATACATGATATATACATACAATGGAATATTATTTAGTCATAGAAAGGGATGAGTTCTGATACATGTCATGATATGGCTGAACCCTGAAAACATTTTAAGTGAAATGAGCAGACACAAAAGAACAAATATTGTTATGATTCAGTATCTAGAATCAGCAAATTCACACAGACACAAAGTAGATTAGAGGTTACCAGGGCTCAGGAGGGAGGGAAGATATAGGGAACTACTGCTTAATGAGTTCAGAGTTTCAGTTTGGGCTAATAAAAAAGTTTCGGAAAAAGATAGTGGTAATGGTCGTATAATATTGTGAATTTGATTAATGCCACTGAATTGTACACTTAAAAACGGTTAAAATGGCAAATTTTATGTTATATATATTTTTTTACTACAGTAAAAAACAAAATAAAAATTAGAAAATACATGTTTTTGAATCATGATATCTTTAAGAGAACAGCAAGCAACCAGACTACAGATTAATATGCTAAGATATTATAATATAAAAACTTTCTAATAAGAACCAAGACTGAATATTTGGGTTAGGTATTAGTAACTGAATCTTTCTATACTATCAGTTTCATTATCTACAAAATGGATATAATAAAAGTAATGTATATTTTCAAAAATAGAGGCAGAGATTATAAAGTAAGAAAATATTTTTACATGAAAACTAAAGAAAGCACTTTTAAAATCCTGTTTTCCAAAAGCAATAAAAATGGCCAATGAGTATACAAAGATGTTCAACATGATTAGTTTAAAAATTAAAACAAATTGAAGAATGAGGCTCTTTTTTTTTCTCATTAGACTGACCAAAATGAATGGAATAACACCTGGACTTAGTGAAGATGTGGGGAAAAAAGAGCCACATATACTAGAACTTACCTGTAAGTAAATTTGGCAAAATGTTTCTAAGTTCTAAAAATTTCCTAATCTTTAGTAGTACAATTTCATTTCTAGGAATACATCCTAAAATAATTATTAGACGATGAAGACAATGTAGATACGTTTGTTACAGTACTGTTTACAATAACAAAAAATGGAAACAACTTACATGCTTATTAATAGTAAGGAATTAAAATATGTTATTGTGTCTCCATATAACATGTTACTAATTCAGACTTCAAAAACAGTATTGAAGGAAGGGTAGTGGGACTGGAGAAACAGGTGAAGGGGATGTGAGGCACAAACATCCAGTTATAATGGGAGCAAATCACAGAGATGAAAAAGTATAGCATAGGGAATATAGTCAATAATATTACAATAATGTTGTATGGTGACAGATGGTTAACTACACATATAGCAGTGAACACTGTGTAATGTATAGAATTGTTGAGTTTACACATAATCTAATGTAACATACGTCAACTAATCTTCAACTAATATATAAAAAAATTACGGGTAAGTCTATTAACATGGAAAATGTTCATGATGTATTGAGAACAGCAGATTTTATAATAGTAACAGCCTATTTTTGTAAATAAATGAGTTTGTATGTACATATAGAAAAACATTTTTAAGGATTAAGTAATGTATGTTGTAAGGATAAGTTATCTCTGGGTGTTGCAAAATGGAGTGATTTTCATTTTATTTGCCTTTATTTTCCTGAATATTTTTACAATGAACTACATTACTTTTATAATCATTTAAAAGACAAAATGATTTTCACTTTGGGGAAAAAAAAATTGAAACATAAACTTCCTTTTCAATTTTTGGAAATTAAGACCAAGATCTACAAAAGCTAAATAGCTATGGTCAATAAAATTTATTTTCTTTCACCTTTAATGCACGTGCCATTAAAAAAAATCCTAAATGCTACTACTCAACCAACTTTCACTATAAATAGCATCATAAATACACTATAAAAAGTGTCACTAAAAATATAGACAATTTAGTTTGCTACTGGCTAAACCTTAAGTATTGTTTTACAGTAGTCAGCAATATCCTCTAATTTTCACAAAGAATATCTTACTGAATTTCTTAATACACCATTTAGGACTTTAATGAGAATTATCAAGTAGTTTTGTAAACTTACTTCTGCCAAATCTTCAAAACAGCTGCCAGCTAATGGATGAGGGCTGCTTTCATCAGTCATTTCAACTGTGTCTTCAATAAGACCTAGAAGTTTCACGGTCAATTCATGTATATCTGAAATGTTACTGAAAATCCTTTCAATATCCTGAAAAAAAGAAAAAGGTTAAGATATATGAGGTTGAAATTCTGTTTAAAAATTATAAAATATAAGTACTATAAGTGTTAAGGGTGTATTTTCACTCAATGCATACTTATATATTACAAGACATGATATATTCTATAACAAAGCAAAAGTTAATCATGAACACAAAAGTGAAAATAAAAAACTTCTTGGATTACACATAGTAAATTCACTGTAAAATACAGACTGTAGATAGTTTTGTTTAATAATTCTGAAACTCATACTGTGGATGAATCTATGCATTCATAAAGAATCCTGGCATTTGAGTATTTTAAAATTGGTTAAGAGGCTAAAAATCTTGATTAAAGTCTTATAGAGCTGGTTAATGACAAAAGCTGGGATCAAAATGAAGGTCTGATTCCTAACCCAGATACAACCCAGTTTCACAATTTGCGATCAGCCTATCTCCTGAATTTGAGGAGGAATTAAAGACTTCATTCAAGCTTTCAAGTGTGAATTACATCAGGATTAAGAAATGTTAAGTCCTTTGGACACAGACCCTATACTGACTGTGCAGGTTATGGCCAACTATCATTCACTCTTCCATCTTTTTTTTTTTTTTAAGATTTTATTTTTAAGTAATCTCCACATCCAACGTGGGGTTCGAACTTAAAACGCCAAGATCAAGAAAGAGTCTCGTGCTCCACTAACTAAGCCAGCCAAGTGCCCCCCGCTCTTCCATCTCGTAATGGAAACATCACAGGCTATAGAACCTGACAGACCTCAGCATGGATCTTAGCTCCGCACTTGCTAGATAAATGACTCTGGATTAGGTCACTGAGTATGTTTCAGGCACTATTATAAGTACTTGACATGTAATCTCACAACAGCCTTATTAGATAGGTACTATCATTATCCTCATTTTTACAAATGAGGAAACCAGCTCAGAGCAGGTAAGTAATTTGCTCAGGATCACACAGCTGGTATACTAACATCTACCCTCATAAGGTTCTTAATAAGGTTCTTAGTAGGATTAAATAGATGATTTCTACAAACTGCTCCTGGCATATATTAGGTCCTCCACAAACTTGAGCTTTTTGAAGACACAGGGGTAGAGCCCAAAGGAGTAAATTAAGACTAGTTTTAAGTCATTCATTCTTTTAATATTAATCCTCCTCAAATATTTGCTGAGTACTATGCTCTGATCTCAGGTGGTCTTTATCTCAAAAGTTTAGTATTTTGAGATTAAAAAAAATACGGTGGAAAAATACAGTAAATATAGATAATTTATATCTAAATGCTAAAAAAGGTACAGTAGATCTAGAAAAAGAGAAAAAGGGACTGTCTCTTTCTCTTGAGCTTTCAGTATAATAGAAATTTTCTATCAAATCAGCACTAACTCAATAAAAAGAGATCCCATAAAAATTAATTCCTGAGGAATGAAAACTAATGGGACACAGAAAAGGCAAAGAAAATAATATTAGCTATCAGCATCTGTTAGGTTTTTATTCTTAAGTAGAACTCAATGACACTGTGGTATAAAAGAACTCAAATTCAAGTTCAGCCTCTGTAACTAACTTACCAAGTCATAACCATCCTGTGTCAATTTCTTTACCAGTAAGTTAGGGATGATAATACTCAGAGGAGTATTATAAGGGCACATAAAATAGGACAGTATTTTGAAAATTACAAAATGCTGATTACTTAAGTCCAGTGGGAGTTATTATATTATCAAACATTAAACTAAACATACGTACAAAAAAAAAAGGACAGATGTCAACTAAAAAACCTTAAATTATCACTGAAACTCATGATTTTGGAAAATAATCAAAGAGGCAAAATCACATCTTAGTCTTAAACACTCAGTCACTGCACATTCGTTCACATAATAGTCATTTGGGGGAGGAAATCAGGAGGTAGAAAAAGGCTGAGTATTTAAAGTGAAGGGCAGACACACAGACATCTAAGGAAAAATGAATCATGGGATAAAGGAAGGAAAGAAAAAAAAATCTTTAAAAAGACAGGATTTTAAGAGCCTTTTATGGTTTGGCTCCCACCCTAATTTTTTTTCCCCCTTCCCCTCCCCCATGGTCTTCTGTTAAGTTTCTCAGGATCCACATAAGAGTGAAAACATATGGCATGTCTGTCTTTCTCTGTATGACTTATTTCACTTAGCATAACACTCTCCAGTTCCATCTATGTTGCTACAAAAGGCCATATTTCATTCTTTCTCATTGCCAAGTAGTAAAACTGAGAATTAACTGCGGGTTGATGGGAAGTGGGAGGGAGGGGAAAGTGGGTGACGGGTATTGAGGAGGGTACCTGTTGGGATGAGCACTGGGTGTTGTATGGAAACCAATTTGACAATAAATTTCATATTAAAAAAAAAAGAGAGACAGGATTTGTCTAGCTGGATTCCTTAAGTTGACTTTAGAAGCTACACAAGTAAGAAAAAGATGACAAGGTTCCCATCCTATTCACACCACTCCTACCCCGTTTTCCAACAGCAGCTCTACTTGTGTTTATGTGGCATTCTGCATAAACTTTTTTCTTAAAAAGTTCCACTGTTGGGGCGCCTGGGGGGGCTCAGTCAGTTGGGTGTCCGACTTCAGCTCAGGTCATGATTTCGTGGTTCACGGGTTCGAGTGCCACGTCAGGCTCCGTGCTGACAGCTCAGAGCCTGGAGTCTGCTTTGTGGATTCTGTCTCCCTCTCTCTCTGCCCCTGCCCAGCTCATACTCTGTCTCTCTCTCTCTCAAAAATAAATAAAACATTAAAAAAATAATAATAATAAAAAAAGTTCCACGGTTGAAACTTTAAGCCTCTGCCTTAAAGTATTTACCAGAAGATATGAAAAAGTATTAAGTCTATCTTTTGTAGACCATACATCTTTTTCACTATCTTCAAATGAAGGACTATAAACCTCAAATAGCTCATAGCAGAAAAAGATTTCATTCCAGTGTAGTCTCCCTTTCTAATAAGGGTAGCTGTATGCACTTGTGTCTAACTATCATTGTCACTGGCCTTAACGTAGTATAACAATTCACATATTTTAAAAACAATAAATACCACATAAAAGAATATTGGTTTACATACTCATAAAGTATAAAAAGTTACTATTTATGATTTTAAGCTGCTATTTAACTTTTGGGGTACATAGTATTTCAAACAAAAAAGGTACTTACAGAAGGTTTAAATAGCTTCCTGTCAGAAAGGAAAGCTTCTCGAAACACTTTTATAATCATATTTAATTCCCGTAGATACTGCCTTTCTTCTGCAATTTCAGTTCTGACAAGGTCATAGTAGTTTAATTCACCTGAAGAACTCGGTTCATCTTCACAGAGAGAAACCAAACCTATGTCATCCTGATCAAACATGTCCATCAAAACCTGAGAAATATAAATCAGTAACGTATAAACTTGTTTTTCTCACTTTTATAAAATGGTCTCAAGGTACTTGGAATTAAAACATTATTAAACAATGAGTTTTGTGTTTTACAGGCTAATTTATATAAGAAAATTCAAATAAGAGAAATATGAAAAGTTGAAGGGAAAAAATGTTCAAATAAAACTGGATATGCAAAAGTAAATAAACATTTATGGAAAAAAAGATAAACCTAGTAGTGAAATATATGTGTGTGTGTATACATATATATGTGTGTATATACATACATACACACACATAAACACACATATATAAAAGCCAAAAAGAGCATACCTTTGAAGAACAACAATCTGAGCCAAAATCCCGGTTTCAACCACTTACTCACCTGTGATTACAGACAAGTTATTTATTCTTTTGAAAGCGGATTCCTTACATGTAAAATGTAACTGATGAAAAAATTCAGTGAGGTAATGTACATAAAATGCATACTATTATGTCTGGCAAATAGGTGTTCAAAATGGTAGTAGTTCCTTGTCCTATTGTAAGGAAAGCTGTATGCACTTGGAGAAAAATGAAAGGACACTATTGTAGAAGCACATGATAGAGCATAGTATGATGCTTTTCTAATGCATATTTACTATACCAGTAACTGGTACTAAGGAGTTAAGAAAGGTGCCTACACCAGTGCTATTAGATAGGACTGTCAGATTGGTTACGTACAGGAGAAGTGACCAAATAAAATATATTAAAAAAATGGGAGCCAGATTTCTCAGTGTCAGAGAAGGCAGTTACAAACATGAAAAAGGGGAAGCTAAAATGAACCCTGTGGTAGTAGTTTTGGATTGGAGAGATCTGTGAATTCATATAAAGACAGATAATGCTTTTTTGGTAGACACAAGGTAGTCCTTGAGTTACAAGCATAAGCCCAAGAGAGGGGCACCTTGGTGGCTTAGTTGGTTAAGTGTCTAACTCTTGATTTTGGCTCAGGTCATGATCTCATGGTTCGTGGGTTCAAGACCTGCATCGGGTTCTGTGCTGACAGTATGGAACCTACTTGGTATGCTCCCTCCCTTTCTCTCTGCCCCTACCTGGCTCCCGTTCTCTCTCTCAAAACAAGTAAGTAAACTTTAAAAAAAAAAAAAAAAAAAAGAAGCCTAAGCCTAAGAGAAGGGTAAAGCAGATTTCCAAAAATGTTCTACCTCAAAACTGTTCTACCACTCAAAAATAGGTAAATAAAATACTATCTTTTAAGCAGAGCTAAATTACACTTTATAGGTCCACCTCCGCCTAAATGTAGATTAGTGCTAACGTATCACCTATGTCAGAAAATAAACAACTTGTATTAGTTTTCTTGGGCTACCATAATAACAAAAAGATGGAGAAGAAATAAATACGTATGTGTATGCATGTATATAATGTATACACACACACACACACACGCCCCAACTCTGGCCTCTAAGAGACCAGAGCATTTACACTCTAACAGCTTATGTAGCACCCAGATTTTGGTTTCCAAGTACCATTCTCCACTAAAAGGAACCAGGAGTTTTTAGAAAATGCCTAATTCCAGGTTTGAGCAGCATATAAAGAAAAGTTGAACCTGGAATATCTGTCAAAACAAAGTATTCAAAGAAGGATACAGACAGAGAAACCAACTTGAAGGAATTCCCACTGGCCAGATCTGGGACAATTTGAATATCAAAACAAGTAATGAAATAACAGATGACAGCACATTAAGTAAGAATCCATGGGTCTATATTAAAATAAATGAATACATTTCAAGTACAATGAGGAATAAGATATTCACAATTTCAAAATATTCCACAAGATATTTATTAATTACAAAAGGGAAATAGTACTTCAAGATAGAGAAGCCTGGAAGACAACCCCTTAATCAAGTGATCAAAATGAACAACATCAGTAATTGGACACATCAAAATTGTGTGGCATGTGAATAATGCAATGAGAAGAGTACAGCATTACTTCTATGATATTCCTGCCAAAGATCTATAACCCAAATCTAATAAAGAGAAAATTTCAGAAAAAAACTAAAGTAAGGGACATTTTAAACAATAACTAGAGTAATCCTCAAAAGTACCAAGGTCACAAAAGTTAAAGAAGAATGAGGAATTATTCCAGACTGAAGGATACATGACTGATTCTGGACTGGATCATTTTGTTATAAAGGACACCAATGGGACAACTGGCAAAACCTAAATGGGGTCTGAAAATTAGATAGTATAATGTATCAAAATTAATTTCCTGGATTTTGATTGCCAGACTGTGGTTATGCAGAAGAATGTTTTCATTTATAGGACACACTAAACTACGTTGGCAACTTACTCTCAAGTGGTTCAGGGCACAAGGAAGTACTTGTAACTTATCTAAAAGTCTGAGAGAAAAGTAAAAAACAGGCTGCAATCATAATTTTAGAAGCCAAAATAGAAATATCAAGGAATTTCTATTAAATTCAAGTGAAAAATCATTTTTGAGACTATCTCAGAGTACAGTAGATCTCAACCATAACTGTAAATCAGAATCACCTGGGATGCTTTCAAACTATTTCCAGGCTTAGAGTCCTAACCCAGGCCAAGAAAATCAGAACCTCTTGGGAGTAAGATATAGTCATCAGAATCTTTAAAAGCTTTCTTGTAATTCTGATGTACAAAGGAGAGAAACACAGGCATGTGCCAAGTCGTAGGGGTCATTTACCCTTAATGGTCTAATTTAGACATCTTCTCAATGAAGTGTTCCTGGACTACCCCATGCCAGAGTTCAACACTTTCTATACTGCACCTTTGACTTCTAATAGTTTTAATCACACTGTGCTGCAATTTTTTTTATATTTTTATTTCCCACTAAAATAAACTCCTTCTAACACAAGGGACTGCTGTCTTATTCAGTATTTTATCATCACTTGGGACAGTGACTGGCATATAACAAATACTCAAAAATTTTCATTTAAAATGTAAAAAAAAGAAAAAGTAAAAAGGAGGAGAGAGGAAAATAAATAAGAGACTCAATTTCTTCCCCCAGTAGCTTACAGCCAGGAAGGAAAAAGGTAAGTAACAAAAAAATTTATCAGAAGGAAGAAACATTAGTACTGAAGTCTTTTGCTCTCTACTTGTGCCCCAAAGTATGTTTTTCAAAATTACTTCTGTTTAAAAGTACCTGAATGCTCTGTGTAGATTCTCTTTATATTCTCTTTCTAAAAAGATAAAATTCAAACTATTTTTCCTAAACTGGTTTGAGGCTTTGGATGTTTTTTTCCTGTAGGTAAAAGACTCTTGCCAGGGGAAAAAAAAAGGGGGGGGGGATTCCCATCCTGTCATATGCTGAAAACCTGGAAATACCATGTTTTATCTAAAAAGCTAGCATTTTTATGTATTCCAATACAAGGAATTATAAAAATTACTAATGTATAAAAGAGATAGAAGTGACATATAGTCACTATTATTCAAGTTAAGTTAAAAATACAAGTGTTAAAAATACCTTTTACTTACCTTATCTGCACACATTGACACTTTAATGTCCTGCTGAGATATTTCATAATGTCGGATATTAAAAACATAATTACCAGCCAACTTCAAAATATCAGCTGAGATATACTCTAGTACAGCCACAATATACAGGGATACATGATAGTCCACTTTGTACCCTAAAACCTCCTGTGGAAAAAATAAACAATTTAATTCCAAAAAATGGGACTGCCAAGTATCAGTTAAACACTTAAAAAATTATCCAATATTCTTGCTTATAAAGAACTTTCTATAGACCAAATGTCTAAACTTACAGATATCAAAGGACATAGAATGAGCCATAGGTCCCAGTGTCAGAAGTTTTTTTTTTTTTTTTTAAAGAGACATCTAATCTAACAAATCTGCCTTTAGTATCAAGTAAGAAGAGATTATTGATTCCAATATAGAAATCTTGGTCAGGACTTCATGGAAAACCTCTTAAATTAATACATTACCCAAACCCATTGGACAAGTATCTACTATTTTCAAGGACCTGTAACCAATATTTCCAAATGCCAGTGGTTTTTATTCAGGGGAAGATGTGTGCATGTGAGGGGGGGTAGTTAGGGGCTCTCAAAATTGCTACCCAGGGGCATTCAAATCCATATACACCAAGTATTTTCTATTGACTAAATAATATTCCCTAGTCTACTTTTTCCAATGTATGTATCTGTGATATATTTGAATTTTTTTTTTTCAACGTTTATTTATTTTTGGGACAGAGAGAGACAGAGCATGAACGGGGGAGGGGCAGAGAGAGAGGGAGACACAGAATCGGAAACAGGCTCCAGGCTCTGAGCCATCAGCCCAGAGCCCGACGCGGGGCTCGAACTCACGGACCGCGAGATCGTGACCCGGCTGAAGTCGGACGCTTAACTGACTGCGCCACCCAGGCGCCCCGTGTGATATATTTGAAAACAGTTCTGAACTCACCATAGCTTTTGACAATATATATTTTCTTAATCAACAAAAGGTTGAGAGTCAGTCAGGGGTAGTACTCATCAGAAGATGACACAAAGATGCATTATTGCTTATCATTAACTTTTAATATTATTTGAAAGGCAATATGATTTTATTAGAGTGTGTTTATTTTTATTTGTACACACATTAAGAAATATATATACATATGTATATGTACAAGTATACACATATACACATGCACAGACTAATATAGGCCGTACTATATAAATACTAAAAAAATACACCAATACTTTAAAAAGTGTTATTTGTTATAAAGAACTCCCCCAATGTTTGTTTTTACTACCTTCAATGAAGGATGGATTTTGTCCACAGGCAGTAAGAGAGGATTTCTTCGTTTTCGTTTTTCTATGGCAGATTGTGCATCAGCAATAGCCCACTTGTCAATTGGATGAGGAAAGGTCTTCTGAACACGTTCCTGTTAATATCATAGCAGTACTATTGTTAATTGAAGTGTTCATAACTAGAAAATTCATGCAAAACTAAATTTTATTATCATCTTTAATGCTAGCAGATAACAGTGCCACAACATGTTTTGATTCCTGTAAGAACTACTTTTTTAAAAGGATCAACAAGACTTTCAAAATTTTTTCCTACATAATTCCCATGAATAAAGATAAAGTGAATTTTAAACAGAAAGCTTTAAGCATAAGCATAATTAAAATGGAACTGGAACTAGAAAAAAGCAGTAACATTAGGAGAGATTAAAGCCAGCATGAAATACTCATCAGTGATTTTACAATAAGTCTCCTAGGATTAAAACTATTTACCTGGTAGAAGTTGTTAACTCATTATTAATAATTATTATGCAGTCACTTTCCCTTTGCTAACCTTAGAGCTTTAATATAAAGAATTTTAAAAATAAGAGATGTCATGTACCTGTTAGAGGATCAAGTAGGTGACAAAGCTCAGAATGTCTTAAGGAAATACATCTCTTGGCAAAAATAATCTAAGTCTTATAGGTTACTATTATGGCTCATCTAATCAAAATTTAACCAGTGGTTGGCATGAATAATGAGAACTAATGATAACTGAATCAAACTCCAATTTTTAGGACTTCCTATTTTAAAAATTATACTCTCATCTTTTAGCATATTTAGCTATTGAGAAATTTGCTTTTTTTTTTATACTTAATGTCTAATTCTTAGAGCTGAGACTAGGGAAGAAATACTCTAATTCCAAGAGTCCCTGAAAATATTAATAGCTCAATTACTCCAAATTAAGATTTTCCTTCATACTGGAAGTTGTTGCCTTATTACAGAAACAATATTCCAAAGAAAGGATGTAAACAGTATAGTAAAAAAGTTAATTTTTGAAAGCTGTGCTGATAGGTATTTCTAAAAATCTAAAAATACTCCCATGTAACTGAGCCAATACAAATATTTTAGCACTAATTTACACATCTTTTAGAAGTGTGTCTGCGTATTAATCAAACAGTAAATATCCAAAAGATTTTTATTAGTCCTTTATTGAAGCAGTATTTATATGCAGTAAAATGCACAGATCTTAAGTGTACAATTCAATGAATTTTGAAAAATGGTTACACCTGTGTAACCATCACCCTAATAAAGATTCTAACATCTCACTCCCCACCCCTCATAGGCACATCCTGACTTCTATCACCATTAATTTTAGCGTTTCTGAACTTCACAGAAACGTATCCTACTATATGTACTCTCTGAGGCCTGGCTTTTTTTGTTGTATATAATATCTTTGAATTATAGCTATGTTATTGTACATTATCAATAGCCCATTCTTTCATTTTATTACTGAGTAGTATTCCATCTTATAAATCAACCACAATCTGTTTATTCATCTTCTTGTGATGGAAATTTGAGTTGTTTCCAATTTTTGGCTATTATGAATAAAACTGCTTGGATATTCATGTATAAGTCTCTCTGTGAACATGTATTTTCATTTCTCTAGATTCAACACTCAGGAGTAAAACTGTTGGGGCACAGACTAGACATACTGTATATTTAACTTTATAAGAAACTTTGTAAGAAAAAATAAACATTAAACTTTATAAGAAACTTTTCTAAGTGGTTATACTGTTTTATATTCCTATAGCAATGTGCTGAGAATTCCAGTTAGGCTACATCTCATTTGGTGTTATTAGTCTTTAATTTTATCCCTTGAAAGAGGTGTGAAATGGTATCTCATTGTGGTTTTAATTTCTATTTCCCTGTGATTTAAGAGCTTGAGCACCTTTTTCATGTGCTTATTGGCCATTAGCATATCGTCTTTTATGAAGTGTCTGTTCAAGACTTTTACCCATCTGGGGAAGGAGGGGGTCTTTTTATTATTGATTTGTAGGAGTAAACATCTTCTAGATACAAGTCATTTGTAAGGAATATATATCGCAAACATTTTCTCCTGGTTGTGACTCACACCTTTTTCATTTTCTCGATAATTTTATTCTTTAATACTTAACTGTGTTTTGAGTCCTCTGTAAAAAAAAAAAAATTGCTTAACGCCAGGTTAAACAAATATTCTCCTGCATTCTCTTCTAAAACTTTATAGTTTCAGCTTTATGTTCAACTCTATGATCTGTCGTGGGGTGCCTGGGTGGCTCAGTCGGTTAAGTGTCTGACTTCAGCTCACAATTCATGGGTTCGAGCCCCGCCACAGACTCTGTGCTGACAGCTCAGGGCCTGGAGCCTGCTTCAGATTCTGTGTCTCCCTCTCTCTCTCTGCCCCTCCCCCACTCATGTTCTGTCTCTGTCTCTCAAAAATAAATAAACATTGAAAAAAATTACAAAAAAAAGACTATGATCTGTCTTGAATTAATTTTTAAGTGAAATAGGTTTCAAGGGTTTTTTCCCCATAAATTTATTCAGTAGTTTTAGCACTCTTTTTTGCTGAAAAACTTTCCTTCCCCACTGATTTGCCTTGATATCTTTGTTGAAAATGAACTTAGCACACACCTATCCCACATGATTTCAATGGTTTTAGTTTCCACAATAATTCAGAATGATATAGATTTAAAAATTCATTTGTACAATGGTTCAGTGACTTTGAAATATCAAAATAGTTTTTACCTCCACATCTTGAACAGTCCTTGGCTGAGCCATGCATAATTTATTAAGCAGCTGAAAAATCAGCTCTTCAATATAATAGAGAGACTCTTCATTAGCTGAGAGATTGGGATGTACTTGCTCCTGAACCTTTAAAAAAAAAAGTTCTTAGTTAAAGTACAGGCCAAATTATTAATGACAAACACCAGAGAATCTTCTTTATAATTAATATTTTACTAGACTAGTCATTCAAATACAGACATAAAACACAAAAAGTGGGAAGAAAAACTCACCTCTATTTGTTACTCTCTATAAACTTTTCTGAACGTATAGAGTAGGGTTCCTTAAGCTTTTTTATACTCTATGAAAATCTATTGAAAGCCACTGGCCCCTCTCTACTCCTTACTGCCAAAAAAAAGCATATACAGATAAAATATTCTATATAATTTCAGAGGAATAGTAGATACCCATACCCTTAAGGTAACTAATATATCTACTAGAAGTCTTTGAACACTAGGTCATGAATCCCAACAATGGAGATATCTCTGAAAAACCAGACTACTTTACAGAGCTGCTCTGTGAGGTAGGTGCTAGTCAGCTTTCTTCTAGCATGGCACAGACAAACCTCAAAGATATTCTGGTTTCAGTTCCAGACCACTACAATAAAATGAGTATCACAATAAAACAAGTCAAATAAATTTTCTGGTTTCCTAATGCATATGAACGTTATATTTACACTATACTGTAGTCCAGTAAGTGTGTAATAGCACTATGTGTAAGAAACAATATATATACCTTAATTTTAAAATATTGCTAAAAAATGCTAATTATCATCTAAGCTTCCAACAAGTCATCATCACTGATCACCATAATAATAAAGTATGAAATACTGCAAAAATTACCAAAATGTGACACAGAGACATGATGTAAGCAAATATTGTTAGAAAAATGGCACCAGTAGACTTGGTTCCACACAGGGTTGTCACAAACTTTTAATTTATAAAAAATACACTATTTGCAAAGCCCAATAAAGCCAAGCACAAAAGAAGGTGTGCCCGTATACATTCCTTATTGCTGCTATATAGCTGTGGTGAGCCTTTTTGGTTGTTAATTTTTAATTAGAACCTAGTAAACTATCCTAAAAAAGAATCCAATAGAACTGGATATGAAGAATAAGGTAAAAAATGGTGTTTAGCACATGGTAGGTGTCATGTAAATATTTGTTTAAAGAATAGTTGAGAGAAAGGGGTGCCTGGATGGCTCAGTTGATTAAGCATACAGCTTTGGCTCAGGTCATGATCTCATGGTTTTTAAGTTCGAGCCCCGTGTCGAGCTCTATGCTGACAGCTCAGAGTCTGAAGCCTGCTTTGGATTCTGTGTCTCCCTCTCTGTGCCTCCCTTGCTCATGCTCTTTCTCTCAAAAAATAAATAAATAAATAAATAAATAAATAAATAAAAAGAATAGTTGAGGGAAGTAAGTATTGCTCTTTTTATGCCATATTAGAAGGTATCGATGCCACTGACATAAAAATAGAAAACGTAAGTAGTCTAAGATCTACTTTTACAAAAACAAAAAAATTGAAAAAATAACTCACAGATTTTAATATGGAATATTTTTAATAATCCAGTTCAAAATAGCTTCTAATTTCCATTATGGTTTTCCCCTTTGACTTTTAGAATTTAGAAGTTTATTTCTTAATTTTTAAACTTACAGTATTTTTTTAAGTTCTTTTTTATTGATTTCTAGAATAATCACACTGTAGTCAGAAAACATACTTTCCAGGAGTTCAATTTTTTGAAATTTGTTGAGACTTGCTTTTATAGCTCATTATATGGGCCTAGATGGCTTCACTGACAAACTTATTAAACATTTAAGGAAGAAGATAGAAAAAGAACAAGAGACTTCCCAACTTACTTTGAGACTACCTTGATATAAAAATTTAAAAAAGATGAAAATTATAAGCCATGTTTACTCATCAGCCTAGAAATAAAAGCCTAAATATCAACTAAATTCCATAATATATATAAAAAATATACGTGACCAACCAAGTGAGTTTATCCCAGCAATGTAAAGTTGGTTTAAAGTTGTAAAATCAAGCAATTTACCATCCTACCAGATTAAAAAGGAAAATACGATAATATCAATAAATGTACAAAGAGCATCTAAAAAACTCAACATTCATTCATAATAAATTTTCTAGTGAAATTGGGGCGCCTGGGTGGCTCAGTCAGTTCAATGTCCAGCTCTTGATTTTGGCTTAGGTCATGGTTTTGCAGTTCATAGATCAAGTCTTTGATTGGGCTCTGCACTGATAGTGTGGAGCCTGCTTGGGATTTTCCCCCTCTCTCTCTCTCTCTCTCTGCCCCTACCTTGCTTGTGTTCTTTTCTCAAAATACATAAATAAACATTTTTTAAAAAGTCTCTAGTGAAGTTAATTTAGTAAACGGATAACTACAAAAAAACCCTACAATAAACATTATAGTCAACATGGTGAAATACCGAAAGCTTTCTGTTTGAGATCAAGAAAAAGGCAGGGACAATTGCTACGTCATTTCTATTCCACATTGTACTGGAGGTCCTGGATAGTGCAGACCATCAAGAAAAAGAAATAAAAGTGTAGGAAAATAGATTTACAGATGATTTGATTGCTCATTGTGATAGCTAATTTTATGTGTCAAATAGCCTGGGCCACAGGATGCCCAGACATGTGGTTAATTAAACATTACTTCTGAGTGTGTCTATGAGGGTTTCTGGGTAAAATTAACATCTGAATTGGTAGAAGTCTGAGTAAAGCAGACTGCCCTCCCTAATGTGAGTGGACCTGCCTGAATAAAAGGGTGAGTAAGAAAATTCCTTCTCTCTGCCTGTCTTTCAGTGAGTATTTTGGTCTTCTGCTTTTGAATGAGGACATAAACTACAACTTTAACTAGAACTGTAACACCAACTCTCATGGGTTCTCCAGCTTACTAACTGCTTATCTTGGATTCCTCTACATCTATTAGAGAGAGAGACAGACAGACAGAGAGAGAGAGAGAGAGAGAGAGAGAGAGTGTGTGTGTGTTCCTGTTCCTTTGGAGACCCCAGACTAATACACCCATGAAGGAAAATCAAATATTGTATAAATACATTATTTTAATTTATAAAAAATAAAATTTTATTCCTGTGTAGCAGCAACAAAGTTGGAAAATAAAAATTTTCAATAATATAATTTACAATGAATAAAAATATGTATCATGTACCTTGGAATTTATCTTAACAAAACAAGTACAGGATCCCTAAGGAAAAAACTATAGACTCTGAGAGGAATTAAAGATCCAAATACATGAAATGTAAAATCATATTCGTGAATTATCAGACTTAATATTGTAAATGTATCAATTCTCAAACTGATTTTATGGAGATAAAATCACAGTCAAAACCGAAAAGGTTGTTTGCTGAAACTGACAACATAATTTCAAAACTTATATGAAATGCAAAAGGCTAAGAAAACCAGCCACTTAATCAAAGAAGTGTAAGTACTTGCTCTAATCATTATTGTGATTTATTACAAAGCTACAGTAAGAATGTGATACTGTTATAATGACAAACAAATGAATGGAACAGAATACAGAAGCAAGTCCACATATATATATGGACCCTTGACTTACAACAAAGGTAGTTCTACAGAGTATGAGGATGGGGTCATGGGAAGGTGGGGAAGCCCAGAAACAGTAAACAACTAGATACCTATATGGAGAAGAACGAAACTTAACTCCAGTTCACACTTTACACAAAAAACAATTCTAGTTGGATTTTTTTTAGATTACACATAAAAACCTAATAAACTTCTGATAATATAAAACAAGATATTATCTTCATGACCTCAGGATAGGAAAGGATTTCACAAAAATTACTATCCGTAAAGGAAAGGATTCATAAACATAACTATATTAAAATTTAAAACTTAACATTCATCAAAGTTAGCACTGGAGAAGAATAATGTAACACATAAAATAAAAGGGCTCATATCCAGAACAAAATAATTCCTAGAAATTCAGTAGACAGGCACCTGGATGGCTTAGCTGGGTAAGCATCCGACTCTCGGTTTTGGCTCAGGTCATGATCTCGGGGTTTTGGGAGTTTGAGCCCCAAGTAGGGCTCTGTGCTGACAGCAGGGAGCCTGCTTGGGATTCTCTCTCTCTCACCCTCTCTCTTTACCCCTCCCCTGCTCACGCTGTCTCTGTCTCTCTCAAAATAAATAAACTTAAAAAAAAGAAAAAAAGAAATTCAGTAAGAAAAAAAGTATAAAAATTCCAGTACAGGGGTGCCTGGCTGGCTCAGTTAGTAGAGCATGTGACTCCTGATCTCAGGGTCATGGTTCAAACCCCATGTTAGGTATGGAGTCTACTTAAAAAAAAAAAAAAAAAAAAAGAAAGAAAAAGCAGGTAAAAAAAATCAGCACTTCATAATAGAAGAAATTCAAATGACCAGTAAGAGCTTTGGCTCTTTAGTAGTCAGAGAAATGCAAATTAAACCACAATGAAAACTATTACCTACTCACATCAAACTGCAAAACTAAAATGTCTGATAATACCAGTAATCATGTAGAACAATGGGGAAAAAAACAATGCGAACTTCAGACACTGCAAATGGAGTGCAAAATGCCTCAATCATTTTATTTTTTTTGGCTCAATCACTTATGAAAACTTAGCCATTATCTACAAAAATGCAAAATATGCAATACCCCGTAGTCAATAATACTGTAAAAACTTCGTATATTAACAGATGGTAACTAGACTTATTGTGGTGATCATTTCGTAAAGTATATATACCTGAAACTAATACAATACTGTACATCAATTATACTCAATTAAAAAAATTAAAAATTAAGGACACCTGGTTGGCTCATTCAGTACAGCATATGACTCTTGATCTTGGGGTCATGAGTTTGAGTCCGGCATTTGGTGTAGAATTTACTTAAAAATAAAATCTTATATATGTAGATAAATAAATAAATAAAGTGTTTAAAAGGATATGCATACCCTATGTTTAAAGCTATGTAGACCAACATAGCAGACACTAGGCACCTGTGGCTACTGAGTACCTAAAATGTAGCTCCACTGAATTGAAATGGGCTTTAAGTATAGAATATATGCCAGATATCAAAGATATAGTATAAAAAAAGAAAGTCGAATATCTCAATGTTTTTACTGTTTATATGCTAAAATGATTAGATTTATTGGGTTAAATAAAATATATTATTAAAATCAATTTCATCTGTTTCTTCTTTTTTAATACAACTATGAGAAAACTGTTTTTTCATTATGTAAAACTATGTAAAACTATGTTTTTACATTATATTTCTATTGGACAGCACTGTTCTAGAGAAATTAGCACATGGGTTTACTAGAAGACATGTACAAGAAGGCTCATAAGCAGTATTACTAGTGATACCACCAAACTAGAAACTCAAATATCTAGGGGCGTCTGGGTGGCTCAGTCAGTTAAGCCTCTGACTTGGGCTCAGGTCATAATCTCACGGTTCGCGAGTTCGAGCCCCGCGTCGGGCTCTGTGCTGACAGCTCAGAGCTTGGAGCCTGCTTCTCATTCTGTGTCTCCCTCTCTCTGCCCCTTCCCTGTTCATGCTCGGTCTCTCTCAGTCTCAAAAATAAACATTAAAAAAAAAAAATTAAAAAAAAAAAAGAAACTCAAATATCTATCTAAAGTGGAATAAATTATAGCATAGTATACAATTGAATATAGGAGGAAACATGAGTAACTACAGCTATGGATATATCTTCAAAATAATGTTGGCAGAAAGAAGTCAGATAAGGAGAATATATACCATGGAATTCCACCTCAAGATCAACAAAACTAAACTATAATGTTTAGGGACACGTTTAAAAGGTAAAAATATAAAAGAAAAGGGCAGTTATTACCATAAAAGTGGTTACCTTCTGGAGAGTTCTATTGAGAAAAGCCCTAAATAAGTGTTCCTTAAATTGTATATTTATGTTTTATGCATTTTTTATTGTTTTACCACTTCACCATAAATAAGGTTTTAAAATGTTGGAGAATCATCTAGCAAACAGAAAATCAAGGGGTGAAATTACAAAAAAAAATAAGTCAAAAGGACCCTCCTAGTCACGAGCTAATAAATGAAATTAAAATGTCAAGGGTGCCTGGGTGGCTCAGTTGGTTAAACATCTGACTTAGGCTCAAGTCACAATCTCACAGTTTGTGAGTTCAAGCCCCACAATCAGGCTCGGTGCTGATACCTTGGAGCCTGGAGCCTGCTTCAGATTCTGTGTTTCCCCCTCTCTCTGCCCCTCCCCTCCTTATGCTCCGTCTCTTCTCTCTCTCAAAAATAAATAAACATTAAAAAAAAAATGTCAGAACCCTGGAGACAAAGAGAATATCCTACAAGCTGAGGGTGAAGGAAAGAAGCAGGTCCTATACAAAGTAGGTATTAGACTAGTTCCAGACTTCAACTGTAATACTAGAAGCTAGAAGGCAATGATTTTCATCCTAGAATAATATCCTAATAAACTATCAATCAAATGTCATAGTAAAATGAAGACATGCTTAAACATAACAAGGTCAAAAATTCTGTCTCCCATGCACACATTCTCATTAAGCTTTTATAGTTTGTAACAGTAAAAGAAGAGTATGAATCAAGGAAGAGAAAAAATGGCATACAGGAAATGAAGGAACTAATACAGAACAAAGGCCAAAGGAGTAACCAGCATGAAGTGAAGGAAAAATGTGAGAGTTGTACAACAGGCATAAGGTCACCAGTCCAGACTGCAGATCAGAATACTCTGGGAGAAACTATCTCAAGAAGATGAAATCACAGAGCACCTGGCTGACTCAGTCGAAGAACATGTGACTCTTGATCTCAGGGTTGTAAGTTCAAACCCCATGGTGGGTGTAGAGATTACTAAAATAAATAAAAACTTTTAAAAAAAGATGAAATTGATAAGAGTATCTGATGGATCTAAAAATCTTAAGAGGCTATTTAGACAACTGGTAGAGACTTTAATCTTGAATTAGTAAGTACATAAACAACTACACAAATATGAAAACAAGACAATTATTAACTCCAGTAAAAGGTTAGGTAGAAAAGGAAAAGCAGTTTAACTATAAACAAAATTTACAGTCATAATAATGTAAACTGTAAATACTGATCCAAACAAAACTAAGATATAACCATGGTGTGGGGTGAAACAGGAAATATGTTATGTATGGTAAGGTAGATGTGTATGGGGGAAGGAGGGAGATGTATATGTGTATTAAAGAATATTAAATCTTTATCTTCCATGGTAGGAAGTTAACAGATAATGGCCAAAACAGAAAAATCAAGAAATAGTAATTTTTTTCCTGAGAGATACAGAATACTGAAACAAATCACTTTGAAAGTTAAAAGTAATTATCTCTGGAAAGCAGAAAATTTTGTGAATGGAGAAGAGATACTGCTATTTTTCTTACAAGTTATTTTTCTTATAAGTTAGTTATCTTTTTATTTGCAGGAATAATTTTGATAAAATATAAACTAACTTATAAAGAAATATAATCTGAACTGGGGAAGTAGGAAAAAAGAAGGATACATAAAACTAGAAATGATAAACACTACTTTTTCAAGAACTTTGGATAAGAAGAGTTTAAAGTAAGGCAGTTAGATATTTATACAGGACCAACATCCAAAATGACAGGCTTTATAATATTTTTATAAATTCAAAATAGATTTCAGGGAAATATTTTCTCTTACATCGTGTACTTCTTTAACATAACAAGAAGAAACTTAATTACATCTTACCATATGTTTCTATTAGATCAATAGAATTAAAATTTTCCTTTTTTTAATAAAAAATAAGGATTGGGGTGCCTGGGTGGCTCAGTTGGTTAAGCATCTGACTCTTGATTTTGGCTCAGGTCATGATCTCATGATTCATGAGTTCCAGCCCTGTGTCAGGCTCTGAGCTGACAGAGCCTGCTTGGCATTCTCTCCCTCCCTCTCTGCCCCTCCCCTATGCCCATTCTCTCCCTCTCTCTCTCTCTCTCAAAATAAATACATAAACATTAAAAAAAATAAGAATTTACACTGGAAGTTTAGCAATGGCATTCATAAGACTGTTTCTTATAACATCCTTCCATAAAAGCCAAGTGCCCTACTCAGTAAAAGTGACTGTGCATGAGAATTAAAATAATGTCCAACTGGGATAGATTTTTTTTCCTGTGATTATGATTTTGGTAAATAACCTGCAAAGCAACTTTAACATTTAGCATCAAAATTTCTTACACCAAACTTCTTTTTTTTTTTTTTTAATTTTTTTTTTTCAACGTTTATTTATTTTTGGGACAGAGAGAGAAAGAGCATGAACGGGGGAGGGGCAGAGAGAGAGGGAGACACAGAATCGGAAACAGGCTCCAGGCTCTGAGCCATCAGCCCAGAGCCCGACGCGGGGCTCGAACTCCCGGACCGCGAGATCGTGACCTGGCTGAAGTCGGACGCTTAACCGACTGCGCCACCCAGACACCCCACCAAACTTCTTAAAGTAAGTGCAAATATGAAAAGTCATAAAAATATATGTTAAAATCCCACACATAAATACTAATAGGACATCAAGATGACAATAAACGATAACCCTACTTTGCACTTCCACAGTGTTTACTATGTCAGCACCGTAAGAGACAGTAAAAATAAAATTACCACATCAGAACAAACTCACCTATCATATTTTCCTGAAAGACTAGTCAGAAAAAGAGCAATTAAAATAATTTTCAGTCCTTAACAGTAGATCAACAAGTCAGACCTGCATTTTAGTTACACCATTTTTTCAAATTGCCAGAAAGTATTTCCCTATACATACACTGTAAAAAGAATAGTCATGATTCTATATATAGATTCATGCACAAAAACATTAAACTTTAAATTTTTTCCTACTGAGATAAACACTATACAAACTTCAGAAATGTCATTTCCTAATTTGTACCTTTCAGTTCTGCATATTCACAATCAAATAAAAAACTCTTGCTAGTGCATTTATTTAATCAATTAACATTTGAGTTTTTGTACAATGTAGAGATAAATCCCTTTGGCCACACAGTATGACATTTATTGATGCCAAATTCTTCACTCCATTGCCAAGATTTTTGCAAGGATGCAAATATCTCAAACATCAATATTAAGAATACTGGAAGTTTAAGGGACACCTGGGTGGCTCAGTCAGTTAAGCATCTGCCTTTGGCTCAGGTCATGATCTCATGTTTTGTGAGTTCCAGCTCTGCATCGGGCTCTATGCTGATAGCTCAGAGCCTGAAGCCTGTTGGGATTCTGTGTCTCTCCATCACTCTCTGCCCCTCCCCCACTTGCTCATGTGCTCTCTGTCTCTCTCTCAAAGTAAATAAACATAAAAAAGAATACTGGAAGTTTTTGTTGTTGTTATAAAAGAGTTAAAATTCAATTTAGGGGCACCTGGGTGGTTCAGTTGGTTAAGCATCCGACTTCGGCTCAGGTCGTGATCTCGCAGTTCGTGGGTTCAAGCCCCGCGACCGCTCTTTGCTGACAGCTCAGAGCCTGGAGCCTACTTTGGATTCTGTGTCTCCCTCTCTCTCTGCCCTTCCCCTGCTCACGCTCTGTCTCTCTCTCTCTCTCAAAAATAAACATTAAAAAAATTCAATTTAAAAAGGAAAAGCAAATTTCATTCTAAAAATATACACAAAAAACTGTAAAATATTGCTGACAGAAATTTTAAAAGACCTATGTAAATGAAAAGATAAACTTTATCAGCTGGAAGACTCAATATCATTAAGATGTCAATTCTTCTCAAATGATCTATCAATTCAACACAATCCCAATAAAAATTCCATAGTAACACAATGGAAATCCCAATAAAAATTTGCATAGTAATTGATACCCTGATTTTAAAATTCTCATGGAACTACAAAGGCCCAAGAATAACCAAAACAACTCTGAAAGAGAACAAAGTTGGAGGGCTAAAATTACCTCATTTCAAGAATTTTTATAAAGCTACAACAATCAAAACAGTGTAGTATTGTTGTAAAGACAGGCAAAAAGGTCAATGGAACAGAATAAAGAATCCAGAAAGAAAGCCATAAAGATACAGATGAATAATTTTCTTTAAAAGATCTTATTTTTAATAAAAGTAATCTCTATATCCAATATGGGGCTCAAATTCACAACCCTGAGATTAAGAGTCACATACTCTACTGACCTAGCCAGCCAGGTGCTGAGTGATGAGTGATTTTTAATACAGGCATAAAGGAAAGGACAAAACTTAATAACATGAAAGATGTTCAACATCATTAATCACTAGGGAAATACAAATAAAAACCACAAGGAGATACCAAGACAGACCTATTACAGTGGCTAAAATTAAACACCAAATATTGGCAGGAGGAACTGGAACTCTCATACTTTGCTGGTGGGAATGTAAAACTGTAAGACAGTTTGAATGGAAAAGTTTGATAGTTACTTAAAAAGTTAAACATATATCTACTGTCTGATCCAGCCACCCTTTGGTAATTACTCAAGAAAAAAGGAAATATATGTTCATATAAAGACTTGAACACAAATATTCATACCAGTTTTATTTGCAATAGCCAAGACTGGAAAACCAAATGTACACATATAGGTAACGAGATAAACAGTGGTATACACACAATGGAATGCCACTGAGCAATAAAAAAGGAGTGAACTATTAACATATGAAGCAAAATGGATGAATCTCAAGACAATTATGCTGAGTAAAAGAAGCCAGACAAAAAGAGTATATATCGTATGATTCCATTACTATAAAACTCTAGAAAATGCAATCTATAGTGATGGAAAGCAGAACAGTAACTGCTTGGCTACAAGAAGTGGGGAGGGTTGGGAGGGAGAATTATGAGAGTCAAGAGGAAATTATGGGGCTGAGGATATATTCAATATTTTTTTGTGATGGCTTCACTGATATATACATACACAAAAACTTATCAAACTGTACACTTTAAATATATGCAGTTTATTATATGTCAATTATACTCCCAATAGTTTTAGAAAATAAAAATATAATATTTTAAGGTAGCATTTTCTTTAACTAGGGTATATAATGAAGAATTGAAACCGCAGCTGTACACTATCAAATCTTTAAGGTCAGAACCATTTCTTATGTTTTTGGTTTCCTCTTATTTCCCCACCCTTTTATTTCTAATATACAGGTAATCTAGTGCCATGCTTTGCCTAAGGAAAGCACTCAGTATATACCTGTTAAATAAATAAATTCACTGTAGCAAAGAGATTTCTTAGCCTCACTGAAATCTGGCCATCTGGCACTGGCGAAAATTGAGAACTCCATAAAATTAGTTTTTATTTCACTGGATATGCACTGGAGACTCAATTATCCCATATAACATTACAAATGAGATTTCCAATCTATGTTCCTCCGTTCTCACTATCAATATTCACTTCTCAGATTCAGTGCTCTTAGGTGCTTTCTTTTCTTTTTTTTTTTTTTTTTTAGAGAGAGAGAGAGAGAGCGAGCAAGAGAGAGAGGGAGCGCGTGCACACCCATGAGTAGGGGAGAGGGAGAGAGAAAGAGAGAGAGAATCTCAGGCAGGCTCCACACTCAGCACAGAGCCCAACATGAGGTTTGATCCCATGACCCTGGATTACGACTTGAGCTGAAATCTTGAGGGGTTTTCAATGTAAGTTTTTTTTTAAATGGAGATAAGTACAGGACAAGAATTTTATTCTATTCAGCTTAATATTATGTGAGGGCTTACCGTAAAATAATCAAAGCACGTAGAGAAAACTATTGGTGGAAGCTAACATTTTTGTCATTAAAATTTTCCTTAAATGGAATGCAATGGCATATGATCTGTCATGTGAATATTAAGTACATTCCCATACAGGCAGGCCATTAGCCTATAAAGCCAAGAAAGTGCAGGCTAGATCAATGGTTCTGCGATGTTTCAGGGACAAAGCATTTCGAAGTTACACTGCTCTTAGCAGAATATGAAATATTAAGTCATTTATATTTCATCATAGAGAGTAGGTGTAATATTAGTAAAAATGACTACAAAACTGAAAACTATAGGCACATGTTTGTAAGAAAAAACAAAAAGTGCCAAACTTTTTCCTGCAAAATCTCTGTATCTCTTGTTCATTTGTGTTACTATCTTTCACTACTCACTAGCAAGTAAACTGTAGCAGACACACCATAGACTTAAGAAAAACTTACGAGAGAAAAATAAAATTGAAAAAAATTAATATTGGCTTTTTTCCCCCTCTGAACTAGGAAAAGATCACTATTCTCAATATGCTTTTATTCAAAGGATATTTACTCCTAGTGCCAAATACGCACTTCCTTCAGCATACTACCAAAACTTTTAGTATGTACTCTTTCTTAAAGAAGATCTGCCTGACAAGGTACCTGCACTCAAAGAGTAAACAGGCTCTCCTTTCCCACCTCTTCTCAGCTGCCCTCCCACTTTGCTGAAGAGGCAGATCTCTAACTTACTCTGAATGTCACTATGGTGTGTTGCCCTGGGGTGCAATAAAAAACTAATAACTAAATTCTAGGACACTAAACAAAGAGACAATTACAAATACTTTTCATTAAAGTACCCTGCTTCTTGGGGTGCCTGGGTGGCTCAGTCAGTTAAGCGTCCGGCTTTGGTTCAGGTCATGATCTCACGGTTTGTGAGTTTGAGCCCCGCATCGGGCTCTGTGCTGACAGTTCGGAGCCTGCAGCCTGCTTTGGATTCTGTGTCTCCCTCTCTTTCTGCCCCTCCCCTGCTCATTCTCTCCTTCTCTCCTTCTCTCTCTCTCTCTCTTTCTCTCTCTCTCAAAAATAAATAAATAATTTAAAAAAGTACCTTGCTTCTTCCATTTGCTAGCCTACTATCAAAAAACACAGCCTAAGGAGAAAAACTCATGAAAACAAAGAAAAGAAAGCATCTTTAAGAAATATTAAAAGGCAGTATTACCTTATCTCGTTCAGGAGAAAAAAATTCAAAGCAAGTTTTCACACTTTATCTACTTTCCTATCTTACAATTAGAATTCAGAAGTGAGATGGCTGGCATGTGACATGTATTAACACATTCATTTGAACGCATTCATTTGAACTGAAAAATTAAGTCAGACTTTGTCTCAAAGAAGATAAATATGATGAGGCTGGTTGGCTTGACAATTAAAACTAACCTTAGCAATTTGGTTATATGGTGGATATTTTGCATTAAACAAATGAGCGTGGTACTCAGAATTCTAAGGTGGCCCCTAGGATTCCCCCCCCCCCCCCGTTATATACGTGCTCTGTGTACTCCTCTTGAGTGTGGGCAGGACCTGTGAATGTGATGAGGATATCACTCCTATGATCAAGTTACCATATAAGGCAAAAGTGAATATGATCCATAATCAGTGGACTTTGAGTTAATCAAAAGATTATCACTAAATCAGGTGAATCCTTTAAAAGAAGGTCTAGAGTATGAGATAAGAAACAGCACCAGATACATTCCTGTTGGCCTTAAAGAAACAAACTGACATGTTATAGAGAAGGTCGTGTGGCAAGGAATGGCAGCAGCCTCCAGGAGCTGAGGGCCTCAGACATGTAGCTGCAAGGAAATGAATTCTGCCAATAACTACATGAGCTTGGAAGAGGATTACCAAGCTTCAGATGAGACTGCATGCCCAGCCAAAACCTTGACTGAGACCCTAAGCAGAAAACCCAGGTAAGAGCTGTGCCTAGACTTTTGACCTACGGAAATTGAGACAATAAATGTGTTGTATTAAGCCACGAAGCTTGTAATAATTTGTTACACAGCAGAACATGAATACAATGAACTAGATCTACAGCTCCAAGAATTCAATGAAAGTATGTTTAAAGATGAGGCATCTGGGTGGCTCAGTTGTTAGTTAAGCATCCAACTCGTGATTTCAACTCAGGTCATGATCTCACGGTCATGGGATTAAGCCCCTTGTCGGGCTCCATGCTGACGGCTCAGAGACTGCTTGGAGTCTCTCTCTTCCTCTCTCTCTACCCCTTCCCTGCTCATGCACTCTCTCTCTTCCACAAATAAACATAAAAAAAAGAAAATGTTTAAAGAATATGATAAGGTAAAATATATTTTATTAGTAAATACTGTCATAGCTAAAGTGTACTAAAGTTAATACTGTTTTCATTTTCCCAATTTTTCTTAGATATACTGGACTAAACAAAGTACTTGGAAGCAAAAAAGTGAAAAAGTAACAGTTATAATTATTAGTCATTTGACACGTTCTAGAAAAGCTAGAAAATAAAAAAGTGAATAGCTCTAAATACCAGGCAACAAATCATTCTGCAAGTCAGGTGGTTTCCAACTTTTTACTTTAAACAAAAGGAGTTTAAAGTAAATGAGTTGCTGGGTGACATGTCATTAAGACTCTTTGATAGATCACAATATAATTTTTGGCATATAATTTTGAAAGAAGTTTAAAAATGAGTTTGATTGTTTTAAATTCTTCTATTTATGTTAACAAGGGGTCTCAGGGCTTACATCTATAGAAATGGGAAATAGGAATAGAACTAACACTGAACTATGATTCACCTCTGCAAGACCCTATCTTATTCTAGCAGTTAAGTCATCCACAAAACATGAACTAATTTAAAAACAATGCTGGGGCGCCTGGGTGGCGCAGTCGGTTAAGCGTCCGACTTCAGCCAGGTCACGATCTCGCGGTCCGTGAGTTTGAGCCCCGCGTCAGGCTCTGGGCTGATGGCTCGGAGCCTGGAGCCTGTTTCCGATTCTGTGTCTCCCTCTCTCTCTGCCCCTCCCCCGTTCATGCTCTGTCTCTCTCTGTCCCAAAAATAAATAAACGTTGAAAAAAAAAAAAAAATTTAAATAAAAAAAAAAAAAACAATGCAAACAACTACATAGGTGTCACTGAATAATGCACATTCAATAAAACTTTATAAGTACTAATTGTTCAAAATCCATGACATACATGTTCTTTTGATCAACCATGTCCTGCTAGTAATTCACCCTAAAAGAAAGATCTTAACACTTTATAGTCACTGAAGAGTTTTAAAAATTCAATATGTAGACACTTTTGTTGAGGAAAATGTAACTATAAAGAAGAGATAAAAGACTCTCAAGCATAAAAATAATATATTAGACTATAATTATGTGGAGGAAGTGGAAGGAAAAATTCAGAGTGAAAAAAGAATGATATAAAATTTCCAGCTGTTAAAAACAGCACTTTGTCCCATTTGCAATGACATGGATAAAGCTAGAAAGTATAATGATAAGTGAACTAAGTCAGGGAAAGACAAATACTGTGTGATTTCACCCATATATGGAATTTAAGAAACAAATGAGCAAAGAGAAAAAAGAAAGAGAGATGAACAAACAGACTCTTAACTATAAAGAACAAAATGATGGTTACCAGAGGGGAGAGAAATGGGGGGATGGGTCAAATCGTTGATGGGGATTAAGGAGTGCACTTGTCATGATGAGCACCAGTTACTGTATGGAAATGATGAATCACTATATTGTACACTTGAAACTAATATAACACTGTATGTTAACTAACTGGAATTAAAATAAAAACTTTTTTTTAATATATATATATTTTTTAATGTTTATTTGTTCTTGAGAGACAGAGAGACAGAGCACGAGTGGGGGAGGGGCACAGAGAGAGACTGGGAGATACAGAATCTGAAGCAGGCTCCAGGCTCTGAGCACTCAGCACAGAGCCCTACGTGGGGCTCGAACTCACCAACTGTGAGATCATGACCTGAGCTGAAGTCGGACGCTCAACCAACCGAGACACCCAGGCGCCCCAAAATAAAAACATTTTTTAAAAAGAACTTTGTCATGTATATTATAAAAAGATGAATGGTGGATATCAACTTGTTATGGTATTTAGATTTCACTGGATTTATTTAAAAGACTGATGGAACTGTTTTATTTTAAAACATCAGTATTTAGGGGTGCCTGGGTGGCACAGTTAATTGAGTGTCCAATTCTTGACTTCAGCTCAGGTCATGATCTCAGAGTCATGGGATCGAGCCCTGTCAACACAGGGCCCCGTGCTGAGTGTGGAGCCTGTTTATGATTCTCTCTATCTCCCTCTGCCCTTCTCCCCTACTCATGCTCTCTCTCTCTAAAACGAAAACAAAAAAAGTCAGTATTTAGAACACATATACATTTTTTTAATGTTTATTTATTTTTGAGAGAGAGATACAGGGTGTGAGTGGGGGAGGGTCAGAGAGAGAGGGAGACACAGAATCTGAAGTGGGCTCCAGGTTCTGAGCTGTCAGCACAGAGCCTGACGTGGGGCTCAAACTCACAAATGGGGAGATCAGACCCGAGCCGAAGTCAGACGCCCAACCGACTGAGCCACCCAGGCGCCCCCTAGAACATATATAAAATTATATCTTCTGCAACTATTTGAACGTGAAAAATTTTAAATGTCAACATAAAAACATGCAATTAAAAAATTTCTTTTGGGGCAAACCATAAGAGACTCTTAAATACAGAGAACAAACTGAGGGTTGATGGGGGTGGGGGAAGAGGGGAAAATGGGTGATGGGCACTGAGGAGGGCACTTGTTGGGATGAGCACTGGGTGTTGTATGTAAGTGAGGAATCATGGGAATCTTCCCCTAAAACCAAGAGCACACACATACACTGCATGTTAGCCACCCTGACAATAAATTATACATATAAAAAAATGTCTTTTGGGGATACATAGCAATAAAAGTAAAAAAAAAAAGCAAAGCAAAACAAAACAAAAAACAAACCCTCTAATTTAGGAGAATCAGGGCTCCATGCTGATTAGATTTGAGCCTAGTGTGACACAGAAGGGAAGGATGATGACCAGGTTTCTGGCTTGAAAACTGAGTATATCATTTATACTGGAGGTTTTGGAAGATGATAATAAACTTGGATTGGGTTATGTTGTGAACATCTACATAGGAATGTCCAGGAAGCAGGGGATGTAGCAGTTTTAAATAGGCTTCAGGAGAAGTCCTCTTTAAGATGATGTTTAGGGGCGCCTGGGTGGCGCAGTCGGTTAAGCATCCGACTTCAGCCAGGTCACGATCTCGCGGTCCGTGAGTTCGAGCCCCGCGTCAGGCTCTGGGCTGATGGCTCAGAGCCTGGAGCCTGTTTCCGATTCTGTGTCTCCCTCTCTCTCTGCCCCTCCCCCGTTCATGCTCTGTCTCTCTCTGTCCCAAAAAAATAAAAAACGTTGAAAAAAAAATTAAAAAAAAAAAAAAAGATGATGTTTGACTTAAAGGAGATACGAGGACCAATCATGTTTTCAATCTGCAGGAAGGTTGTTCTAGGCAGACAAAACAGCAAATACAAAAGCCCAGAGATTAGAATACGTCGTCTACAGATTAGAATGTCTCTATCTGTGGGTACAAGATAGCCACTATGGGCAGGAGCAGAGCAAAAAAGGGACAGTAGTAAATGAAGTCAGAGGCGTAAAGGTAAAGGGCAGCATAGAGTGCAATAACCTATTGAGAGGACTTAGACTTTTATTCTGAGAAGCAATGAGAGTTTTGAACAAAGGAATGACATGATCTTACTTACCTCTACTATGTTAAGAAAAGACTGAATGGGGCAAGGGCAGAAGAGAGGAGGCCAGTTATAGAGTATTTTAATACTCCAGGAGATTGATGATGACTTGGTCTCAGGTGGTAGAAGTGGAAGAGTAAGAAATGGTGACTGAATGAATATAGCTACTGTTTTCGAAGTACAGCTAAATGGATTTTCTGACAGATTAGAGAGACAAGATTTAGGAATAACTCCAGATTTTTATTTGGAGCAACTAAAAGGATGGAGTAGCCATTTACTGATATAAGAAATACTACAAAAGGAGCAGGTTTTGCAGGGGAAGAGAAGGAACTCAGTATTGGTTGAGATGCCTATCACAAATACATGTGGAAGTATCAAGCAAGAAGTTGCTTAGGCTCAGGAGAGAGGTCTGAGTCAGAAATAAAAATATGGAAATCATCAGATACGGATGACATGCGAAGCCATGAGGCTGGATGGGATCCACAAGAAGTGACTGTAAATAGAAACAAAAGTCCCAAAACTAAGCTCTGGGGAAGTCAGGATGAAGTAGTTAGGGAAGATGAGGAGGAATCAACAAAGGGAGAAGACCTAGAAGGAATAGCCAGAGGGAGAAAACCTACAGAGGTTGGCATCCTGGAAGCCAAACAAGGAAAAGGATTTCAAGAAAGAGAAGTTCAACCGCCAAATGCTGTTAATGGGTTACTTAAGAAAGCAAAGTGCTATGTAAGTAAGAGGTAATGTTTGAGTTTACAAAGGGACTTAAGAAAACAGGGAGACTGAAAACTTTCCTTGGAAGAGACAATACTAGTGCTCATATCTACATCTTGATGTTATTTTCATTGTATTGCTTCATCTCCACACATTAAAATGTGAAGCGCACAACACTTCATACATTACAAAGGCTTTCTACTATCATATGTTCTTACATAAAAGAAGAAAAGTTTCAGGTTGTTAATTTTTAACGTGACTACATGAGATAATGCTAAGTCCATTAGTTCCATTAAAATTCCTTCCTGATTCAAACATACAGGCTAACAGAGGATATAATCAAACTACCGTTCCCTTGAAAGAGAGGCCATGGTTAATATAAAAGACACATAGTGGATTTATGTCAAGTGGTAACACAGGTAATGCTTTGGATAGTCAGCATAAAACACTTTAATGGAATATTATCGCTCCAAATATACCATACCAAAATTAAACTGAAAATGGAGGACGACTACTAAATCATGGCTGACAGGGAACTAAATGCAGCAAGTTAAAATGCATTCCTAATGCTCATCCAGTTCTGGCTGAACCCCTTGGGTCAGTTTGGGTCATTATTAGTTTGGAATAATTCCAAATGACTCCCTGGAGTTCTACTTTTATATTCACTGGCTTTAGGAAATCCAGAACAGGACTGACGTCACAAAAAATCATAGGATATCCTATTTGTTGCTAGCTTTCAGTTGCAGTTATCTTTTAAAAAAGCAATTTGATCAAGTTAATCTAATTATTTTGTTACATAAATAACACTACAGGACTTCGTATTTTCAGGTAGAAACGTTAACCTGGTCTTACCAACTAGCCTCTACTTTTCACTTCATCTTGGTTCTTTAAAACAAGTCGTGTTTCCTACCTTTCCCTCAGTCTCAAACTTTCTCCACCCCCACTCCCTTTCTTTGTCAACTCCTATTGATCTTTCAGATAATTGTTTACTTCTTTATTGTCTTTCTCAGTCCTCTCCCACACAGCCATTTAGAAGGGAAGCTTTATGAGAGCAGGGGCCTTACTACAACCTATCAAGAGTAGTGCCGGGAACCTATGAGGCACTCAATAAATATTTGAATATATCCTCCACAACTCGGCACAGATGTTACTTCCCTAGAAAAGCCTTCCTTCACCTTCTTATGTTAGTGACACCAAGTTTATTTTCTCAAAGCACCCAATGATTTTTTTCTGGGCCCCAGAAAGATCCAGAGCAGTCTTCTAAAATGGCTCCAGGAGACATTAGTACAAAGGCAGAAACACTAGATCTTACAGAGGTCACAAAAGCATTTCTAAACCAAAACCCCCGACCCTCTTTTTCCTTGCCACAGACTGCTATTTACTTAACTCAGACGTTCTCTCATACCTCTTATATTTTAGACAGCTATCTAAGAGCAAACTTTAACATTTGGGGTGGGGAGTTCATATTTAACCTAATTAAGTTAGAGTCAGGAACAATGTAATTCAACCAATTCTTTCTCTCTATGACATTTGTAGCTACAGATAGTAAGACATCAGATATTTTCTTTTCCATAATTAGCCTGGTGAAGAACACCTGAAGGAAAAGACATCCACAAGGGAAACATCAGGGACTAAAAAACTGTTAAAATGATTTTAAGGTATGTTTCCCATACGTAGAATGCTTACACTGATTTTTCGCAGCATACACTCAATAGCACATACACAAAGTACCAAAGGCATTTCAAAGACATAGGTAATAAGCTGCACTTACAAGTATACTCCTGTGCTCTTTTTTCCTCCCAAGTAATATGATAGCTTCAATTTTCTTAGGGAGTAGTGGTGAAGGCATTTATGTTTCTTGCTCTTTTAGGGAAGATACATAATTTAGCAGTAATGTTAACAATCATGTATCATCCATTAGTAATGTCATTTCCCTCTGCTTTACCCTCTCTAGTTCTTTACGTACGTAAATGCTCTACATGAAGTTCTGTTATAAAAGTTAAATAACAACAACAAAAAGTGAAAGAACAAAAACAAAACAAAAAGTGACAGAACACATTTTTATTTTCAAAATCATTTTTCCATAAATCTATTTTTCAATGTTAGTGTTTCTATGTAGCGAAATACATATTTAAAGTTGGTTTAAAAAATGTGGTTTTGGGGGCGCCTGGGTGGCGCAGTCGGTTAAGCGTCCGACTTCAGCCAGGTCACGATCTCGCGGTCCGTGAGTTCGAGCCCCGCATCGGGCTCTGGGCTGATGGCTCAGAGCCTGGAGCCTGTTTCTGATTCTGTGTCTCCCTCTCTCTGCCCCTCCCCCGTTCATGCTCTGTCTCTCTCTGTCCCGAAAATAAATAAACGTTGAAAAAAAAAATTAAAAAAAAAAAATTAAAAAAAAAATGTGGTTTTGGGGTGCCTCAGTGGCTCAGTTGAGCATCCAACCCTTGATTTTGGCTCGGTTTATGATCCCAGGGTTGTGGGATCAAGCCCTGAGCTGGACTCTGATGTGGATGTGGAGCCTGCTTGAGATTTTCTCCCTCTCTCTTTCTCTCTCTCTCTCCCTTTGCCCCTCTCCCTAGCTCACGTGTGCGCTTTCTCTTAAAAAAAAAAAAAAAAAAAAAAGACCCCTGTAGTTTCCAGGGCCAACAATGGTGACTTTACCATATTATTTGATTTTCACAAAAATTAGCCAAAACTTGAAAACAGGCAAAAGAGATTACTAGGTGTCTTTCAGTACAATGCTGTATTCAAAGCTCTGATTACTCCGTAATGACTGCATTATTTTAGAAATCTGTAAGATTAACATAAAGATGTTTTGTCTGGTACAGAAACAGATAATTTCAAATCAATAGAAAAGACAATCCACAACTCAGTGTTTATATTCCTATAGGATATTAACTAATTTTGTATCTTACCCAACAATCTTAATACTACTTTTAAATTATCTATAAATACCTACCTCCTAAAATTTTCATATGAAGAAGCCTTAACATCTTGTGAGTTCCCTCATTAAGGAATGCATTAAATCAAACTCACTAACACATGTTCATTTATATTTGCATGACAGTTATGATTTTACTTTTCTGAAAATTATACTTCAAGTTTTCGAGGTTCCACCAAGTAGAATCTGATAGAGCCAATTGAACTACATTGCTCTTTTCTCACACACACACACACACACACACACACACACACACACACAGATATTCTTTACATAACTTTGAGTTCCTAAATGCTATCTTATTTATATAAACCAAAACGAGAAAGTTTAGAATTCTCAGTGTAGATGGTAAACACTTTTAGAGTGGGGCCCCTGCTTTTATTCATCTGTGTAATTTTAGTTCCAGCATGGTGCCAAATACCTAAAATGTGTTCAATTAATGTTAATTGCAATCATACTTCAATTTTTAAAAATGCAGGGATAAAAATAAAGCACAGTAAAAAAAGAAAAAAAATGAAGTATACCACATGTTCAATGGAGGAAAAACCAACTGGAGGAGAAAAATCCTAGTGGTCTAAACTACTGCTACAAGTCAATTACTAATCCTGGTCGTCTTTATAACTATCTGTCAGCTGAAGGAAGCCAAATTCTAGAGGCTTTCAATGTAAAGACAGAGCGTCCCAGGAAATGGCAGGATTTCTCATTGTACAAAGGTATGGGTGGCAGACACATACCAGAATGTAACACATCCTACAAAGAAAGAGTGAACTTTGAACTCTTTATGAACTGTAACTCTTAGCAGGCACTACAAACCTACAGGTTGCAATACCACAAATACCCAAATGCCACAAAACTGAACGTAATTCAAATTACTAACACCAAAAATTTTCCCAAAATATGAAAAATGTCTTCCTTAGGAATATATCTCAATTCTATAATAACAGTAAATTAATGAATTAAATAAAAATTGCTTTTTGAATTCAATTCACCTAAGACCACATTTTCTTAGGTGTATTGATTCCATAAGCATGGGATATACGAGAACTGTGGTATAAGACAATACAAATCTACAAAACACCTGAGCTCCAGGTAAACAAGCACAGAAAATAAATGCAAAATAACAGTCTCAAAGCAATGGACTAGCAGGCTTGTTCTGGCTTTGTTTCTAGCCTAACCTGAAGAAGTAAATCTGTGCATGCAGGATCATTAGGGTAAAAGCTACCTACTGAATAAGTTACGCAACATACATTCAAAGACTATTTGCTACCAGAAAGTACCTGTAGGTAGATACGTGCGTCACAGTGCCAACAATACATGCCTACCTGATAACTGCACTCACACTTCTGCTGAGTGCAACTGTTCACGGACAAGTCAATTACTATCTAAGCATATCCCCCTTTACTTTCAACTCAGGCCAGAGTTCATTATCACTACTCAGCACATACCCGTTTCTTTCCCCCTCCGTTTAGCATCAGGCTGCCCATGGAAGTAAAGTCAATTTAATACTTCAACACCCAGCATGCCAATGAAATGATAACTGCCACTGGTTACCTCCACTAAGTTCTCTAAAAAGACATGACTTGGTGTTTGGCCCAAGGGAGGCAGTATCTCCTTGTAAGAATTATGAAAACAGGGGCGCCTGGGTGGCGCAGTCGGTTAAGCGTCCGACTTCAGCCAGGTCACGATCTCGCGGTCCGTGAGTTCGAGCCCCGCGTCAGGCTCTGGGCTGATGGCTCGGAGCCTGGAGCCTGTTTCCGATTCTGTGTCTCCCTCCCTCTCTCTCTGCCCCTCCCCCGTTCATGCTCTGTCTCTCTCTGTCCCAAAAATGAATAAACGTTGAAAAAAAAATTAAAAAAAAAAAAAAAGAATTATGAAAACAATGGAAAATCTAAAACTGAATGCAGGTGGAAAATGTTTTTACTTTTAAAATATACCTCTTCCTTTCACTTACAGAAATGTATTGTATGAACATTTATTTTCCAAGTGCAGTCTTTTAAGTTAATGTTTATTTTTCTTTATTATTTTGAAGTTTATTCTTGGTTATTTTGCACAAAATGCGGATGGGGCTAAACCTGCATCAATGGCAATGGAAGCCCATGTTCAGCAGGTGTCATGTCTAATCCTGCAGTCTCTGTCTTGACTTTACAAAAAGGTTTATTTTATTTTTTTTAATTTTTTTTTTTTTCAAAGTTTATTTATTTTTGGGACAGAGAGAGACAGAGCATGAACGGGGGAGGGGCAGAGAGAGAGGGAGACACAGAATCGGAAACAGGCTCCAGGCTCTGAGCCATTAGCCCAGAGCCCGACGCGGGGCTCGAACCCACGGACCGCGAGATCGTGACCTGGCTGAAGTCGGACGCTTAACCGACTGCGCCACCCAGGCGCCCCAAAAAGGTTTATTTTAAAAATGACAGTGTGATTACTATCTAAATGCACAAACGAAGACCGACATCACCTACAGGAGAGATGCACTCAGGCGATATACACCCAAACTTGAAAGACTGATTTTTATGAGCTGCCCCTTTTTTGCCCCCTTAAAATGATTCCAAGTTCTAAACTGCACCCAGTGAAGAAACACCAAATTTTATAGGGGAAATCTCTTGTAAACAGATAAGACACTTCTGGCAGGAAGTTAAGAAGGCACTTTAAATTTACCTCAAGAATTGTAAACGGAGTCTTACGGCTCACTGACATTTCACACGTGAAACACATTCATATTACAAAACAGTACTGCCCCTTAAGTGAGTGGACACCCTTGACAAGCAAACTGCCTAGGGGAACACCCCCAAAGAACCTGATTAAAAGTAATTACCAGGTCTGGAAATGAACTTTTGTTTTAGAAACTATGTAAACACCAGCGAGACTTTCTCCTGCCCGAATCCAGCCTGAGGACAACAAATTGGCCAATGGCGGAAGTCGCCTGACAAAATGACTGCAACATGAAATCCATTTTTATGATCATAACAAAACCTTCCTTCCGGGGCCAGGCAAAAACTTGAGAAAACGTCCTTCTGGATGCAACAGGCGATTGTTGAGCCCCCCCACAGCCAGCCATTGAGCAACAGCTGGACCCGCGGGACACCGGCACTGGGAGGATGTGCAGCTCTCCGTTAGAAGCTCGCAGGGGGCCCCGGGCCCGGCACCCCCCCCCCCCCCCGCCCGCCTGCTGCCGGGCTCCGCAGACGCAGCTCGCGGCCGCCCCGGCACCTCCCTGGGCCCCCGCGGCCGCCCAGGAGCGGCACTGACCTTCCGCAGGGCCGATACCAGCAGTCCCCGCCATTTCGGACTGTTCTCTTCGCTGAAGAACTCGTACGGCTGCGGCGCCTGCTGCATGGCCCCGGCGGCAGCGCCTCTGCATCAGGGGCGGCCCGCGGACCGAGCCGGGCCGGGCGGGTGGCCTGACAGGCAGGGCGCGGGCCGCCTCGCCTCGCCGGCCGCCGCCGCCCGGGCCGCAGCTACGGCCGAGGCGGCTCGGGGGCGGCGCCGGCGGGCGGGCGGGGGCTCCGGGGGAGGTTTCCTCGGCCCGGGCGGCCTCGCCTCGCGCAGAGTCCGCAGAGGAAGCGCGGCGGCCCGACAACCCGGGCTACCCCCAGCTGCGACCGAGACGTCGGCCTCCTTTCCCGGCGGCGTTGGCCCGCTCCTCGGGCGGCTCCTCCTCCTTTGTCTGGGTTCGCAGTCCCGCGCGGGGTACAGCTGACCTCGCCCTCGCCCCCGCCCCAACTACCGCTACGGCCGCGGCAGGCGGAGAGCGGCGGCGGCAGCTCGTCTCTTCATCGCCTCATTCCCAGCCTCCCAACAGGCAACGCCGCCCGGCCCGCTCGAGTCACCTCCAGAGGGCCCTGGGGATCGGGCGAGCGAGCCACACTCTGGCGCGCACAGTGCTGGCCACCGCCGCCGCCCCTTCAGACGCCGCGCACAGCGCCCCGGGGCCGCCGCCGAGCTCCGGGCCCCAGCAGTCGCCTCTCGGCCCGCCCCCTCGGCCCGGCGCTCATTATCCCGGGTCGCCGGAGAAGCCCCGCACGGAGCATGCGCGCCGCGGAGCAGGCAGAGGCGCCGGCCGGTCGCGGACTTTCAGAGGCGCGGGGGCCCGGCCGTGGGTGTCGGCCTGTGCTAGGGACTTGCTGGGGGCCTGTCCCAGATCGACTCTTCAACTTACTGTGTCTAACACGAACGCTCCCTTCTCTCGACCTTCCCAAGACAATCCTGACTCGGTGCCACTCTTCGAGGACGACAGTCATGGGAAGCAATTCAGGACGGGGAGAGAAAGGGACATTCGGGCTGGACACGATGTTTAACGTATGTGTATACATAGGAGGTAGTTAACTATTTCATAGTGTGATGTTTTGGGGATTGAAAGGTGAGGCGCGGAAAGCCCTCAGCCACCAGTGAGGAAGGGAAAGAAAGAACGGGCGGCGGGGCGGGGGAGTACATGCTGTATACTTCAGTTCCAGGATCAGTAACTCAACAATTATCCTCTTCTCAAACACACCTCAATTTGTCATTTGGCAAAAATCGGAAAGACAGAGTTGGAAAATTTATTTTTCTAATCCAAGTACCCACGGAATCACGAATTTCTTCTAATAAAGTCACATCCACATTCCCATGTACTTGGGATAAAGGGTAGGATAGTAAAATGCTTGTATTTCTCCAATTACTTTTTCAGTGACGGCAGACTTTGACTTATACAGACGGTTTTTTACTTTTCTCTCCTCGTCCGGAACTCCAGCTGTAAACTACTAGGCTGTCAAACGAGACTGTCATTATATTTTCTTACAAGAGAGTAAAGTGGTCAGTAGGAAGTTTCATTCTTGGCCAAGGAGGATATTGGAAGCCTTCTGAGTCAAATTTGGCTGAAGACACATTGTTTACCCAAATCTGTATTTAAATTTTAAAATTGTTAATATTTTTAAATCAAGAGATTTCATATAAAAATGGATTTCCAGCTTCTGGACAAAAATCCAGCAACACTGGGTGCTGCTGCATTCCTGCAAAGGAATAGTCAGCAAGCAGGCAATCGGTAGTGGCTGCCCTCTTTAGAAAAGTATGCCATCCCATTTCCAGTTGGCTATACTCCCTACCTGGCACTCTTCACTCTTTTATGTAACCTGCCTAGTCTCTACAGGCATCTGAGTTGTGATCTCTGAGCTAGGCAAACAGAAATGTGATCCACCTGCATGAGGGGGATAATCCAAGAATTACTCCTGTAAAAATCCCAACCAGACAAAAGGGCCATCTAGAAAAAAATGTTGGATCCATACCCCACATGACACGCTAGGATAAATTCCATTATGTATCAAAGACTTAAATGTAAAAAGTTAAAACCATAAAATAATTTGTTTATAATTTCAGAGTACAAAAGACCTACTATGATATAAAATTTAGAATATTGGTAAATCCATTTTTTTTTAATGTGTGGCAAAAACAAAAACCATCACAAGGTAAGGCAAAAAGCAGATGACAAACTGGAAAAAATGTTTGTAACTCATTTTCTAAATAGTTTATTTCCCCAATATCTAAAAGAGTTTCTACAAATTAATAGGACCAAACTTAAGGGGAAAAAAAGGATAGCAAATACGAAAAAACACAGTTCACAGAAAATGAAATATGTCTCTTAAACATAGTACAGATGCTCAACTTTACTCATTACAAGAAATTTAAATTTAAATTATGCCGTTATTTTTTACCTATTAGAATAGCCACATAGATCCAAAAGTTTGATGATATACTATGTTGGTGAGAATATGAAGAAACAGATACTCTAATATATTATTGGTGAGAGCTTAAATTGGTTCAACCTCTACCAAAGGCAACTTGACACTATCAAAGTTGCAAAGGCACATACCCTTTGACCCAGCAAATTCGAAGAATATGTCCTTTTGGCACACTTGCTCGAATGTGAAATGATTTAACACAAAGTTACTGACTGCAGTACTGTCACACCAAAAGCAAAACAAAAATGCCCGAGAAATAATTTAAATAATTGTCAGTAGGTATCAGGGACTGGTTCAACAAATAATAGTAAATTCGCAGAATGGAAGCTATAAAATCATTTGAAAAGAACCAGGCCACTGTGTTCAGGTCACTTGAACATTATCAAAGGGACAGTGCAAAGTGAAAAGAGCAGGGTGTATAATCTAGTATGCAGAGTATGCTACCACTTGTGTAAAAAGAAATGGAGGCAATATTTTTTTATGTATAATATCTCTGCAAGGCTGCACAAGAGATACTGACAATTTTTGTTGCCTCATGAATCAGTGAACTGGGTGGCTTGGAGGAGAGGAGATTCTTTCATGGAGTACATTTGGGGAATTTTGAATTTTCAACCATATGAATGTTGTACTTATTCAAAACACTGATTAATTAAAAAACATTTTAAAAATAATACAGGGCACCTGGGTGGCACAGCCGGTTAAGCGTCCAACTTTGGCTCAGGTAGTGATCTCGCATGATCTGATTGTGTCTCCCGCTCTCTCTGCCCCTCCCTCCTCATGCTCTGTCTCTATCTCAAAAATAAATATTTAAAAAAAATTTTTTTAAATAATAAACACTTGCTTCAAGTGTTAAAAAATGGAAGTATTAGGGATACCTGGCTGGCTTAGTGAGTAAAGCATGCTACTCTTGATCTCGGGGTTGTGAATTCGAGCCCCACATTAAGTGTAGAGATTACTTAAAAACAAAATCTTTTTTAAAAATTGGAGTATTAAACATACTGATACTATACTTGGTCATAAATTTGAGTTAAAATTAATATGCTAGTTATTTGACAAGTACTAATTTTGTCTTTTTAGAATTTAGAATGGCTTTTGGGAGATAACTTGAATAATCTAAGCACATCTCAAATTTTAAAAGGCAGTGAAAATTTTAACAGTAATATTCTTGCACTGAAAAGCATTTTCAAGAAGGACTTACTCAACATTTCTCCCATTTACTCTCTCCTACTTCCTCGATGTATTTAAAGCTACAAGTGCTGCCAGTCAGAAGCAAACCAAAGCAAGGCCACAGGAAACAATAAATGTCATTGTCACTCACTTTCATGGTTTGTTGCTGTAGCTAACTCTGGTCCTTTTATAATCCACCTGCTGGCAAGAAGTTGGAGCAGGCTCTCAGACAGATCATGTGCCCTATCACCCTTATATGAGGCTTATGCCCAGAAATCCAACCCCCTGTGTAAAAGATAGCATACCAGAATGTCTTCCTAAGAGAAACTATAATGATTTATGAAATTCCGATTTGATTGATTTACTGTCCCCTCCACTGCCTGCAAAGCACTGTGTGTTTATGTGTTATATATACATTCTGCTATGGAACAGAAACCATGTTCCCTGGTGCTCTGGGGGTATGAAGATGACACTGAGGTGAGCCAGATATTGCCACCACTACCAAGTGGAAAGCCATTTTTGTAAATGGGGAAGTGCTCTACTTTTTACCTAAAATATAAACCTCATTTTTATATTAAATGCAAATAGTTTTTTTCATTTTTCTAAGGTTGGCTGCTATTTAAAGCTATGATAGTTCATGTTTTACACACAAAAAATTCACTTGAATCAGTTTTATGAAACTAAAAATTATGTTTACAACACAAAAACTCATTAAAATATTTTAATATTTACATTTTCTTATCTCAGAAATACACAAAACTTTTAAATATTATATCAGTATTACACAACAAAACCCTATTGATATAAATATAAAATGTTTTGCAAACAGAATAACCTGCACATTCAAAACACTTTCAATAACTTTTTTCACTTATATTTTTTGGGCTATAATATAGACTCAAATGGAATGAGGGTTGCTTTAATGAGGACAGTTATTTTTATAATTTCAGTCTTTCACAGCTTAGTATATATGTAATCTCACTGTTTATGAAATAGAGAATTGTAAAATTTTCCATCTCTTAATAGTCTTGCGATGGAACAGAAAAATATCCTGTGTGTCACATTTCTTGGACGAATCAGTTGTTATGAAGAACCATTAGGGCTAATTTCTTCTGTGAATGATTTCTAAATGCTTTCAATATGTTCATCCCAAGTGTCAAATAATTGCCTAGTCTCTACCTGGGATGTGCTACTTCTTGAACATGAGTTGATGGTGTAGCCTTTCAAATTAATGGTTGAGGTAGCTCAGACAATGTAATCACTGAGGCTTGAAGTGAAAAAGAAGAAAACAGAAGTTTTTCCTTTCAGTCAAAATGCACATCCTTCTTAGTCATCTATCACACAGATTTGGAGAGATAAGAGGAAAGAATGAAGAGTGGAAGATTAATCCTGAGAGAGTATATATGAGGGAAGGGATGAAAATGTCTCGCCTAACTGGTGGTGCTGTAATAAAGTTTCCCCAATCAATGGGCTGCCATAAATTCATTTATATTTCTATTTTCCAACTTTCTGAATTGCAAGAATCATTTCAACAGATACCACACACATATATACAGTATACAGTATTGGCACTGGGCAATAATTTAAATACTCATGAAGTACACGTGAATGTAAGGCACTTTTGCGGTTTACAAAAGTGAATGCCTCAAAGTTAGGTATTTCCTCAAAATGAAGAAATATCCTCATAAAAGTTCATAGGATCCCTGAAAACCAAGTAGGCATGAATAAAATAGTGATCTTGGCTAACGTTTGAGAAACCTGGTATGACTGAAAAACAGAGATATAGAGGTAAATTTTTAAAATTACAGAGTTCTATATATCAGTGGCAGAATTCTAAAACTGCTCACATAAAAACCTATCAGTTCTAAGTTCTTTTAGTTTTGCAACCACAGAAGACTAAAGAGTAGGCAACAACCATTCATAGTGTACTGCTGTTTGGATTTAATGGGAACCCTACACCAAGTCAGTTATAAAAAGACTGGGAATAATAAAGGGTTTGCATTTCCTTTGCAAAGTTATTTCTTACAAATATTATAGCTAAGATAGAATCTTATTCAAACTACTTAAAAATGTGAAATTTCATAAATTTTCTTTAAATCAAGAATTTTAAATTCCCAAATACAAATACTGTTGCTCTAAATAATGTGAGCTTTCATTTGATCCTTCAAAGTTAAAAGGAGGTTTGCAACCTACAATATACTATATTTTCTGATCTAGGAGAGAAAAAAAAAAAAAAAGCTTAGATACTATAAAGACAAAACGTTAAGGGAATAATCAATTTTTTGTGCCATCGTTTCCAGAAATTCTAAGAGTCAAATCTCCAGATCATGGCTGGTGAGGAGAGGTCCGTAACAGTCAAGGATTCAGTACAGACACAACTGTACCTTGCTTCTTTATTCACAAAGGAGCATGGACTTTAAAAAATTATTTTTCTATGTTACAGCATTCTAACAATTCAGTTGTTATCTAAATGAGATACCTAACAATAAGATTTTCAAATCATTGTCCTTAAAGAATACAATTAGTATATTCTTGTTGCTGAATGTGGAAATTAAAATGCATACTTAGTTCCTTACATTATTTACAATTTAAATCTTTGTTGCACTTCATCTGCAATCATTCCAGAAATTGCAAGAGAAGAAGTAGCAGCAGGGGAAGGTGCATTTCTCACATGAAGAATGCGATTTCCAATATCCCCAACTCCTCCATCAAATACAAAATCTTCTATCAGATTTCCATCTCTATCCAGGGCTTGGGCTCTTACTCCAGCTGGACCTCTGCAAAAACATGATGGTAGTCAACTGACTAGGAGAGACAGGACACTTTACAGATCAGTGGTTTCAGAGTATTCTTAAAGCAATAAAGTCTTTATTCTTCTAAATGCACCATTATGTGGAAACCCAATAGGTTTGTGTTTAGCCAAAGGCTATCAGTTTGGTAGGGTAGCCTGTCAAACATATCCTTAGCCTAGAGCATAATGCCTGCCACATTACAGTGTCAATAAATGCTTACCAAATGAATACACAAATGGCAAGTTACTTATAAATATTTGTTTTTCCCAAAGTAGCAGATAAACCCACATTTAATTAAAAGATGCATTTTTAATTTGGATTTATAAGATGAATTTATTACAAAATCAACCAATGGGAATAAATAAGTCTCTTCTGACTAATAAAAAGCAATAGAAGTGGGAGTTATGTATGTCAGTTGCATTCCTAAATATGTGCGACAGGATTCTATTTATTTTTTCATTTTGTTGAGTATAAATTAACATTTATAGAGAAAAATATTTACAAATGGCAACAAGTTCTTTTTTGTGATTTGTTGCTATTTTCAACAGTTTAGCCTTCACTATCAGGATAACCTTCAATTAGCTAAACAGAGATGATAGAAAAAGCACAACCTGGCAGCATGTTCATACAGTAAGAGGCTTTACTACTGAAAGTTCTGCTTTATAACACGTGAGTTCAAAAATTAGTTTTTTTAAAGATAGTTAAAATTTACAAATGAAATCTAAATAGAGTATTTTTGAATCCAAAACTACCTCCCTTGTACAAAGCCAAGCAAGGTTAGGTCATAGATTGGATTTGTGTGTCATGTGGTGGCTGCAAACTCCCAGTTCCTAAGGGTGTGACCTAGGGCAAGCCTGTCCATCATGGTGCTAACCAGCTAAAAGTTTACTGGAAGCCTTCAGTCTGTTGCACATGAGCAAGCTGGATGCCACTGTGGGGCTCTGAGAATCCTGAATTCTTATTGGGTTTGTGAAGATTCCACATACAAATTCTTGAGGTTATCTTCTTTGATCCATTCCATAAAGCCATCAGTAGAAATCCTGACACCCACTGGATCACCAAACCACTCCACAAGCACAGGGGGATGCAAGGACTGACATCTGCAGGCTGCAAGAACGCAGCCTTTGGAGAGGGTCACAAGTTCCACCACACTGTTAGTGGTTCTGGCCACCTAGCATGGAGAAGGTGCAATCCTCTCCAGCTCCGCTGGTACCACTAATGTAAGCAATGTTTGTAACATTCTTACCTAATAAACAATTTAGGACAGTCATGTCAGCTTAAAAGCGTTCTTTGTCTGTTAAAATGAGTTGTCTGCAGATTGTTCCAAGAGCATATTGTCAAAACTATTAAAGTACAATACTGTTTGAAGACTATTAAGTGATGGTGTATCCTGTTTTTGATAAACACTTCTCATTTCTGTCCTTGCTTTATCTTATTAGGGAGTTTATACGTCAGTGTTTAAAATGCTGTTTGGCATAATAGGTGTAAAATCTGTAAAAGTGGGATGCAGAAGCTAGCCATGTAGGCTTACTGGTGCATATAACGAAGCCCACACTTCACTGGGGTGATGTAATGCTCTGCTGGCTTACTCTCAAATGGCTATTTTGGGGCACGTGGGTGGTGGCTCAGTGGGTTAAGCATCTGACTTCAGCTCAGGTTCGTGAGTTCAAGCCCCACATTGGGCTCTCTACTGTCAGCACAGAGCCTGCTTCAGATCCTCTGTCCCCTTCTCTCTCTGCCCGTCCCCTGTTCATGCTCTGTCTCTTAAAAATAAACAAACATTTTTAAAAATGGCTGTTTTTAGGGGTTTGGTAAGGACAAGCTTTTTAAATTGTATTCTATTTGGAAATGTGAAGACTATCCTAATCTTTTATCATGCTTATATGCAGAATAACAAAGTTAACTAGGGACCACATTTTTAGGTTGAATCCAATATTCCACCTATGTAACTGCTGCTTCTAAAAGAAGAGTTTAAAAGAATGCTACCATTTTTAGGAGAATTGAATAAACCTGTTGCAAGAGGGTTCACTTACAAATGAAAATAAATCCTACTTAACCTAAAAAAAAAAAAAAGACTACCTCCCTTGAAACTGTTCAGAAAACACAGTTTGAAAACAGCTGCCTTAGGGGTGCCTAGCTGGCCCAATTAGCAGAGCATGCAACTCTTGATCTTAGAGTTGTGAGTTCAAGCCCCATGTTGGGCACAGAGCTTACTTTAAAGAAAATAATAATTTTTAAAAAAGAGAAAAAAAATAGCTGTCTTTTACACAACACAAGACTCAACAAATAAGGCAACCATATTAAACATTTTTAATGATTCTGGGCCAATGAAGAGAAGTACTTGAGGAAGACAGAATAGGAGATCACTGCCCTCTAATGATAATACGATAATGATAATAATAATAATAATAATAATAATAATAATATGCTATTTACTAAGTGCTTTCTCTGTATTAGCAATTCTAATTCTGACAACAACTGTAAGAGGCTGATACAAGTATATATTTAACAGCAAAGAAATAGATTAAATAAGCTGCCTGAAGTCACAGAGCTATCCTATTCATTTGTAGAGAGGTAAATAAGAATTACAACAAGGGTGAAAGATTCTATAATAAAGGTAAATATTCTTACAGAAGGCTGCAAGGAATCTGGACAGGAGAGTTTTGAGGTGTAAGTATTTCTAAGTAAGAATCAGATACAACACACAGAACATAAAAAGAACTGGACTGATGCTAAGATGTCTTAAAGATACGTATCAACTGACACACCATGTTATCAGTCAGCACGCACTCCACTTTGTACATTCTGTTTTTGTAGCTTATCGCAACCCATCAAAGCAGCATTTGCCCTTCTTTTCCTGAACAATGCTGCTGTTGCTGTTAAGAGCACCTCCAAGAGTTTTCTTGTTCCACTCCTTTTATCTGGTAGAAGGCCAACATGGAGGGGGCACAGAGTGGCATGACCAGCCGTTGATGTTTAGTGAAGAAAACAAAACTTTTTTTTCTTACAGAGGTTTAGTTAGTACATTCCCCTAACTTTCCCTTCTAAGCAAAAATAAGTTAATACTGATTAACTACAGTTACAAATGTGTCTCATATTTATTTCTCTTACAAACACCAATTATCTTCAGTGTCCCCTCCTGACCAAATGTTCAAAACCTATAATCCAAACTGTAAAAAACAATATACAATATTGTTTTTCTAAGGATCTCACTTTAGCTCAAGCTAAAGTTAACTATTTCACATGAAATGTTTAAAATTTTTTTTTAATGTTTATTTATTTTTGAGAGAGACAAAGCGCGAGCTGGGAAGGGGCAGAGGGAGAAGAAGACACAGAATCCAAAGCAGGCTCCAGTCTGTGAGCTAGGGGCACAGAGCCTGCTGAGAGGCTGGAACCCATGACTGTGAGATCACGACCTGAGCCAAAGTTGGAGGCTCAACCGACTGAGCCATCCAGGTGCCCCTAACATGAAATGTTTACCAAATTCTTCAGGTTTCCTCTTCAGCACTTAATGCAACTTCAGGGTTTTTCTTTGCACGATTACATACAGGCATTCCCCCTCAGAACACCTCAGCTTGAGATGAGTATTATCACTTGAAATTTCAGGTAAGATAAGCCATAAATTTCTTAAGGGTCAGCATCTTCTACAACACCCCTACCTCACCCTCATGTCTAGATTTGTGCCTTGTGTATAGTAAGTACTCAGTAAGACTAGAAACTTAATTTTTTAACTTCTAATTCTTTAAAACTCCATTTTAATAGCTGAAAGAACAATTTAGTAAATTTAGTATTTGTTAATTCAGCTACATTTAATTGTTTAGAGCTATCTGTAGCTATGTATTTTGCCCTATCTGTGGCTAAATTTAATGGGAATATAAGTTCTAGATGCTTAAATATGTCTAGAAACAAAAGGTGAATATGAGGGGTGCCTTGGTGGTTCAGTTGGTTGAGTGTCCCACTCTTGATTTCGGCTCCAGCGATGATCCAAAGGACGAGGGATTGAGTGCTACGTTGGGCTCTGTGCTGTGTCAAGTCTGCTTAAGATTCTCTCTCTCTCCCTCCATCCCTCTCCCATTTGTGCATACTGTCTCTCTAAAAAAATTTTTTTTAATGTTTATTTATTTTTTGAGTTAAAGAGAGACAGAACACGAGTAGGGGAGGAGCAGAGGGAGGGAGACACAGAATATGAAACAGGTTCCAGGCTCTGAGCTGTCCACACAGAGCCTGACGCGGGACTTGAACTCATGAACCATGAGATCATAACCTGAGGTGAAGTGGGACGCTTAACTGACTGGGGCACTCAGGCGCCCGCTCTCTCTCTAAAATGAAAAACAACATAGGGGCACCTCAGTAGCTCAGTCAGTTAAGCATCCAACTCTATTTCGGCTCAGGTAAGGATCTCATGGTTTGTGAGATCAAGCCCCACATTGGGCTCAGCGCTGGCAGCCCAGAGCCTGCTTGGTGTTCTCTCTCTCCCTCTCTCCCTGCCCCTCTCCTGCTCTCAATCTCTCTCTCTCTCAAAATAAATAAACCTTAAATTTTTTTTAATAAAAAAAATGAATATGTAACTAATGGCATTCCTTCATCTGAAAAGTGCTGTATTTATTGCTATATTGTTCTGTGGCAGGCATTAACCTGTGAGCTAGAAAAGAACTATGAAAGGCTAAAACTGATGTCTTTGACCAGTTCCAAATAGGACAACTTAGTATTTTATAAAACTCACCATGGGATCTACTGTTAATCTAAAAATAGAAGTTCGCATGAGCATATTGTATGGGGAAAGTAAACTACTCCATCTTAATTTCCAAACATGAAGGAAGAGTATTTTTGTTACTTATCTTCACCTTAGCTGGATTGTGACAAGAGAATATGGTTTTTCTATGCCCAGTTTTTGAATTTTGTTGAGAACCTGATTTAGGGATTAGAGCTTTTTGAGTCTCTGTAAATATTTTCTGAGGGCTTGAATAATACAAGCAGTTTGTAATGGGGTTTGGGGAGTTCTATACATCCATTCAATCAAGAGTTTTAATTGTGTTATTCAAATCTTCTAATATTTTATCTGCTTGATCTACCTTCTATCAACAGACATGTCTTAAAATCACCCACCACAATTGTGGATTTGTTGATTTCTGCTTGCAGTTATGTCCATTTTTGTTCTTTTTTCATATCTCTGTTATATGCAGCAAGTTTATAGCGACCTTCTTTATCTCTAACAATTTTTGCCTTAGACTGTATTTTATCTGAAATGACCCAGTATTTATCTTTCTTCCAATAAGCCATTTGCCTAGCACATAGATGCATTTTTTAATCCAATGTGACAATTTCTGCCTTAACTATTAAGTACACTTACATTTATTGTAATCACCAATAAGTTTGATTTCTGTTATATTATGCTATTTAACCTGATTTTTCTGAGTTTTTCTCATCTCATTTCTTGACTTACTGAATATTCTCTATTTTTCTTTCCTCCTGTACTAAATTGTAAGTTATATAATCTATTTCCATTCTTGTATTTCGTTTACTTATGAGATGGGATTCACCATGCATCCTGTGAATCTTATGTCATTTTGCCAATTCTAGGAATTTCTCAAATACTCCTCTGCAAAGTATTGCCTCTTTTCAATTTCTCTGGAAATCCTATGAGATATAGTCTGGAATCTTCTCTTTTCTTCTCTTTTAATTTCTATGTCATGCACCTTTATCTTGCAATGTTCTCTAAATTCTTCAGATTTATCTTTCAACTTATTAATTTTCTTTTAAGGTAGGTCTTACCAACTTAGTCATTTGAGTTTTAAAATTTAAGAAGTATATTTTTGTATTCTAGAAATTCTAATTAGTTGGTTTGCAAATTTGCTCAGATTTTGGGGTGGAAGGGGTGTCTTAGTCTTTTTCATGTTTTCTGTTCCTTTTTGTTTTTAATTCACTGGGTTATTTTATGGTTTCTGATATTACTATTAACCATTTAAATTCACTAGGTTACTTTATGGTTTCTAATATTACTATTACCCAAAGTTATTAGGGGTCTAATTCTGGTATTTATTCTATGTGCTTATTCTCACTCATGGTGCTTTGTAATATTTGATGGCGTCCTGTTCAGCAGGACTTTATCTGGGGGAATACTATACAGGATGGGTTGAGGTTATGTCCTCCACGGAGGTTTTACATTTGCTTCTATCCAGTGCTTCAGAAGTATTACCATCCTTGGAGCACTTTTTTTTAATGGATATTTTTAAACACATACAAAAGTAAAATGAATAGCATAATGAACTGCTATGTATATATTACCTAGTATCAACAATAATCAACACCCAGCTAATTCTGTTTCATCTACATCTCCACTCACTGTCCACCTCTCTTCACTGGATTATTTTAAAGCAAATCTTAGATAGCATATCATTTTACTTCATTTCTTTTTAAAGGATTCTTAAAGGGGTGCCTGGGTGGCTCAGTTGGTTAAGCATCTGACTTGATTTCAGCTCAGGTCATAATCTCACAGTTCATGAGTCTGGGCCCCTGTGTTGGGCTCCGTGCTGACAGCTCAGAATCTGCTTGGGATTCTTCCTCTGCCCCTCCTCTGCTCACACATACATGTGCACATTCTCTCTCTCTTTCAAAATAAATAAATAAACATTAAAAAATCATAAAAATAAAAGGATTCTTAAAAATAATAATTCAAAACTAGTAATTGCTTTGTATCAGTAATACTTAGTCTGAGGTCAAATTACCCTGATTGTCACTGTCTCTAATTTGTTTAAAGTGAGAGAGAGAGAAATGGTTAGTTTGAAGCAGGACCTGAACAAGCTGGATTTACTTTTTTTTTTTAAAGTAATCTTTACACCCAACGTGAGGCTGGAACTCATGACCTGGGGATTAAGAGTCACATGCTCAGGGTGCCTGGGTAGCTCAGTCAGTTAAGCATCCAACTTTTGGTTTCAGCTCAGGTCATGATCTCACGGTTTGTGGGTTCAAGCCCTGGGTTGGGCTCTGCGCTGACAGGGCAGAGCCTGCTTGGGATTCTCTCTCTCCCTCTCTCTCTGTCCGTCCCCAATGTGCTATCTCTGACTCTCTTAAAATAAATAAACTTAAAAAAAAATAAAACAAAAAAAGTCACATGCTTTACAAACTGAGCCAGCCAGGTGCCCCTGGATCTACTTTTTAAAAAGTTTTTTTTTTTAACGTTTATTTATTTTTGAGACAGAGAAAGACAGAGCACGAATAGGGGAGGGTCAGAGAGAGAGGGAGACACAGAATCTTAAACAGGCTCCAGGCTCTAAGCTGTTAGCACAGAGCCCGATGCGGGGCTCGAACTCACAGACTGTGAGATCATGACCTGAGCCGAAGTCGGACGCTTAACTGACTGAGCCACCCAGGCGCCCCCTGGATCTACTTTTTAAGTTAACTTCTTAGTTTAAGGTTCCTAGATCAAGTGGTGGTACAAAGTCAAACTCTAAGCACTTGTGAGGGCGGGCCCAGGGTTCTAAATCTTTAGAGGAGATTGCACCTATCCAACATTACCTCTACCCCCAAGGCCAGGACAGACAATATTCCTTAACACTTTCTGGTGCTAAGGGGATTTTTTTTTTTTTTTTTCTAGACTTCCTTTTCACTGAGGGTATAGCCCTTCAAGAGTCCCTGGCTTTATACAGGGGTCTCAGTTCCAAGTTTGTACCTTTTATATATAAGCCTCCTTCCCAGCACTTGAGTTGCAGTTAAAACATATGTCCCTAATGTTTTATATCTTGCTCTATGTGGCAGATACATGAACTTATACAATTGCCAAAATCCGTTGAGCATTTAAGATCTGCATATTTTACTGTATGTAAATCATGTATCAATTAAAAATAAAACTGTTATATTTATATCAAAATCAGCAAATCTAACCCCCTTCCACCCAGAATAGCATCAGCACCAATTCCTCTTAGTACATGGGTTTTCAATTTCCTTTTTGTTTTTGCTCCTGGGATGCCCCTTGTTTTGTTGCATTCACGGCTATATGTATTTCAAGGGATTTTTATATTTTCTCCAGACTCTGGTATTTTGTAGTATGAGGGTTGCCCAACTCTAGACTAGATGTTCCCAACCAAGGGAGATTTTGCCCCCTGGGGGACATTTGGCAATGTCTGGAGACATTTTTGGTTGTAACTAGGAGAGTACTGCTGGCATTTAGTGGGTAGAGGCTAGAGGTGCTGCTAAACATTCCACAATGAACTGAACAGTCTCCTACAGCAAAGAATTATTTGGGCCAAAATTTTAGTAGTGCCAAGATTGAGAAACCTTGATCTAGATCACTTTAATTATAGAACTGTTTGGCTTTCACCTTTGCATTTCACAATGACATAGTATAGTCTTTAGCTATCACTCACCATAAAAACATCTTGCTTAAAAATTTACAATTCCCCAAATAAGACACTTTTTAAAATAAAGGGTGGGAAGAAAAAGGAGATCTTGGCATGTATGCCTTCATCTTTTATGCTCTTACTGCTGTTAGATTACCATGTCAAGTTTATCACAGAACAAATTAAAGGACTTCGTAGATAAAATTAAGAACCTTAGAGATCATCATTTAACAATGACGAATTTATACACCTAACACATGTACTTGACAGATTATAACTTTACACTCCAATCCAATGTTCACTGGTCAATTATCGCCCCAAATGCTCTGGCTAAGCAGAAAGAAGTCACGCTGGATGCCCTTTGGTTTTGCTTTTTGGAATTTTTTTGGATGCCCTTTGGTGGCAATTTAAGGACACTCTCTTGAGCTAAACATCCCGCTGAAAGTGTGGCTTCAGTTCTCTTACTATCTAAAACTGCTTAATATGCTTCTGCCTCAATATTAATGATAGAGCATTTATGGTTCCACTGCACTGAGCTGCAAGACAGGTAGGACTTAAGCTTCATAATGCGGGAAAGTCTATCGATCTGATTTTATTATGATGACTTAATACTGCAGGCATATACCAAGGTACAGAGAATAACATAACAAACACCTATTTTCTTACCAAAGAGCTTAAGAAATAAAGCTTATAGATATGACAGAAACCCCCTGTGGAGCTCTCTGATCCCATCCCTTCCTCTCCCGAGAGGTAACCACTCTACTGCATTAGGTGACTCCCGTGCTTATTACTATTTTCACATGGTATATAGAATCCCTAAACTATATATGATATTGTTTAAACTGATATAAATGCTATCAAATATATTTTCTACAACTTCCATTTCGTTACTGATAATTTCCTTCTGTTAAAAATTTTTTGTTTGTTTGTTTTTGAGAGAGAGAAAGAGACAGAGTACAAGCTGCGAGGGACAGAGATAGAGGGGACACAGAATCCGAAGCAGGCTCCAGACTCTGAGCTGTCAGCACAGAGCCCAATGCGGGGCCTCGAACTCACCAGCCATGAGATCATGACCTGAGTCGAAGTCGGACATTTACCGACTGAGCCACTCAGGCGCCCCAAATTTCTTCCTTTTAATAGCTACAGGAATTAAGGGAAAGATGGAATTGCTGAATGTGTTCAGCTTCTCTGTCTCCAAAGAGAAACTCTCTGATTGGGTTAAATTTGTCCCTAAATGTAACCTGTCTACAGTGCTGTGTGTCCTTTTCTACTACATGCTAATGAAACTGGAAAATGAAATTCACACCCTTACACTCAGAGACAGCAATATTCACTAAAACCCAGTTCTACCATATGAAACCCACTGGTTGAAAGAGTTTTCCCCAGGCTTCTATGAAAGGGTGGTAATAGAATATGGGTACTGAATTCACTGCAACTGTTTATATACAGAATTCACGATGTCCACCTATTGTGTTATTCAAGGAATATTAACAGCAGTAACAGATGCCAGATTTGATTAATATATTTTCAGATATAAAACATAACAATTCTACTAAAGCAGACCACTGAAAACACAAAAGGCTTTTCTTTATAGGTGAGTGAAAGAAAGGAAAGCCTAGATATTTTTATCCCTGCCATTTCAAGAGGTGAGTAGAAGGGATGAGAGAGATAAGAGTAAAAACATTAGCTGGGTTTTAATAGTTCTTCTAAGGATTCAAAGAGGCTGGTCTGAGAATGATACATTAGTGTCAGATTTAGACCAGGACACTTAGCTCCCCTAAGGGAGACAGCTGACATGATTATTGCTCTCTTCCCAGGCAAGTTCAGCAGCTGTTCCTCAGAAGACAGACATTCAGTGCCCTAGAGTTTCACGGAGGGATGGATTCACAGAGAGAGAGTACTTCAAAGAACACTGCTGATTAGGCCTAACAGTAGCTTGGCCAGGGAAAAAGGTGAACATCCTAAAATATCACCAAATGGAAAAAGAAAATTGGCTTGGGTGGTATTTAGGACAATGTGCAGCTCAAGTCCAGAGAGCCTTTTATCCTTGAGAAAAAAGTTATCCTTCCTTTTTAAGTTATCCTTCCTTGGCCCCACATCGCTACAGCACTAAGACTCAGACTGTTACCACATTCTTCCCACTTTTGTCCTCCAACTAGAGTCCCTGAGTGGAGTAGGGCCCAAGAAAGAACAAAAGAGGAAGAGAGGAAGCAGGTAAGATGTCATGTATAGGAGTATGTCTAACAGGTTGTAAAATGTAATCAAAATGTAATTTTTTATGTGTTTATTACCTAATCAGTTAATATAGCGATCAATGATCTCATACAGAGTTTAAATCAAATGGCTTTGCAATGACAAGAGTAAGTAGCCAGGAAGATTAAAAAATTTCAGGCAAGATATTTTTATCGTGATACCTAGACATGAAGGCAAAAGTGGCATCACAATACAGCTGCAGTGGAGATTTGAGTTTAATGCTGTAAAGTGGTCTAGAAAATTATAAATGAACCTAGTTCAGGCACCAAGGGGCACGAAGCAGCAAGGCCCAATGCATGCGATGAAAAGGGAATTCAACAACTTGCTGGGAAAGAGAGGACACACAAAGATTCACTGGGTACGCTGACTCTGAAAGTATGCTTACTGAATCACCAAGTCAGAACCACCTGCCAAATTCACATAGGTCATGACCATATTTGCAATCCTTATAGCTTTTCCTTACCTAAGTATATCACTGACAGTAATTTCAGGGATAAACTTTTGAAGGTGCTTCACTGTTGCACTGAGAAAACAGGCTTTATACATTTCATTAACTCCGTAGGAAAAATTCTGGAACACCAGTTTAATCAAGCCACTGAAAGCAAAAAATTTAAAATCTTTATGAGAGAAAGGAATTCTTTATTACTATAAAACATCTTTACAACTATGAGATTTTTAGGGGGGTGGCATCACAGAAATGTAGGCAAAGTCAGAAAAAAACACGTATTAAAAGAAAATCAACTTTTGGCCAATATAAGAAGGAAACTTCATCAAAGGAATACCTTCCAAACTTAAATTCCCAGGGAATGCCGGTTTCAAGCTAGACTCTATGAAGCCTGCCAACAGCAAGGTTTTCTTTTCTTTTCTTTTTTTTTTTAATTAAAATTCAAGTTAGTCAATATATAGTCTGGTATTGGTTTCAGGAACAGAATTTAGCGATGATTCATCACTTACATATTAACACCCAGTGCTCATCCCAACAAGTGCCCTCCTTAATGCCCATCACCCATTTAGACCATCCTCCCACCCAACACACCACCATTAACCCTCAGTTTGTCTCTGTATTTAAGAGTTTCTTATGGTTTGCCTCCCTCTCCCTTTTTATCTTATTTTTCCTTCCTTTCTCCTATGTTCATCTGTTTTGTTTCTTAAATTTCACATCTGAGTGAAATCGTATTTTTCTTTCTCTGACTGACTTATTTTGCTTAGCATAATACACTCTAGCTCCATCCATGTTTTAACAGGTTTACTAATGCAAATATTAGGTGCTTTCGAAGCCACACCTAAAAGGCATTAACAGATCTTTAAATCAGAGCCATTAAGCAAGTGGAATATTTACCCTACTTTTCTTTGGTCAGCCAGAGGTAAAATATTCCAGATCCTCCAGCCAGACTCTACAGAGCCTATGTAAATGTATATGTATTTTTACAAGCACACATGCTGGGAAGCCCCACCCTAAAACCTGTTTCAGAATCAGTGAAGGGTGAGACTCTAGTATAGCTTAATAAGCTTTCTACTGATTTTGATGTAAAACTGTAGAGCGCAACATTATTAAAAGGACCAAACAAAATATCTCACTGAGTAGTTCTTACAACCATAAAGAATCTGCCGTACAGGTCAACACAATTTATTGTCAGTTTTCCACAAAAGGAAACAACACTGGTTATCAGCAATTTCTCCAGTGGTTTTCAAAATGATGGTGACAGATTGGAAATGATCTTATCAAAGTAAGCCATCTACTGATTTTGAAAGAAACTTTTTTTTTTTTTTTTTCAAACTCAACTAGAAGATTAGCCAAACAAGATTTGGGTTGTCAGATATGTGTTTGGCTCCTGGTCTTGTTTTTTTGACCAAGACACCACCCTGGCTCATCAGAATTTTCTTTAAGTAGTTAAAACATTACGTGTATTACATGAAACTCTGAATCCAGATTAATTAAAAAAAAATCAACATACCAATCACAAATAAGAGGATTTACGCAATAAACAGAATTATCAAGAAAGACAAAATTTCCCATCTTAAAAATATAAGCATATAAAATCTTTTTTAAGTAAATAAAGTTACCTCTTGATAATTACATCCATAATATCTCTGGCACTGAAGTCAAAGGGTCTGTAGCCCTCTCGTTTAAAGGCAAGAACTGCATTAGGCCCTAGCCAAATACTGCCATCCATCCTTGGTGTGAAATGAACCCCTAGGAAAGGAAACCGGCTATCTGGGACCTATGGATTCAACATGGTAAAGAGTTATTAGCCCCACTTCAAACTGCATTCTATTAAACATGCAAACATGCAACTGGTAATATAAAACACTTTCTTCCCATGCATTTAATTTGCATTACTTTTGATCTGCTACTCAGATATTTTTCTATGTATACACGCTTCTGCCTAGAAATGCCACACAGGAAACACTGATACTATTGATACCAATATACACTGTCCCACGTGTTCCTCTTTCTAGGTTGAAATAAAAAGAGAGAGACAGAGAGAGAAAGAGAGAGAACCGTCCTAGTTCAGGTTACTCCCCACTTCCCAGCCCCTCACCCACCAACTAGCAATTATGTGTCTGGCAAGTAAAATCTCAGAGCTGTCAGAAAAAGAACACACATTTACAGTACAGGCTTTTGGAAAGTGGAAATGCAATAGGTTAAGGCAGATGAAATGTATGTTTTGGCACCATCAAAAACATTAAATAGCTGAATAGTGGCAATTTCACCTGGTTCAACCCAGTAGTTCCAGAGAGAAGAATGAATTCTTCATTTAAATGGTTCTGTCTATACCATGAAACTATAGTAACCACATCCCCTTTCCTGCACCTATCGATAATGAACTAAGAAAGACAGCTGGGTATCTGGGCATCTTGTAAGGGAAAGTTCCCTTATGAGTGCCCCTTTCATCAGAAAGGAGGAAGAATTAGGTTCCTTCTTTTTTTTTTTTTAATTTTTTTTTTTCAACGTTTATTTATTTTTGGGACAGAGAGAGACAGTGCATGAACGGGGGAGGGGCAGAGAGAGAGGGAGACACAGAATTGGAAACAGGCTCCAGGCTCTGAGCCATCAGCCCAGAGCCCGACGCGGGGCTCGAACTCACGGACTGCGAGATCGTGACCTGGCTGAAGTCGGACGCTTAACCGACTGCGCCACCCAGGCGCCCAGGTTCCTTCTTGATAGCCCTTCCTGAGGTGCACTCATGCTTTCTAGAGACATGCACTTGTGGGCAGTTAATTATAATTTCATAACTCTGATTTTAGGATAAAGATTTAAAGATTTAATGACAAAAGAAACAGGTGAAAGACTTGCCCAAAAGGCCCTTCAAAATAGCTCTTACTTCTAACCCAAGTAAAAGTTTTTGTTTCATTTCCTTTTTGCCCATAGTCATCTTGAGAAAGGTAAGAAGGCAGAAACATCATTACCTACCGGATAAATATTTCCTTTTACAAGATAGCATTTTTCTGGCTTCAAAATCAGGTAATCTCCTCGGAATGGCACAATTTGAGGATCAGGATTACAGCCACTCAGCTCTGAAATACGGTCAGAGTAAAGTCCTGCACATGTCACCACATACTGACACTGAACTTCCTCTCCCTAGTGCAAAAGAAAATATGAGTAGAAAGCAATGAGGAGAAAAATAGGTCAAGGGGGGTAAAAGATGACAGAAAAGATAATAAGGGTACAGAAATGAACTTTTCTCTATTTCTTTTAAAAGAGGAAATCAAATACAAGTATCAGCAAAATAAGTTCTGCAGCATTTAGGTAGCAGCTAGAAACTTACGGTAGTGGCACGTAGGAGGATGTCACCTTAAATTTTATACTTTAGAGATACAATCAATGACCCTGCAAAGATACTTAAATTAGACAAACACACACTCCTATTTTACTAAGACCTAGCATCAAACTTAACTATTTGCTATATTAAGAAACAAACTTCATTTAGCTGGATGGTTCCCCCCAATTTGGCCTCTTCTGTATTTCAGACAGCTTCTCCCATCTTATCTAGGAGTTAACCCTGTTGCTCTCAGGTTGCTCACACTCAATAATCTAGCTCAATTCCAACTGTATCCTACCCATCAACCGATTTCTCCTTCCTGATCAATATCTGCTTTGCAAATTGAGGCTACGTTTGAAATGTTATCCTTTCAGTCCACATTTACTGAGAACACACACTATCGTCAAGGTTTGCTTTAGTGACTAGGAGACCACTAATCTTAGGCTGTTTGCATTTTCCCATACATTTTATTTTGCGATCATCTGCATATTTTTCTGCCTTATCCTGCCAGGGTTAGTCAATTTGCCACCCTATTTCCTAAATGGTTTCCTTTAACCCCAATTCCCCACTATACTTTAATTCCCATCTCTTTAATTTTTACAGAGTAAACAACTAGCACCTCCTTGCTCCAAGTAATTTGCTGTCCCTAGACTTCTTTCCCAGACAACCTGTTTCTGAAGCCTCAGAGTTCTTACCTGTCTCAACAACATTTCTTTCCAGCCCCTATTGATTCAGCCTTATTCTATCTTTACATCCTCTTTTTGCCTAGCTGCAAAGGTAAGCCTCTTTTTTTTTTAAGTTTAGTTATTTATTTTGAGAGAGAGAAAGCGGGGGAGGGGCAGAAAGGGAAAGAGAATTCCAAGCAGGCTCCGCGCTGACAACACAGAGCCCTATGCAGAGCTCGAACCCACAACTGTGAGATCATGACCCGAGCAGAAATCAAGAGTTGGGAGGCTTAATTGACTGAGTCATCCACCCACCCCTAGCTTCTTTTCGAGTTATACAACTCACACTTCAGACAAAAGTCAGATGAAACTTTTTTGTAATGAAGTCAAATTAGCTAGACTAAACCATAATAGTTTAAAAACCCTTGAAGTCAAAAGAGCTATGTCAACAAAAACAAAAAATGCCTTCTTTTAAATAGGTTCATATCTTTCCTGTTCATCTAGAGTTATACCAGAAGTACAAGAAAGATTTTTATGTGATATAAATTTACTAGTTCCTACTTGAAAGGTCAGCAATTCTTTTGTTCTTGCAACATAAATTGTAAATACAACTCTGGATAAATGTAAAGATAAGAGAATTTGTAGAATGGTACCAGTATGCAACAACCTAGAAGTTCTCTTTAAAAAACTCAAGGAACAATTCCAAAGGAAGAAATGACTAAAACCTATCATAGGTCCCTGAAATCATTTTATGCTACACATGAAATAATAACTACATTCAGTAATACATTAATTTCACATCCAAAATGGAGATTTAGATAAACAGTGAATGATGTATTTGTTCAAACAAAAATCTCTTTTAAAAAAACAAACTATGCATCTCTATTGCTATTTCAGAAGTAAAACAAAGTTTTTCCTAGTATGTATAAATCTTTAGTTTGCAAAACCTCTCCCCCCAAATTTATTAATTTAATCTCTTTAACCTCTCATAAAAGCACAGAAGTTCAATTTGATAAGCTGACTCAAAATTTTTACATTATATCTAACTATACTAAAAGTAAATGCCCAAATAAAAGGCAACAGTTATAGCATCTGGGGTTGAAATACATACTCACTGGCATCCCAGAGGCCCCTGCATATCCTCCATCACATGATGCCATACTCTAGTAAAGATGGCCCTTCGATGAGGGCAAGGGTAGAAACAGACTTTTAATCCTTCTTTGAATGGAAATCTTAGATGCACTGTCACCTGGGCCACATGACCCAGTGGATCTGATGGTAATCAGGGTGTCTATGGCAAATAGTGATGTCTTATGGAGACTTTGCTAGGTCCCTATAGCCAAATCACAGCATAGAACTTTAGGATTTGGGAGGAGTTATACCATCCTCTGCAGATAACTGTCTTCCTTTTGAGAAAGTACTTCTGGCTTTGACTCAACACTTGACCACAGGTCACTAAGTTACCATGTGAACTACTCATTATTAACTGTATGTTGTCTGACTCACCAAGCCACAAAATGGGGTGTGTACAGCAGTACCCTGTCATCAAGGGGTAGCAGAATATACAAGGTTAGGGTTGTGCAGGTCCTGCAGGCACACATAGATTGTGGAGGCAGGTGGCTCAAATTCCCATGGCCCCTAGTCCTGCTAAATTACTTCCTCCTTCTCAAGCTGCTCCTGTGGCCCTATGAGAAGTTCTCCATGATCAGTTGTCCAAAGAAGAAAAACTACAGGCTTGATTTACAAATAGTTCTGCACACAACATTCTGGCACTGGAAAGTAAACAGCTACAAACCAGAGTCCCACTCAGGAGTGACCCTAAAAGACTGCAGTGAAAGGAAATCTTCCTGGTAGGCAGAACTCTGAACACCATACCTGTTATATATCTTACCTAGAAGGAGACATGACTAAAGGTATGGATCTATATTGCTTTATGTGCAATGACTAATGTTATGGCTGGTTAGTTAGGAAAAGGAGCTCTGGAAAAAAAAAAAAAAAGTACATGAATGGACCTTTCCAAACAGGCTCAGAGAGTAAAAGATATATGAGCTCCATAGGAATGCTCACTGAAGAGGCCATGGCAGATGAAGATTTTGATAATCAGTAGACAAGATGACCTGCTCTGTGGATGTTAGCCTCTTTCTCCAGGCATCCCTGTCCTTACCCAATAGCCTCATGAACTAAATGGTTATAGCAAAAAGGATGGAGGTGGTGATAGGTTCAGCAACATGGACTTACTCCCTAAGGCTGGTCTGTCCATAGCCATGGCTGAATGCTCAATCTGCCAATAGTAGAGATCAACAGAGCCAAAGATATGGTCCCTGAACCACTTCAATTTAAAAAAAGGGGGGGGGGGCAATACTTAGTCCTCACTGAAATAGATACTTGTTCTGAATATAAATCTGTCTTCCCTGCCCACAATGCTTCTGAAGAAACCACTATCTGTGAACCTACAGGATGCCTTATTCACCATTAGGATATTTTGCCCAGAAGCATTACTTCTGATCAGTGAGCTTATTTTACAACAAATGAAGTGTAACAATAAGCTCATGCTTGTGGAGATCACTGATTTGACCACGTTCCCCATCATCCTGAAGCTGCTAGGTGACAGAAAGAAAACAGTTTTGAAGATGCAAAACAAAACTAGCTGACTGGCAACACCTTGCAGGTCTGGGGCAATGTCTTCCAGGATGTTCTATATGATTAATATATGGTGTTGTTTCTCCAGAGCCAGAAATCAAGAGGTAGAAATGGGAGTAGCTCCTTACTGTTAGAATAATCCACTAATGAAATTTTTGCTTTCTATCTTCACAACTTTGGGCTCTGATGTCTAGAAGTCTTAGTTCCCAAGGGAGAAATGCTGCCATTAGAGAATAAAAAATTGATTCCATTAACCTATAAGTTGACACCGCCATACCTGGCCACTTTGAGTTCCTTGTATCAGTGAACAGGCAGAGGGGATTACTGTACTTAATGGGAAACTGAAAATAACTCTCAAGGAGAATGAGAGTTGCTACCACACAGAGAGCTTGTGGGTGATAAAGAGAAATACGTCCCAAATATAGATCTCCTAGGGCATGTCTTAGTACTCCTATGATTGATATAAAAGTTAATGGAAACTACCACAACCCAAAACAGGCAGGGCTGCTAATTGCACGGACACTCTGGGAATGAAAGTTTGAGTTATCCCACCACACTGGAACATGACCAGCTGAGATGCTTGCCAAGAGCAAAGGAACTATGGAATACGTAGTGAAAGAAGGAAATTATAAATATCAGCTATAACCACATGACCATAGTGGTTATGAACTGTAGTAGTTATGAATATTTCTTCCTGACTTTGAAATAAATATATTTATCTATATATTACTAATATCTATATCAGTAATCTACATACTATCTATATACTATATTAGTAATCTATATTACTATCTATATATTATTAATTCTTTCTTTATCCTCACTGTTATGGACTGAATTGTGTCTGCCCCCACAAGGGCATACACTGAAGCTTCTGCTCCCAATGTGGCCATTCGGAGACAAGAGCCTTTGGGGAGGTAATGAAGATTAACTGAGCTCACCTAATCTGTCCAACAGGACTGGTGTGCTTCTAAGAGTAAGAAATATCAGAGACTGCTCTCTCTCTGTACATGTGCATGCACAGAGAAGAGGCCATGTGAGGACACGGCAAGAAGGCAACCATCTACAAGACAAGAAGAGAGAGCTCATCAGAAACCAATCCTGATGGCACCTTGATCTTAGATTGCTTAGACTCCAACTATGAGAAAATAAATTTCTGTTTAAGCCACCTCATCTGTGGTATTCTGTTATGGTACCCAAAGAGATTAATACCATCTCTACCATTTCTCCATTATCTAACACAGCGTTTCTCAACTTCAGTACCACAGACATTTGGGGCCAGATACCTCCTTGTTACAGGGGCCTATTCCTCACATTGCAGGATGTTTAGCAGCATTCCTGGCCACTACCTGCTAAATGCCAGTAGTGCTGACCCCCTCCATCAGTTGTACCAACAAAAATGTTTCCAGACACTGCTGAATATCATCCCCTTGGGAGCAAAATCACCTCCAATTGAGAACTATTGATCTAATAAGTTTAAATAGTGGTTAACCTTGTATCTCAATATTTAAGTTAAAGGATCTCAAAGAGGGAATGTGACTCAGCTAAAAAGAAATGAACATCACCCAAAGATGGATTGAGTGGACTTCCTATCTTTTTCGAAGAGTTACCATGTCTTCAGTTGTATAAAAGATAATTTCATCTTGTAGGTGGAACAGTAATTTTACTACTGTCTGTACTTGGAAGTTACATGTGGTTAAAAGGGGTGTGAATGAATGCCAAGTTGAAAAGGAATGGACTGCAGGCATTTATCTTTGTCGATTTGGTTAAGGTGGGAACTGTAACTGACAGAATTCCCTTCCCTGTAATGGTTCCAACTTAAAATTGATCAAAATAGGAATTGCATATGATTTGGCAGGCAGAAGTAAAGCAGCAGCCACTACTCTCTGAAGGTCATTCTAGTCCAATGTGGTGACAAAACTCACTGCTCAGGGAATGACAGTTCCATATCTAGCTCTGCTCCCCAACTACTGATCCTACTGACTAACTGTTGCCCTAGCCCACTGCCTGGGTAAGAGGCAAGAGCTCCCCCAGAATGCCTCATGAGCTTCCCACTTGCAGTCCCACTTTAGCAGTTGGACACACTTGGCTTCTCAGACCGGCTGGAAATGCCTCTGATCTACCAACTCCCCTTCTGAGCCTTTGCTTCCCCAGAAGCCCTCACAATTGTGTAATGCCTAATTCCTATAATGAATCCTACAACCTCATTAATGATTCAACTTGCCTGACTGAACTCTGATCATTCAGAGAACACACAGCAAATGTAATGCTTCTCTGCCATCCAATAGCTCTGGTTTTAGACTACGTGGAGGTGAAGGAAACCAGTTCATTTCCCTCTGAGCAATCTACCTGCCACCAAAGTCCTCTAATTGGTAGAAAGCTAATAAGTAAATGCAGATAAGTAGGCGGAGCAATAAAGTATTTATCAGTGTTGCCTTAAACACTCCAAGTGCTTATAATCCTATTCTTGGCTGGCACAATCACTTTGTGAATACATTTCCAAGTTGAAACCCTTCTTAGAAAGCAAGCTTTTGAATTGCCCTCAAAGAATTTCTCTCAGAACAACTTCTACATTATACAAAATTCATTCACACACATAGAAAACAGCACTGTGATTAAACTTTTTGAGGGAGGAGGGGGGTTAAATTAGATAAAGTAGTTTTGCTTAAGAATCTTTACCTTTGTATTCCTTATAACAATTGGATATTTCATCCCTGAAAAAAAAAGAATTAGTGAAAGATTTTTAGTAAAATAAGGCCTACATTATTAGAAATATTATACTAGTATCAAATTTAAACAATTTTCTTCTGCTTCCCACTTTCATTCTAAAGCTTTTTATGAAGCAACAAGATTAAACTAGTTCATATTTGATAATATATAAAACTCTTGACATATTTTTAAACTTGTTTTAATTCACTGAATCTATGATAATAGACCACTCCCCACTTCAGATCCAACACAAGCAGTTCTGGCTCTTCTCTGACTACAATCCTAGAAACGATTTTGTAAAAGATCATTAATCAGTATGTATTTTCACAAAGGACTAATGAATGCTTTTTTGTCTAAGTGTAGGTAACCTGAGTCTTCGTAGATTCTGGGTTGTGTAGAGAAGCAACACAAAAAGTTCCAATCATAAACTATTTATAAAATTATTTCCCAATCAGACACATGGGGTCTCAAAGTCTTAAAAAGCATATGTACACCAAGTAAAGAAACAATCTATTTGTATCATAAATTTGATTTTATGCTACCTACCTATACCAATATTAATTATTTAACAGTTTTGTTTATCATATTACAATTCAGAAGGACACTGGGAAAATGATTCAGATGGCTCAGATCTCCTTAAAAACCTGTCAAGGAAGAACTGAGCACTACACTTTTTCTCCTTCAAATTTCCCAATAGCAAAAATGTCAAAAAATTCAAGGTTACAAATCTATTTATTGGGTTTTAAAAAAAATTGTCAGCAGGGCGCTTGGGTAGCTCAATCAGTTGAATGTTCAACTCTTGATCTCAGCTCAGATCTTGATCTCAGGATTGTGTGTTTGTGCCCCACCTTGGGCTCCATGCTGGGCATGAAGCCTACTTAAAAAAAAAAAAAAAAAAGAAAAAAAGGAATAAAATGTCCCCACAACAAAGCAAAACAAAACAAGCTCTAAGTAGTCTACAATGGGGGGGGGGGGCGCAGTGCAAGGGGACTTCAAAAGGGCTCAGTTGTGCCCTGTCTCCAGATAGTCTGATCCACTAAGACCGAGTATGCTAAAAATTTTTAACTTTTATTATTATTATTTTTTTATTTTAGAAAGAAAAGGAGAGAGCATGAGGGAAAGGGGTAGAGGGGCAGAGAGAGAGATTCCTAGGCAGGCTCCACGCTCGGCACTGAACCCAACACAGGGCTTGATCCCATGACCCTGGGATCATGACCAGAGCCAAAATCAAAAGTCAGACACTCAACCAACTGAGCCATTCAGGCACCCCTCTATTCTTATTCTTAAGAATTAGAAAAGGCCAATTTCACATTCAACATTTATTCCAAAATGTCAAATAAGTATGATTGTAGATCATTCATCTGTAGAGTTTGAGCATGTTTTGAGTGTAAAAACAAAAACAAAAAACCCCACAAAACAACAAGAAAAAACTCAGGCTATTAATTTCTCATATTACCTGGAGAGAAAGTTTGAGCTGAAATCAAAAGCCAGATACTCAACCAACTGAGCCACCCAGGTGTCCCTGCATTTTTTTTTTTTAAGGATTTCATTTTTAAGTAATATCTATACCTAACATGGGACTCAAACCCACAACCCTGAGATCAAGAGTTGCATGCTCTTCCAACTGAGTCAGCCAAGTGCCCCCAAATCTGCATTTTTAATAAGCATCCCCAAGGAATTCTGACTGTAACCTACAAAATAAGCAAGTGTCTGGGGGCTGGTTTTCTATTAACAGCCTTGGCAGTTCAGGTTTTAGCACCAATCAGAAGTGTCCAATCAGTGACAAATTCTATCAGCACAAGACTCACCAGAAGCCCCAGTTCTCCCACGTCCAATCTCACACTCATCCCTTCTGCACATGCATCCAGCTTTGCTCCCTACTTTAGCCTAATTCCTGGAGGCCCTCCCACCAGCACCACGCCAGCCAAAACTAGTTCCAAGTTGGTTCAGAAGTCAATACTGGTATTCAGAAGAAAAGCTTACCATCTTTACTTCTTGAAGGACTTTCTTTAGCCAATTCAATATCTTTTACTTCAAAATTGGTCAAGACAAAGCCACCTGCTTCTTGGAAATCCTTGGCAAATGACAAAGCCACCTGCCGATAGTCCACAATGCCAGTGTATGGACAATCAATAGCCATTAGACCCTGAGATAGGTTTATGAAAAAGTCAAGATAATACAATTAAAAATCATTGAGGATAGTTGTTCAATAAATTTTATTTGCGGCTGAACTTTTTTACTGTTAACTTTGATGGATCACATGTATTATCATTTCTTGCCAAAAATTCAGTGCCTAAATTTGATGTTGAATAAAGTGTCTAGTAAATAAAGAAATAATACTAGCTAAGTAAGAAAATCTCTATACTTAGGAAATAATTCTCCTCTAGGGAAGTTAATTTTGCTGGGCTCTTCTGGCTGCTACAATGAGTTTTTCAGTTTTATTCATCCCTCACCATATCTGATAGTGAGTCAAATTCGGAGTCAAATTCTGTATCACCATGTGATTGTTTTAAACAAACTCCACTGAGATTTTCCCATGCACATTCAGTGAAGACTCAGAGATGTTCTAGCTTTTTACAACATTTGCAGAGCATTGATCTAATTTGCTGCAGACTCTTATCTTCAGACTACAAATGCTGAATGGAGATTTTATGTAGTTAATGCAAACTTTCACTTCAGGTAATATAAGAAATTAATAGCCTGAGTTTTTTGTTGTTGCTTTGTGGGGTTTGTTTTTGTTTTGCCACTCAAAACATGCTTAAACCCTACAGATGAATGGTCTACAATCATACTTGTTTAGCTTTTTCAACAAATGCTGAATGTGTATTGGCCTTTTCTAATTCTTAAGAATAAGAATAGAGGGCGCCTGAATGGCTCGGTTGGTTGAGTGTCTGACTTTTGATTTTGGCTCTGGTCATGATCCTGGGTTCATGGGATCGAGCCCTGCACTGGGCTCCATGCTGAGCGTGGAGCCTGCTTAGGATTCTTGCTCCCTCCCTCTGCCCCTCTCCCTGACTTGCACACCCTCTCTCTCTCTAAAATAAACTTAAAAAGAAAAAGAATAAGAACAGAATTTCACACACCAAGTATTGACTAGATTTTGGTGGATCCTTGGGAATAGCATCATTTTCTGTTGCCTTACTGTGTATGTGAGCGTATCAGTTCTGCTAATCAACTTTCCTAAGAGGGTGGTAGCCTGGTTCCTGGTACAACTAATGCCGAGAAGCTGAGTGTGACTGGTAAATGCTACCATTCTCTTGTCTGGCCAGCAGGGAACTGGTGTTGTTGCAGTTTTACAATAATATCTGATAGTATTACTTTAAATATCTTATTCTTATAGTCAGTCCCACCGCAACTCCAATACATTTACTTGCTTAGCCTTTAAAAGCTTTTAACTTTGTGGGGCGCCTGGGTGGCGCAGTCGGTTAAGCGTCCGACTTCAGCCAGGTCACGATCTCGCGGTCCGGGAGTTCGAGCCCCGCGTCGGGCTCTGGGCTGATGGCTCAGAGCCTGGAGCCTGTTTCCGATTCTGTGTCTCCCTCTCTCTCTGCCCCTCCCCCGTTCATGCTCTGTCTCTCTCTGTCCCAAAAATAAATAAATAACGTTGAAAAAAAAAAAATTTAGAAAAAAAAATAAAAGCTTTTAACTTTGCTACCCATCCCTGACCATTAATTCCAAATGTCCAGATCACACCAGGGGTAAAAGGCACATAAAACACACAACAGTCTCTTGTCATAAATTGAAAGCAACATTTGGCAAACTTTATTCTTGCTTCCAGAATATGAGATCATTTGCCAAACACAAAAATCATTCCTTTTGTCTCAATGTAGTAGATACAAGTTTAAGATTTTTATATTAGACCTTATATTGCCTGACCACTTCCAAATTCACAAGTCAATAGTTATAATCCAACTTCAAACTATAAACAATATTTAGGGTACAATACCCTTGGAAAAATTACCTTAGGATAATACCAAGAGTTTAGTCACAAAAACTCAATTTGCATAAACGACATGACAAATAAGATAACAGAGGGACAAAAACATGCTGTAAAAGTGCTTCATATCAATAGTTTTTTAGAAACCCAAATATCTTCCATATTCATCTTATTTTCCTATTACCCAATACAATGCCTGACACACAGAAGGCACTCAAACATTTACTGAATGAACTTCTGAGGACTGTCTTTAAACATACTAGATATTCCCCCTTCTCTACCTTCCCTTAAAGGTCTCCCTTCTTTTCTTTCTCTTTCTAGTCTCGGTTTTGCTCCTCCTCATGAGATGTCGGTGTGCCCCACTCTACGTAAATGTTGGGGGAAGGTAAGGTGGAGTGAGTCACTGCTGCTAAGCAATCCAATACCCTGGCGCAGGATGGGACTGGTGGACAGGCTGGCTGTCAGCTAGGGGGCTGGGCATGCACCATACAGGTTAGCAGGTCAGAGCTTGAAATCTGAGGCCACTGCAGGTCAGGTGGCTGGAAAAGAACCAGGCAAGCAGGACACAGAAATTTGGGAGTTGGAAGTCAGTCAGGAGGAGAGAGGAACAGATGAATGTGTGGTTGACCAACAGTGTTTAAGAAAGGGCAGCAAGATCAGGAAAGCTAAGGTCAGAGTGAGCAATCAGGATTTGCCCAGACAGAGAATTGGCAAGACCTATCCTCTAAAGTCAAAGTTTACAAAGGCATTTAAAAATTTTCTAAGGTGGAGGCGCCTGGGTGGCTCAGTCAGTTAAGTATCCCACTTCGGCTCAGGTCATGATTTCTTGGTTTTTGAGTTTGGACCCCATATCAGGCTCTGTGCTGACAGCTCAGAGCCTCGAACCTGCTTAGGATTCTGTGACTTCCTCTCTCTCTGCCCTTCCCATCCCCTCTCTGTCTCTCAAAAATAAATAAGCATTAAAAAATTTTTTTGAGATGCTCCCCTTGGGGGTATTTGGTATTTAATCTTTTTTTTTTTTTTGGGAGAGCATGGGCCAGGGGCAGAGAGAATCCCATGCAGGCTCCACACTGCCAGTGCAGAGCTCAATGTGGGGCTCAAACCCACAAATCGAGAGATCACAACCTGAGCCAAAGTCAGACACTTAACCAATTAAGCCACCCAGGTGCCCCTATTTAATCTCCTTCTTAAAGAGACCTGGTCCAAAAAGAGACCTATTAGAGCTGCCCTGATAAATTTTTTCTTTGTGGAGAGGCTGGAAGAAACAGATATGACCCCATACCATAGAAATCTTGCCCACCAGTCCTGGTAGTAGCATAGGGTTGAAGGACAAGGGAGAAATTCACTCAAGAGACCTTTCTGAAATAACCAGACTGTATTTTCCACTATACATTGCCACCATGAAATATATCTAGGCACAGATAATTACAATGTGCCATTATATAAAGTGTCAGATAATGCTAATGTGGCATTATATAAAGTAGATCAGTTCTGCAGAGGCCGCAGAGAAAAGCAAGATGTGCCTCCTTTATAAGTTACACTCCTTACTTATCTTTCAAGTGAAGGTTCACCTAAAGAATGCTTTCTTAAACTCCTGGATGAAGCTAAAAGCTTTTCTGTACATCGATATAAACCGAGTATCAGTTCTATCAAAATACTTATCACTGTATTAAAATTACATCTTCTGCTACACTGTAACTTTCTTTAGGTTGACCACCATTTCTTCCTCATCTTCTTATCTGTAGTACCTACCATAGTATTTGGCATTTAGTAAAGAAGAAAATGTTGGTGGAACTGAATAGAAGAAATACCAATTCTGAATCAGATCTGGGGGCAGGGGACTCTTTAGAAGCTGTGTGACCTTGGCAAAGTAATTGAATCACTTTATTCATTTTTAAGACAAAAAATACATGTAGATATGTAATTTGATGATCTATGTACACATAGCTCATCTACCTCATTCTGAGACCCGTAAATATCACATGATTGGGGCATAGCACAATATCCAGACTCATCTTTAACCTTATGATGTGTGAAAAGCTGGTTTCTTTCTTTCTTTTTTTTTTTTTTTTAGACAGAACTGTTTATTTAAATTTTTTTTAACATTTATTTATTTTTTTTTTTCAACGTTTATTTATTTTTGGGACAGAGAGAGACAGAGCATGAACGGAGGAGGGGCAGAGAGAGAGGGAGACACAGCATCGGAAACAGGCTCCAGGCTCTGAGCCATCAGCCCAGAGCCTGACGCAGGGCTCGAACTCACGGACCGCGAGATCGTGACCTGGCTGAAGTCGGACGTTTAACCGACTGCGCCACCCAGGCGCCCCAACATTTATTTATTTTTGAGAGACAGAGCATGAACAGGGGAGAAGCAGAGAGAGAGAGGGAGACACAGAATCTGAAGCAGCCTCCAGGCTCTGAGCTGTCAGCACAGAGCCCAATGCGAGGCTCAAACTCAAGAACCATGAGATCATGACCTGAATGGAATTCCAACACTTAACTGACTGAGCCATCCAGGAGCCCTAAGAGAACCATGTATTTAAACCCAACTTCAACTATACAACTAAAGATAACTTTAGGGGAAAAAAATCTATTTCTACCTTGTCTTTTTTGCAGAAAAGATTTGAAGCAGCTTGTAAAAACAAACAAGGAACACAAAACAATATATACTAGAGGTGCCTGGGTGGTTCAGTTAGTTGAGCATCCACCCAGCTCTTGATTTCAACTCAGGTCATGATCCCACTGCATCGGGCACCTCAATGGAGCTTGCTTAAGATTCTCTCTCTCCCCCCTGCCCTTCTCCCCCACTCATGCATGCTCTCTCTAAAATAAAAACAAAAAAAACAGGGGCGACTGGGTGGCTCAGTCAGTTAAGTGTCTGACTTTGACTCAGGTCATGATCTCAGGATTTGTGAGTTCAAGCCCCACATCAGGCTCTCTGCTGTCAGCACAGAGCCTGCTTCAGATCCTCTGTGCCCTTCTCTCTCTGCCCCTCCCCCACTTGTTCACTCTCTCTTTCTCAAAAATGGGTAAATGTTTAAACACAATTTTTTAAAAACAATTGACACTAGCATTACATATTGAGCCAGCTAAGTATATGAATTGGAAAGAAAGAATTATTTGCAGACAGCTTTACTGTCAATAGAAAATCCAAAAAAGAATAAAATAAACTATAGACAAACTAGGAGAATATGTGAATTTAACAACTAAGATGTATGCAAGGTCAAAAATCAATTATATTTTCATACATTTGCAACATACAAGTAGAACATGAACTTTAAGTAACAATACGATTTATGAGAGTATCAAAAACATCAAATACTTAGAAATGAAACTAAGAGATATGAAAGACCTCTGCACTGAAAATTATAACACATTTTTGCAATGAATTAAAGAAGATACAGATAAATGGGTGGATCTACTATGTTGATGGATTGGAAGATTAAATACTGTGAAGATATAAATTGTCTCCAATGGCCCTACAGATTCAATGCCATCTCAATTAAAATCACAAAAGGTTACCTTGTGGAGTTTAGCAAATTAATTCTAAAATGTATATAGAAATACAAAGATCCAAGAACAGCCATGACAATGTTGAAGAACAAAACTAAAGAAATTACTGTACCAGGTATTTCAGCCTACTAAAAAGCTATGGTAATTAAGATATTATGGTAGTGGTAAAACAAGAGACAATGTAACAGAACAGAGTCCAGACATAGAGCCCACACATACAGTCACCTGATATCACAAAGGTAAGACTGCAGTGCAATGCGGAAATAATGGTCTTTTTGATAAACTGTGCTGGGTCATTTGGGTATCCATATGGAAAAAAAAATGTATCTTGACCTCTACCTTCATACAATGGACTATTAATAGTACAGCAAGGAAACTTATAACTACAGTTATAAACTTATAACTAAGTTCAGTCAAAAATGAGCACATACTACATGATTCCACTTAAATACAATTCAAACCTGTGATGTAAAAAGCGAGGACAGTGTTTACTCTTAAGAGAAAGGTAGTGATAGAGGGGGCTTGAGGAGAATACCGCAAGGCTGGTAATGTTCTGCTGTTTATGAAAGTTCACCAAGCTGTACATTTATGATTGTTATATGTTATGATTAAATGAAAAAAAGTCCAAAAAATCAAGGCAGAGAGGAAATGAGAGTAGAAAGATATAAGGAAATGAAGAAGGAAGTTAAGACATAAAAATAAAAACGTATGCTTAAGGACCTAAATATCTGGCAGGAGTGTGGCACAAATGTGTCTCTCAGCTTCCTGGCAGTCAAGACATACACAACAACACAATCAATGAAATGATTCAGTGTTTGTAAGATAAAAACAAGCCAACTGTGCTCAGAAAGAACACAATTATTCTTAGAAATGAAGTTTGAGGAAAATTTCTCCTGAGGGTTTTCAGAGAGAGAGATGTTGGGTAACAAAATGAACAACCTATGTCCTTGACCCCATCCTAACAGTAGAGGCCACGGTGTCACAATGACCTTCTCCTTAGGCTGACGCCATAAAACCAAAGAACAATTCAAGGACAGTAATTTGGGATAGAGGAGTAGCATGGGGAGAGACAAACAGTGCAGTGAAGGTGTGCCACTGTGTATGGGAATAAGTGGTCTACCTATCCTTCAAGATACTGCTCATAAATTGTGTTTTTATTTCCCATACACCAAGCTTTTGATAAGCATTGCCCGGCAGTGAGTTCAAAGTCACATTCTCTAGGACCGGTACCTAGAGTCCTGCTATTGTACATGGTCAATAAAATGGAGGGGGTGGGCAGAACAGGAGATAACAGCCATTTGTTAGAACAGTTAGTGGAACTGGGGGTTGGACTGATAGCCTCTGAAAGACTATCAAAGAAAGTCAATATGCAGAGTAACTATTAAAATATTATTCATGTCTCTTTCCTAAAGAAAAGATCTGTTCTCCCCATAGCATGTTCTTTTTTTTTTTTTTTTTTTTTTTTGGACTTTTCAACGTTTTTATTTATTGTTGGGACAGAGAGAGACAGAGCATGAACGGGGGAGGGCCCATAGCATGTTCTAAGCAAGATACTCTACAACCTACCCTTCACACTCATGGATAATGTAGCTACCCTCCTCAAAAATTTCCAGTGGCTCCCCATGCCTACTAATTTCAAAGCTATTAGCAGGAATATCAGGCCTTTTACACACACCTAATCCTGCCTTTCTAGTCACATCTATTATCTCTCCCTACATTCCTAGGATTCAACCATACCTCACTGTTCAATGCTTTCCCAATATGCCATATGGTCTCAGACCTCCTCTTGCCTTTGTTTATGTTCTTCAGATTTGGTATTTTCTCACAAAGAAAGAAGAAATCAGGTGTTCAGTTTATGGCAAGCCCTCTTGTGTCTGTCACCTCACTGTCACAGAAGCAGTAATTCATGCCTCCTATAAATTCACCCTCCGCCTCCATGTCACAGTACTGAGCCCTAAACAAAAATGTCCCCGTGAGCATGTACATAGAGTTAGTGAATCACTTACCCTACAATATGGCTCCTTCTTTTTTATATCCTCCTGTTGGATTAGCCTTAAGCCCTGGACACCATTCTGCCGGCCTCTCTCATATAAGGCCTGAAGTCTGGGAATTTCTTCTTGTTCAACAGCTACTATAAGCTTCAAAAAAAAAAAAAAAAAAAAAACAAAAAAAAAAAACAAAAAAAAAAAAAAAAAAAAAAAAAAAAAAAAAATGGATAGAGTTAAACATATAGCTTTTATTAGCTATAAAAGATAAAGTCAACAGAAAATCATACATTATTGCATGATTCAAATTCAGTTGATTTTTATCTACTTCTCTCTTTCTTCATGACCTCAATTTCCTCTACCACTGAAAAAAGTTATCTTAAGAAAACTGCATTAAAACAAATTTTCCCCAAAAGTTAGATGTAGCCTCAATCTCCCCTTCTGCTATCATGGTTGCTACATGAATCTTGGCCACAGCAACTGTCATCAATATCACTCCCTCAATCCCAAAGAGTGAGAAGCACAGGTGGCTTTGTCTTTACAATTAAAATACAAAAACAAAAACAAAAAACAGAACAAACAGAAAAACAGAATGGCCGCCTTCTTTTTATAAGAGAATGTAAAATGCCCATATATCAGAAAGACAGTGGTATTCAGTATAATGGATATCACTAACAGAAAAACTATTCACTTTATTTCCTAGAATAAAGTATATTATAAAATATTTACTAATGCATTCTACTGCAGAGGGGAAAAAAACAGTAAATTAATCAACTTTACTTAGGATTCTTTTTCATTTTATTTCTAGGCAAAGTATCTTTTTGAAGTAGTTTCTTCCTTAATTAACAGCTACTAGAAAAGAAAAGCAGAGATGCATATTCACAGGTACGTTAGAATTCACAAATTGCTATTTCACAGCAAGAAGTCACCAGAATTTCATGAGATTATACTTTTAATCAAGGCACAAAGGTTATTTAAATCAACAAATAATTAACCTCAAAAATAAAAGTGGAATCAAAGGACACTATCAAGAAAGAGAAAAGACAACCCATAGAACGACTGAAAATATTCACAAATTACATAGCTGTATGGCAACAAATTAGATAATCTAAATGAAATGGAAATGTTCATAGAAAAACACAAACTTCTAAAACTAACTCAAGAAGAAAAAGAATCTGAATACACCTGTAACAAGTAAAGAGATTGAATTAGTAACTTTAAAACTTCCCATAAAGAAAAGCTCAGGCCCAAGGGCTTTACACATGAATGATACCCTATGTTTAAAGAAAAATTAATACCAATTCTGCATAAACTATTTCAAAAAACAGGAGAGGAGGGGCGCCTGGGTGGCTCAGTCAGTTAAGCTTCCGACTTCAGCTCAGGTCATGATCTCACAGCCCATGAGTTCAGCGTCGGCCTGGAGCCTACTTCAGATTCTGGGTCTCCTACTCTCTGCCCCTCCCCTGCTTACCCTCTGTCCCCCCCCCCCCCCCCGCCAAAACAAAACAAAACAAAACAAAACAAAACACAGAAGAGGAGGGAATACGTCCTAACTAATTCTATGAGGTCAGTATTAGCCAGATACCCAAACCAAACACAGATATCAAAAGAAAATAAAACTGCAGACCAGTGACCCATATAAATATTGATGCAAAAATCCTGAACACAACAATAGTAAACTGAGTGAAGTAACATAAAAAACTACACACCGTGACCAAGTGGGATTTATTACAGGAGGTAAGATCAATTTAACATCCAAAAGTCAATTAATGTAATATACCATATTAATAGAATATAAAAACAACATGACTGCCTCAACAAAAGTGGAAAAGATGAGACAGAAAATCCAACACCATTCCATGATAAAAAAAACAAAACAACACTTAACAAACTTGGGGCACCTGGCTGGCTCAGTTGGTAGAGCATGCGACTCTTGTTCCCAGGGTTGTGGGTTTGAGCTCTACGTTGGGTGTAGAGACTACTTAAAAATAAAAATCTTAGGGGCGCCTGGGTGGCTCAGTCGGTTAAGCGGCCGACTTTGGCTCAGGTCATGATCTCGCGGTCAGTGAGTTCAAGCCCCGCATCGGGCTCTGTGCTGACAGCTCAGAGCCTGAAGCCTGTTTCAGATTCTGTGTCTCCCTCTCTCTGACCCTCCCCCGTTCATGCTCTCTCTCTGTCTCAAAAATAAATAAACGTTAAAAAAAATTTTTTTTTAATAAAAATCTTAAACAACAAAACAAAACAAAACTATCAATAAAAAAGAATTCCCTCAAACTTATAAGGGGCATTTGCAGAAAACCTACAGCTAGCATCATACTTAATAGTGAAAGATTGAATGCTTTCTCTCTAATCAGCAACAATACAAGGATGTCCATTTTCACTACTTCTATTCAACACTGTATTTGTGATCCTACCTGGGGAAATTAGGCAAGAAAAAAAAAAAAAAAATATATATATATATATAAGGTATCCAAACTGAAAAAGAAGTAAAATTATCTTATTTGCAGATAACATGATCCTGCATATAGAAAATCCTAAGGAATCCACACACAAAGAAACTATAATGAGTTTAGCAAGGCTGCAAGAAAAAAGAATATATAAAAAATCATATTCTATACATTAGCAATGAATAATTCAAAATGAAATTAAAACATTTCTCCTCACAAAAGCATCAAAAAGAATAAAATACTAAGGAATAAATTTTGCAAAAAAAATGCAAGACTTGTACACTGAAAAATACAAAACATTGTTGAAAGAAATTAAAGATCTAAAAAAAAAAAATGGGAAGACATTCCCATGCGCATGGTTTGCAAGATTTAATATTGTTAAGATGGCAATACTCCCCAAATTGATCTATAGATTCAACACAATCTCTATCAAAATTCTAGCTGCTTTTTTGGAGAAAGTGACTAACCCTAAAACTCATATGGAAATGCAGAGGACCCAGAAGAGTCAAAATAATCCTGAAAAAAGGACAAAGTTAGAGGACTCACACTTCCTGATTTCAAAATATAATCAAGAGCCACAATAATCAAGATACTACGGTATTGGCATAAAGATCAATGTACATCAATGAAATAGAATTGAGAATCTTAAATATACCATCCTACATTTATGCTCAACTAACTTTTGATAAAGGTGTCAAAACAATCTTTTGATTGCTAGAATCAACAGAAAGAACGGTCTTTTCAATAAATGGTACTGAGACAACTGCGTAACTACATGCAAAAGAATTAATTTGAGCCCCTTCCTCACACTATGTGCCAAAATCAATTTAAAGTGATCATATACTGTAAGTACAGGTACAGGGCTGGGGTGGGGGGCTCTGCTTCTGGTGGCAGAGTCTGGGGAAGGAGCAGGAGGCCAGCTGTGAAGGTGGTAAGCCCCTGAAATAGCCAAAGAAGCAGGCCAAGGAAATGAACTAGGAAGATAAGGCATTCAAGCAGAAACAAAAAGAGAAGAAACTCAGGGGGCTAAAAGTGAAGGCTGTGGGAAACAATCTTCTGGCCACAGTTGGAATTAAGAAATCTGGCAAAAAAAAAAATAAGTTGTTCCTTGTGCCTGAGGCCTGAGGCAGTGGTGATCTTTAATTCCATTCTTGTTTAAACATTTGGATTACCTGCCATAGTATCTGTTGCCACCTACAGCTAGAATAAAGTGTCATCTTGGACCCTGCTGTATGTTTAAGAATACATTTTTGTAAAAATAAAAAATCCTGGGGCGCCTGGGTGTCTCAGTCGGTTAAGCGGCCGATTTCGGCTCAGGTCATGATCTCGCAGTTTGTGAGTTCGAGCTCTGAGTCAGGCTCTGTGATGACAGCTCAGAGCCTGGAGCCTGCTTCGGATTCTGTGTCTGGCTCTCTCTCTCTGTCCCTCCCCTGCTCACGCTCTGTCTCCTCTGTCTCAAAAATGAATGAAACATTAAAAAAATATTAAAAAAATAAAAAATAAAAAAATCTTACAGTGGCTCATCTTCTCTTTAGTTCTTCTCACTCAGCCATTCCTACCTTAGCTCTGAAGTCAGAGTAAACCCAGCTCAGGATCTTGCCAAAGTCTGTTCTTCAATCTTTGATCTACCTCAAATTCTGTCCCACCTGGAGTTAAATCAACTCAATTGGGGGGAAAAAAGTGATCATAGATCTAAATGTCAAAGCTAAGGATATAATAAAACTCTTAGAAACGTAGGAGTAATTTTTCATGATCTAAGGGTAGGCAATGATTTCTTAGATATGACACAAAAAGCATAAGCAACAAAAGAAAAAAGGTAACTGGACTTCATCAAAATTAAAAGCTTCTGTGCTTCAAAGTATATCATCAAGAAAGTAAAAAAAAAAAACAAACTACAGAATAGGAAAAAATATTTAGTAACAGTTAAAGTATTACCATTACTATTATTATTACCATTACTATTATTACTATTTTATTTTATACATAAAAATATTTCAGTATTTTAGTAGTATTTTAGTAAATATCAGATAGCTGATAAGGGACTGTATCAAGAATATATAAAGAACACATATAGCTCAAGAATAAAGACAAATAACTCAATTTTTAAATGGGCAAAAGATCTGAATAGACATTTCTCCAAAGAAGATAACTGAATGGCCAATAAGCATGTTGAAAAGATGTTCAACACCATTAATTACTAGGGAAATGCAAATCAAAACCATATTGACATACCACTTCACACCTACTAGGATGGCTAAAAGACACAATAACAGGTGTTGGCAAGGATGTGGAGATACGGAAATCCTCACTACTGATGGCAATTTAAAATAGTGTGGAACTTTGGGGCATGTGAGTGGCTCAATCAGTTAAGTGTCTGACATCAGCTCTGGTCATGATCTTGTGGTTCACGAGTTTGAGCCCCACATCAGGCTCTGTGCTGACAGCTCAGCACCTGGAGTCTGCCTCAGATTCTGTGTCTCCTTCTCTCTCTGCCTCTCCCCAGCTCGTACTCTGTCTCTCCCCGACTTATACTCTCTGTCTCTCAAAAATAAATAAAAATCATTTTTAAAAATGTTTAAAAATAAAATAAAATAGTGTGGAACTTTAAAAAAAAGTTTGGCAGTTCCTCGACATGTTAAACTTGGAGTTACCATATGACCTGAGAATTTCACTCCTAAGTATGTATCTGAGAGAAATGAAAATACAGGTCCGTACAGCCAACAGGCACATGAAAAGATGCTCAATGTCACTCCTCATCAGGGAAATACAAATCACAACCACACTGAAATACCACCTCACGTTGGTCAGAGTGGCTAAAATGAACAAACCAGGAGACTATAGATGCTGGCAAGGATGTGGAGAAACGGGAACCCTCTTGCACTGTTAGTGGGAATGCAAACTGGTACAGCTGCTCTGGAAGACAGTGTGGAGGTTCCTCAAAAAATTAAAAATAGACCTACCCTATGACCCAGCAATAGCACTGCTAGAAATTTACCCAAAGGATACAAGAGTGCTGATGCATAGGGGCATTTGTACCCCAATGTTTATAGCGGCACTTTCAACAATAGCCAAATTATGGAAAGAGCCTAAATGTCCATCAACTGATGAACGGATTAAGAAGTTGTGGTTTATATATACAATGGAATACTAGTTGGCACTGAGAAAGAATGAAATCTGCCCTTTTGTAGCAACGTGGATGGAACTGGAGAGTGTTATGCTAAGTGAAATAAGTCAAGCAGAGAAAAGACAGATACCATATGTTTTCACTCATAGGTGGATCCTGAGAAACTTCACAGAAGACCAGGGGGGAGGTGAAGGGGAACCAAAAAAAAAGTTACAGAGAGGGAAGGAGGCAAACCATAAGAGCCTCTTAAATACTGAGAACAAACTGAGGGTTGATGGGGGGTTGGGGGAGAGGGGAAAGTGGGTGATGGGCATTCAGGAGTGCACCTGTTGAGATGAGCACTGGGTGTTGTATGGAAACCAATTTGACAATAAATTATATATTAAAAAAAATACAGGTCCATACAAAAAAAGTGTACATAAATGTCCATAGCCGCATTATACGTAATAGTCTAATAGCAGTGTTCATAATAGTCAAACATGGGAACAACCTAAATGTCCGTCAACTGATAAATAGGTAAATAAAATGTGGTATAGCTGCGCAATGGATTATAAAAAGGAATAAAGTACTGATTCACGCCATAAGATAAATGAAGCTTGAGAACATTATGCTAAGTAAAAGAAGCCAGTCACAAAAGACAACATATTGTAGGATTCTATTTATAGGAAACTTCCAGAATAGGCAAATCCACAGAGACAGAAAGTATATTAGTGGTTGCCAGGAGCCAGGGAAAGGTAGGAATAGGAAGTGAGAGGTATAGGCAATGACTGTTAATGCATAAAGGTTTCTTTTTGAGGTAATGTACATGTTCTAAAATCAGACAGTGGTGACAGCTGCATGATTTTATGAATATACTAAAAACCAAATTGAACACTTCAATAAAAGGGTGAATTGTATCACATACTGTATATAAATTATATGTCAATAAAACTGTTATTTTTTAAATTACGTGGAGTTAGTCATACCACTTTTTCTAAAGTTATTTTCTAACATTAGACTTTGAAAATTACATAAAGATAGAAAAGCCATTTTTTTAAATTCAACATTAAACGTTGCTAAGAAAATGCTAGTTATAAGTAAGTCAAGGCTGTAGTAAAATGCCTTACCTTACCACATTGCTTGTAGGAAATTCCTTTTTGCTTACAATACTCATAGATGAGGGCTGCACCTTGTACACATAATTTAGCTTTTAGAGATTCAGGTTTATAATAAATTCCACTATGTATGACACCACTGTTATGTCCAGTCTGGTGAATAGCTACCGGACAAGAGAAACAGGATAAGAGAAACTATACAAAGTATTCAAAAGCTACAAAGTGGAGGAACAAACAAAGTTGAAGTTAGTAGAGACCACATTATTGAAAATTCTGCCTGAGTTTGTTCTTATAGGCAGGACACTGGTAATTTCTTCTAGTAGCCATCCCTGGTATCCATGCCACATCCCCTCAGGCCATCTTTCACTTCAGTTACAACTTTGATGCACAAACCCACTCCTCACTACTAGCAAACTTTGGTGCACAAACCCAACTCTCCCTGCTGGCAAACCCACTATAGCTCTGGGTATTCCGCCCCAGGGCCTTTTCTAATGTGACAGGAGGGGAGAGGGAGAAGATTACAACTCAATGTCCCCAGGGGCAATCCTCAGCCAGTAGAAACACTAGCTGATGGAAAAATGAGCACAATCCTTGGAAATGTTTATGTTGCTCCTCAGAGGTCCCAGAGGAATCAAGCTCACAATTGCAACCTTGATTATGTACCCTCCTGTGGCTTTTCTTCCTTTCAGGCTTACTCTCCACACTCCTCACTTCTGCCTCCTAAACAACATCTCAAATAAATCACCTCTACTCAAGTTCTGGTCCCAGGCTCTGCTTTATGAAGAACCCAAACTAAGGTACTACTAATGACATTCAACATGAAAGATGCAGAACTGAAATAATGAGCAGGTATTCAGGTTAAGCCCAAAGAGCAACACTGGTAATATACATACCCAAATCTTTCTCCTTTTCCAGAACACCAATGGAAAGTGCTGGATGTCGCAGGATGAGTGCTCTGGCAGAGGCAAGGCCCACAATTCCGCCACCAATAACGACTACATCAAATGAGCTTTAAGAGAAAGTCACCTTTAAAGTATTGCATGTTTACAGTAGATCTCATCAAATTTCGTGTGCATAATTTTCACCAAACTATTAATTTGTAATCATTACAATCAAATATTTACTGGGCTTTATGATATTGTCTTCTTAAAGGAAAAAGCCTTTAAGAATTACATGCATTGCTGGGTCAGTAATATAAGCTGCCACACCCAGCAGGCAGGGTAACTAGTTCCCAAGCCTCTCTCAATCTCACCCTCCACAGCACTCTGCCTGGGCAGAGTGTTTACTCTGTGTTAAGCATCACACTCTTCTCTACCAACTATTCATTTAAAACTCAAGTGCAGTATTCTTGAGGATAAACCAACACATTAGGTCTTTAAGACTTAGGTCCTTCAAGACACTCAAGTCTTCAGTGTGCAAGAACTTTTTTTTACTGAGAAGGAAACAGCCAGTGAGAATTTCAAACCTTAGGGAAATAACTGATCCAGAAATAGGCTTACAGCCACAATTTCAGCCATGATAAATCCGGATTATACAACCATTTCAAAGATTAGGAAGGGCATGTATAGCCTATCTAATTCAGTAATGAGAAGCAGAAAAAGATTACCTTTAGCACCTACCTCATGCCCAACATATCTACTTTTGTAAGCATATGGCTAATCTTGCTTTTTCTATATCCCATCTATTTCACCTCCTCCTGCATTAAATTATTTTGATGTAAATCCTAAACAGCATCTGTAAATATGTCAATATGTTATTTCTAAAAGGCTTCTTTAAAACATGCACACAATACCAGTATTCTAATTTTTAAAAATTTACAATAAATGTATTATATCATCAAATATTCACCATAAAACTTGTAGAAGAAAACAAAGGAAAAAACCTTTGGGATCTAGGGCTAAGTGAAGAGAAGACACCAAAAGCATGATCCATATAAGGAAAACTGATAAACTGGACTTTATCAAAATTAAAAATTTTGTTCTGCAAAACATTTTGTTAAGGGGGTAAGAAGACAACCAACAAGTTAGTTGCAAGCCACATATCTGACAAAAGACTCCTATCTAGAATACATAAAGAACTCCCACATAAGCCATTTTAAAAATGCGCAAAAGATAAGAACAAATTTCATCAAAGAGGATAGATCTACAGATGGAAAATAAGCACATGAAAAGATGTTCACTACCATTAATGACTAGGGAAATGCAAATTAAAACTACAATAAGATGTCACTACACTCCTCTTAGAATGGCTAAAATTTAAAAAGTGGTTGGGGCGCCTGGGTGGCGCAGTCGGTTAAGCGTCCGACTTCAGCCAGGTCACGATCTCGCGGTCCGTGAGTTCGAGCCCCGCGTCGGGCTCTGGGCTGATGGCTCAGAGCCTGGAGCCTGTTTCCGATTCTGTGTCTCCCTCTCTCTCTGCCCCTCCCCCGTTCATGCTCTGTCTCTCTCTGTTCCAAAAAAAATAAATAAACGTTGAAAAAAAAAAAAAAGTGGTAACACCAAATGCTGGTGAGAATGAGGAGGAACTAGATCACTCACACACTGCTGGTAGGAATGTGAAATAGTACAGCCACCCTGGAAAAAGAATATAGCAGTTTCTTAAAAAACTAAACATTTATCTTTGCCGTTGTATAACACACTCCACTCAAGTAAGATAATTGGTTTAGGCCGTGACGTTGGCACAACCTCCTTTGTTCTGTTCTCACTCGTACATAGGAAAAACAGATCTTTGGGCTTATATCTTACCCAATTTGGGCCACATCATTGATCTCCCACTCTTCCTCAGGTCATTCTTTGGATTGTTGAAGATCTCCCACTTAAAGGATATAATGGTCTCTTTTTGAGTCCCAAACATGGACTCCACTCATCTCAAGTCTTTCTGTAAGGGAAATTCTAATATTCAGAACCTGGATCCCAGGTGCATGACTTCATGTTTTATACTTCCTTGGGAACCTCTGGTGTACTCTTCTTTTATAAATCAATACTCAGTATTTCTCAATGGATATTCCTTTTATGGCCCTATATTAAAAGCCATGCCTACAATGAAAATAAAAAACTAAGCATATGTTGGGGCACCTGGGTGGCTCAGTCGGTTGAGCGCCGACTTCGGCTCTGGTCACTATCTTGCGGTCCGTGAGTTCGAGCCCCGCATCGGGCCCCTGTGCTGACAGCTCAGAGCCCAGAGCCTGTTTCAGATTCTGTGTCTCCCTCTCTCTGACCCTCCCCCGTTCATGCTCTGTCTCTCTCTGTCTCAAAAATAAACGTTAAAAAAAAAAATAAAAAAACAAAAACAAAAAACTAAGCATGTGCTAACTAAATATGTCTTAGCAACTACACCCTTGGGCATTTATCTCAGAAAAATAAAAACTGATGTTCATACAAAAACCTGTATATAAATGTCACAGCAGCTGTATTCATAAGAGCCCCAAATTACAAACAGTTCAGATGTCCTTCAACTGGTGAATGGTTAAACAAACTGTAATACAACCATATGATGAAATATTACTCAACAACTAAAAGGAAACTGCTGTCAATATAGGCAACACCGTGGATGAATCTCCAAGACGTTATGCTGTGTGAAAAAAGCCAATCTCAAAAGGTTATATACTGTGTAATTCTACTTATAAAACCTTCTCAAAATGACAAAATTTTACAGCTAGAGACTAGATTAGTGATTGCCAAGGGTTAGGAAGGGTGAAGAGATGGTATGTGAATATAAAGGGATTGGTAACATAAGAGATATCTTTGTGGTGTATTTTGTGATAACAGTTACACAAAGCAGCATGATTAAATTGCATAGAAACACACACACACAAATGAGTGCATCTAAAAACTGATGAAATCTGAACACGGTCTGTGTCATACCAATGTCAATTTCCTAGTTTTGATATTATACTATAGTTAGGGAAGACGCTATCATTGGGGTAAACTGGCTGAAGGTTACCTAAAATCTGTATTTTTGCAATTTCCTGTGGGTCTAGAATTATATCAAAATAAAAAGTATACACAAAACCCTCACTAACTCTACCTTGTTTCCTTAAGAAAAGCATTCCCAAAATAACTGTCTACATACCCCCACTATGAATCACAAATCCTATACCACTCTAATCCTCCAAATTAACACACAGCAGCCAGTCAACTTTTGAAACCTCAACATTTAAGCACTCCCTCTTCTTAAAAACCCTCTAAGTCTCCCAATTCCTTTAGAATAAAGTTCAATGTGTAGTTAAAATCAAATCAAAGCTCTGCTGTGATGTAGCCTGTCTCCAGTATCATGCCACACCATCTCTATTCCACTAAGCTCCAGCCACATTCAATTTGCCCACCTTCTACTTCTCAAAATATCCAAGAGCTTTCCAGCTTTAATGCCTTAGCATAAGCCATTTACTTCACAGAGAGCAGAGAAAGACCGTGGTTTCTAATGTGACCTCCAAACCTCAAATCACAGGACACTTACTTGTGCAGGTTTTGACTAGTAACTGAACTGCTTCTCACAGGGCAACTCTATGCAGTGTTTGCCAGGAACTGACTGATTTAAGAATGGTTTCAAATCATCCAAGTAACATCAGGGATGCCAGCTAATAAACAGTTTCTTTGATTGCTTAGTGTGATAGGTCCTTTAACCCTTAAAACGACCACCTACGGGAGAGACTAGGCTCCTACCCACAACTGAGCCTTTAAGAAGCTTAAGTAACCCACCCAAGAATTGAAAGGGAAGTGGAGGGTAGTACTGAAAACCAGAACTGCTCTAGAGCTCCACTCAACACCGCCTTATTCTTTTCATCCGTCACACAAACACAACCAGTGAATCCTACAGGTAACTCCTGGGATCCGAGGTTGCAGCCAGGGCTCCACAGGACCCCACCTTCACTCACGCCCGGGGCAGGGAAGTAGAGTAGGGGCAGAGGTCCAGCAAGAGGCACCTCCGAGAGAAGCGGTCGCACAGGCGGCGAGGGCAGGCCAGCGGCTACTCACCGGGTGCTAGCTGGGCGGCCACCTTGGCACAGCGGCAAGGACCTCCCCGGCGCCGGCCGGCCTGCGGAGGAGAACCCCCCGGGGAAACCTCCGAGGGCCCGGCCGCAGGCACCGCGGATACAGCGCAGTGCGGGGACCATCGCCTGCGCCCCTCCCCCGTCCTCCCTCAGCCCCCAGAGGTGGTCCCTCGAGCGGGACGCTGCGGGACTCTCGGCGCTGTCTAATCCCGCCTCCCACTCAGGGGCCAATGGAGCACGTGTCTTCGCCCCACGTGGGAGCGACGCCAGTAGCCAATGGACGCGCACGGCGGAGGGCGAAGGGCAGGCCGGCGGCGCCGTAGACGCGGGGCACGCTCGCTCCCTCCCTTTCTCCAATGCCGTGAGTAGAGGAGCTAGGCCCCGCGCGAGGCGGGAGTAGGGTGGTGGTTACGCTCTGCCCTTTTCCTTCTCGCACTGCGGGGCTCTCTGAAAAGGTAGCCCGCCGAGCCGCGCGTCCTGTCATCTCAGGCCCTGAGTCCTCGGGGCCTTGGGAGAGAGTGCGGGCGTGACTGGGGTGAAAGCTCTCATTTGGGCGGGCCCAGCGGCCTCCCTGTCTCCGGCTGGGCCCCTGTCTGCGGGAGGCCTATTGCTGGCCACCCGCAGGCGAATTGCCCACTGAGGGGCGCTGCCCGTCCGGCCCTAGCTCTCGCTCGGGACGGAGGCCTTGTCGCGGCAACGCCTGGTAGCCTGCAGTCTTCTGGACTTCTTTTTGTAGGGCTCCTGACGGTGTCATTTCTTGGTGTTGTAAATATCGAGCGCCTAGAAGAACCAGATGGCTCTGTCTCTGCCATCATTAGGCAGTCTGTTTCCTTGTCTTAAATCCTGGGTGGAGATACAGATTTAAATCCACTGTGCGGACCTGGGAATACGGGGCTCTTCCGTACAGGTCTCTTCACCCCGTGTCCTTATCTGTAAAGTGAAGGAGGTGGGCTATGGAATCCCTAAGCGACCTTCCGACTGAAGTTTTGTGATTCGCCCTCACCGTGGCCGTTTAACGCCTGTGCTCAGTGCTTATCGGCAGTTTTTCATTTTTAGGGTCAGAACAGCTGAACAGAACAAAATTAGAATGTTAAAAACTTTATTGCTGGAAGGACTTTGATTTGGTTCCAACTGTTTAGTCTGGTGGCTTGGGGAAGTCACTTCGTCTCTGCCTCAGATCTCTTCTGTGAACTAGGAGTAATAGCTGTGTCTCTCACACAGGGCTGTTGTGTGCATTACATGAAATAAAGCCCAAGGGTGTTTAGCGGAGTGAAATACAGTTGACCCTTGAAGAGCACAGGTTTGAACAACTCCTGTCCACTTGGAGGCAGATGTTTTTCAGTAAATCCAGTACAGTACTCTAAATGTATTTTCCTTATGATTTTTTTTTCTGTAGTTTATTATAAGAACATAGTGTATACTACATATAACATGCAAAATATGTGTTAATCACCTATGTTATTGGTAAGGCTTCTAATCAAACAGTAGGCTGTTAGTTAAATTTGAGGGGAGTCAAAAATCCTATGCAGACTTTCAACTGCCCTTAGCCCTTATGTTGTTGAAGGGTCAATTGCACTGGATAAATGACTTTTTATTATGTTCAAATGGTTTTACCTCCTGGACAGTTGAATGCCTTTGTTTGTGAAAACAACATAGAATGTTACCTGCTTTTTCCATCACAAATGAAAAAATAATAATAATGAGATGGTTATTCCTTAAATTCAATTTTTTGTTTTGAGATAATTGTAGAGTCCCATACAGTTGTAAGGAACAATAGCGATCCTGTGTACCTTTTACCCCTTCTCCCCCCATGAAAACATCTTGCAAATCTGTAGGACAGTGTCATAACCAGGAAATTGACATTGACATAATCCGTTGATCTTACTCAGATTTCCCTAGCTTTACATTTGTGTGTCTATTTAGTTCTGTTTAGTTTTTATCATATGTGTAGATTGTTGTGTCACCACCATAGTCCAGCTACAACACAGTTCAGTCACCACAAGGGATCTACGGGTACCCTTTTATAACTTCACTCCTTCGGGGCACCCCTTCCCCAATCTGTAATTTTTTGGAATTAGCTATTTTTTACTTAGTGTAATCCCTTGGGATCGTTGTATGTATGAAAGGTTCATTCCTTCTTATTGGGGAGTAGTATTTCATGATATGGGTATACCACAATAGGTTTAACCGTTCACCCGTTGAAACACATCTGAGTTCTAATTAGCTATTTGGAATAAAGCTGCTATGAACATTAGTGTGCTGCTTTTTGTGTGAACCTGTTTTTGTTTCTCTGGCATAAATGCCTAAGAGTCCAATTGCTGGGTCATATAAACAAATGTTTAGTGTCGTAAAAAACAGGCAAACTGTTTCCAAAATGGCTGTACCAGGGCACCTGTGTGGCTCAGTCAGTTGATCATCCCGCTCTTGGTTTCGGCTCAAGTCATGATCCCAGGTTTGTGGGATAGAGCCCTGCATCAGCCACCACGCTGAGCATGGAGCCTGCTTAAGATTCTCTTTCTTTTCCCTCTGCCCCTCTCCCCCAGTCCCTCGGTGTCTCTCTAAAATAAAAAAAAAAAGTGGCTGTTCCTTTATACATTCCCACCAGCAATGTTTTGAGTGATCTGGTTCTTATCATCAGCAATTGGTGTTGTCACTGTTTTTAATTTTTGCCATTCTGATAGGTGTTTAGTGGAGATGGTTATTTTTTAGTTTGCACTGGAGGTAGTGGATTTTTATTACTAGGTTGAATACAGAATTACACATGTTTATGGTCAACTTTCATGGGACGCTTGAGCCCAAAGTAGTGACTTGTTTACCATGTAATTTTGAGTACGTGCTTCTTTGTTTAGCAAGATGAAAGAACTCACAATACATCTGCTCTTTGTATAACTTTTTTTTCTGCTTACCTTCCCCTAGGTTTGACTGTACCTTAATTTGTTTCAGTTAAGTAATTTCAAGTCAAGAGCTTACCTTCCATTCATACACCCTGTAATGTCTTGGGTGTGACATTTTGTATTCATGACACCACCCTCAGCTGAGAGTTCAAGTTCATCTTCCATCTATGTCAGAACGAATAAGACATTACTTCACTGGATCCCATGTGATGTTGGCCGAGGAATGGCTTTGGGGAACTTTGCTTCCAATTCCTAATGAATTTTTCTCTTCCTTTTCACTAGACTCTATACACCTCAGGAATAAGAGTTGGCATCAATATTGGGTGATTTGCAGTGAGGTGGGGTTGTAATTTGGGGGAAAATCTCCCCAAATCTGCCCCTTCACATTTTTATCACCCTCAAGAAATAGTTCTTTAGTTCAGTCTTTTGGGCCACTTAGTTAGCCATCGCTTTGGATAGCCCAGCTAAGTAAAAACAAAACTTCCACTGTTATTTTTATTAAAAATTTTTTTTTTAATTTTAGGTAGGCTCCATGCCCAATGTGGGACTTGATTGAACTCACAACCCTGAGATCGAGAGTTGCATGTTCTACAAACTGAACCAGCCAAGCACCCCAGAACTTCCACTTTAAAAAAAAACTTACTTTTCTTATGCAAACAGGGGAACCCTCAACCAAACTTACTCAGAAACATTTTGTGTGCATCCTATTTTGAATCAAACAGAGATCTAGCCTTCTGTAAGTAACAAGCATAATTGCAATTTTTAGAAACATGTGCTTTCAGCCAGGTTATGAGAGTAAGAAGGAGCTTTTTTAAATGATTTTTTAATTTCTGAATTATTTATTGAAGCAATAATTTAGTAGTGGCTATTTTTTTTTTTTAGCTTGCTGTTAACTGGTTTGTTTTTTTCCCCCAATCATTAGAGCTAAATTCACCAACTCACCACTAGAGGTCTCCTCTTTCCCTATAGAAAACATTTCCGGAAGTAACTGCTTGAATTCTAAAATCAGCAGGGGTGCAGTTGAGAATGTAAAACCCTACCAATTTATTTATTTTTTTTTTTTACCTTTATTGCCAAGTAAAATTTTTATATTCATGTTTAAAGTATTTTAAATATAATAATCTAGTATTTTTAGAGATCCTAGCTGGAGTAAATTTAGCCTCTCCTTTAAACTGAATTATAAGGTGAACCAAAATGAATCAAGTGAAGGTACTCAGTTTTCACAGACTACTCTAACTTACTTAATAACAGTCTCTCTGGTTTGCCTTTCTCTATGGAAATATATCAACCATTGAAGACCACTAATTAGTAAATATCCATTAAACTCTTGCATTTGGTGGATGGGAATGTGCTAGGTGCTAAGAAAAATGGAAATGAATAAGATGTAATCCTTGCTCTCCTTTTTCCTCTGCACACTTTTCTTTTTGTCTGCCTAACTAGAAACTCTTAATTATCCTTTAAGACCCTCTCAAAAGACACCTCTAGTGTGAAGCCTTCCCTTCCCTCCCTCCTTGTGTTTCACAGAACTTGTTAAGACCTCTGTTTAGACATATTGCAGGCTATTTATTTGTTTTTATGTTGTCTGTCTTCATTAGAGTATATATTCTATGAGGACAAAGAACCTTGTCTTTCTCTGTCTCTCCTTTGTTGTTTTTTAATCTTACCATTGTATCTCTGGCACTAAGTATAACAGATATTCAATAAATACTTACTGAGTGAATGAATGAATGGATGGGTAGAGATGGCATTTGAATCAGGTCTTGAGGCTGGGTAAGATTTCCACAGACAGGATGGGGATGGAGATAGGGGAGGGACAGGAAATAGGACAGCCTAAGTTGAAGCTGAAAAGTCCAGATAAATGAGATTGGCAGCCAGTTGAGTTATCAGAGGTGGGCACAGGTGGAGAGAGCTTTAACAAAAAGTTGGAAAGGGCTGAGAATGAGATAGTGATAGCAGGTGGGAGGTTTGCAGTGATGAAGGCAGATGATGGTAGAAAAGAAATGAAGAATGGAGGTGATCCCGGGTTCTGTCCTCAGACCTCATCTCTCACTGTTCTATAGCCTCAACATCTGCAGTCACTTCTCAGCTCTAGGGTGGTTCCCACTCAGGCCTCTTTCTAGTCTTCTTAATCCCAAGTTCTAGTACCATCCATTGACTGAGGAAAAAGCTCTGGATGGTAGGAGAGAGCACTAGGTTCAGGTCTCCGTGCTACCACCAATTAGCCATGAAACATTGAGTAAGTTCTTTTAAACATATGCAGTTATTAAATCTCCACCTTGTTCCAGAAGGGATTTAGGGTGTCAGCAAGTTACTTAACATGAGGGCCTGTTTCCTCATCTCTAAATGGTCTAGGTGGTCTAAGTTCATTCCAGTTCTCCCATTTTGTGAATCACTCTAATAATTTGTTGGTTATCTCCACTTAGAAGTTCTGCTAACACTTCATAGTTAGGATATGAAAAACTGGGGATGGGGGTGGGAGAAACCTACAGCTGGTTCTCCTGACACTGATTTCTATTCATGGCATCACCATCCAACCAGTGACCCAAGACCAAAACTTAATGTCATCTTCAACTATTCTGGCCCTTGCCAGAACATCTCACTGAGATGTGGAATCCACTCTGTAATGTCATTCCCATTCTTTCCCCATTTGGTCCTTTCCCATGGCTATGTGTAGTTGAAGCCCTTGTTAGCTGTTTCTTTGTTTTTTTCTATTGACCCTCAGTCTTAATGCTGTTGTCCAAATAACATTCTGAAGCATAGCTCTAACATGCCAGTGCTCTTTGCTAAAACCTCAGTGACTCCCAACTGCCTGTGGAAGATAATCCAAATTCCCTGGCTGATCAGGCGAGACCCTTCCTGATGTGACTGTGTAAACTGTCTGCCTCCTCTTCTCATGATCCCCATGTGCTAACCAAACTGAGCTACAGCATGCCTTAAATATTTCTGCCTCAGCTAATCACCTGACATACCTTCTCCTGGCATTTTGCCTGTTGAAATCCTGGTCTATCCTTATTTTACCTCTTTAAGGAACTTTTCAGGTTCTATCATTTATTTTAACGACTTGATAACTTGTTTTAGCTCACTTCACCCCACAGTAAGTTTTCAGCAATCCAAAGGCAGAAACCACACTTCATTTATCTTTGTTTTCCTCTGACTTAGCACACTCCTGGAGAAACTTGAACTGAATTAAATCAGATTGAGACTCAGTTCAGAAATCACTTTCTCAACTCATGCTCATAGATTTTTACAGGTGGAAATCACCTGAGCAAATCATCTGATTTTACAAGTGAGAAAAACAAGGGTCACAGAGGTGAAGTTACTTGCCCAGTCTGTCCTAGCTGCCCTTGCCTTTGTTTGCACTATTCTGGTGATACTACTTGCAACCTCGTCTTAGAAAGGTCTGTTTTCACGTCGCCTCTCCCTTCCTGAATATAAGCGTCTTAACCTCAACACATTGCTCCCTAGGTGATTTTAGTTTGTCATTTTGATACTGGAAATGTAGATTGGTAGTAGCTGGTTTCAGCAAATGTGTAGGTGGACTGCCTGAATGGTCATCAGGTGGCGACACTGCAGGCAGACTCCAACCCAAAGTTGAAGAATGAAACTTAATATCAAGGCTGGAAAGAACCTTCCAGACCATCCAGTCCAGCCTCTCTATTGTTTTTTTTTGCAGCAAAGAAACCAGGAAACAGAGACAGGAGTGACTTGTTCAATAACTTTGAGTGGCAAATGACTCATCAACTTCATTGGCACAAGAGCATTGACTTTGAAGTTGTAAAGCAAGTTACTGTGTGTTTGGGACTCTGATTGCCAGCTGATAACCTAATACGAATACTGTTTTGTGTGTCTAGGTCAAATGATGCTGTTTGGAAAAATTTCCCAGCAGTTGTGTGGCTTAAAGAAACTCCCATGGTCATGTGACTGCAGATACTTCTGGGGCTGGTTGAATGCAGTGTTTAATAAGTAAGTTACTCTAAGGTGAAGAAACATGGTAATTATTATAGCTGATGAGTTTCCAGTAGCTAATTTGGTTATTTCTTGTATGTCAAATATCTTTTTTTTTGTACAGTATGTGCAATATGATCCTAATTTTGTTTAATAACAAAACATACATACATTGAATAAAGACCAGAAAATATTAACATTACTAATATAAAATATTAACTAATTGGGTTCCAGTCAAGATTTCAGTGATTTTTGTTATTTGTCCTTTCCATACCATTCAAGTTTTCTAAAATGAAAGGGATCTTAAAGGATGTAGTTAGCCTTTTAAATAGTACCATGGGGACTCAAGTTTTTTAAAAAGTGGGTGGCATGCTTTGAAATATCATTTTGAGGGGTGCCTGAGTGGCTCAGTCAGCTAAGCGTCTGACTCTTGATATCAGCTCAGGTCATGATCTCATTGTTTGTGAGTTCAAGCCTGTGTCGGGCTCCACTGTCAGTGTGGAGCCTGCTTGGGATTCTGTCTCTCCCTTGCTCTCTGTCCCTACCCCACTTGCTCTCTCTTTCTCTCTCTCTCCCTGTATTAAAATAAACATTTAAAGATTTAAAAAAATGAAATATCATTTTGAAACTAATGAAACTCATCTGCTTGTTGCTTAATACAGCTTTAATACCACCAACTAGCGAGAAAGGCAAATGTAAAAATTAAATAATTAAAAATTAATGACATTAATTTGAACAGATTTGAAATTATTCCATTTTATCTTTTATCATTAAAAAAAAACAAACAATAACCCAGTATAGTCGTTCATTCAACACGTAGTTACCGAGTACCTCCTGGTGTCAAGCACTGTGCTACATGTGAATCAATGAAGGTACATGTCTGCCTGATAAACTCATATACAAACAATAGACCTAGACAGAGTTCACTTGGGAACAAAAGAAAAACAAAAAAGGGAGCCGGAAGAGCCCTCATGTTTTTTTACATGACTCTCACGAGTATACTTCCCTCCCTCTCAGTCATTTGAAAGGAAAAATTGTTGCTGTACTGTATTTATGTTGACGGACTGCCATTAAGCAGCTAGCGATTATACTAAAAACGAACTATTTTTGTTCTTTGCCGACAGAGTGGATTATGAACGCATCAGGGATGTGGGACCCGATAGGGCAGCATCGGAGTGGCTGCTGCGCTGTGGGGCCATGGTGCGCTACCACGGCCAGGAGAGGTGGCAGAAGGACTACAACCACCTCCCCACAGGACCTCTGGACAAGTACAAGATTCAGGCAATTGATGCCACCGACTCTTGTATCATGAGCATTGGATTTGATTACATGGGTAACTACCCTGTCATTTGCTTATGGGAAACGGAGGTGCTTTGCAGTGACATTTTGTTGCAGTTGATTCACTGTTACAGTCAGAGGTGTGTCCTTTTTTGCCCTTGTCAGTACAATCCAGCTTGTTTTTTCCTGTGTATGATTTTTTTTAATTAAATAGATATTACAAACACCTTCCTCTCCTTTCTCCTTCCACTAAGCTTATCTCTACATGCCTTTATTTTGTGCTTATTGGTTTAAAATTCAAGGCCTGGTTTATCAAACTGTCAAATTTCTGGCATTTGAGAAACCCTCAATAATGTGAGAATAATTGTACACATACAGCTTTTGCTGGTGTGGGCCCTTCTTTCCTCCAGTACATGGGCATCTGATTACAGAATGGACCTATATTATATAGTGAATAGTTTGTATGGTTAATAGGGTGACTAATCATCCAAGTTTTCCTGGGGACTGAGAGGTTTCTGAGGACATAGGATTTCCAATCCTAAAACCAGAATAGTCCTAGGCAAACTAGGATAGTTGGTTATCTTAATGGTAAAGCAGATTCTTAAAATGTATCTTTTATCTCCTAGAGGGCCTACAGCATGTTGAAAAAATAAGGCTATGCAAGTGTCATTATATCGAGGATGACTGTTTGGAGAAACTTGGTAAACTTGAAAATTTACAAAAGAGCGTATTGGAAATGGAAATAATTTCATGTGGGAATGTCACAGACAAAGGCATCATTGCTTTATATCACTTAAGGTAGGTGGTCAGTGCCAAAATGGAAACTTGATAATGTTAAAAGTGAATAATTAGAATTTAAATTTTAAAAAACTTTAAGTAAACTCTACCCACAACATGGGGCTCCAACTCACAACCCCAAGGTCAAGAGTTGCATGCTCTACCAACTGAGCCAGACAGGTTCCCTGAATAATTAGAATTTAAAACAATTAAGAGGTGGAGGCTTTTTTTTAAATTCAGAAAAATATAAGAAAATGACTTAACTTTCTTCCAAAATAAAACAGTTAAAATTATCAACCTTAATACATTGTTTTATTGCATTTTTAAGGGGGCATCTTCTTTAAAAAGTAAATGTACATCAAGCATCTAGCATGGTGACTGCTACAATAGGCCATCAATGGGCATTTGCCATTATCCTTCCTGTCCATCTTTTGAAGAATTTTTCCTGATGTTCTGACAATAACCTCAGTATCACAGAAAGTTTGAGAAATTTTAAGTTAATTTTTTTTAGTAATCTCTGTACCCACCCTGAGGCTCAAACCCACGACCCCAAGATCAAGAGTCTCAACGCTCTACTGACTGAGTCAGCCAGGTTCCCCCACCCCCACTTTTAAGTTTATTTTTTTTTTTAGTAGAGAAATTTTAAGCATCAGAACCAAAAGTAGTAGACTGTCTCTTATATTAGTTGAAGGTTTGAAGCTTCATCTTTTAATGAAGTTCTTTTAAGAACTTTCCCATTTTTTTTTCTTTTCTGGATTAAGATTCATATTTAGTGTTTCACATGCAAAGGAGTTCTATGGCATAATACATACACTGTATTTGGAAAGATCCAGCTAGAATTACTGATATAATTCAGAACAACTCAACTTTCCAAAGTCTGGCTTAGCTCCTAGAATGAATTTCATTTAAAATAGCACTCTTAACACTACTGTTCTAAAAGTCATTTTGAAAGTATAGTGTAATATAAACACATTCTATGTGCAATGTTTTTTAGGCCAGTGAATACAGTTTATTGTTCATGCTATAAGAGTAAAGGCAAAACCAAAGTAGCTTTTTTTTCCTTCTCTTTTTGCAGAAACCTGAAATATTTATTGTTAAGTGATCTTCCTGGAGTAAGAGAAAAAGAAAACCTTATCCGAGCCTTTAAGACAGCACTGCCTTCTCTGGAACTAAAATTAGACTTGAAGTAAAATAATCATATTTAAGAAGTATTGTATTTCAATATAAAGTATCATTTGAAATTGTTGATCCTAAACATCATAAATATTATATAATAATCAACAGACCCTAAGGATATTCAGTCATGACATTTCAGAAGCAGAGTCCATCATGTAGAAAATATTCAGACATGACTCACTGAAGTTACTAAGTTGGAAGTAAAAATATATGTACATTAAATCCTTTTAGGAAAAATGGAAACAAGGTAGCAGTTTAATTCTAATATGTTCCTCATTTTATATAGAAATCTGTACAGTATGTAGATACTGACAGAGTTCTTTAAAGTGATTTAAATGTGCAACACAGATATTCTTTATTGTATTTTATCAGTAATTTATGTTAATGTTACATTTTACTTTAAAGCTATTGAAGCATGTTACTATAAATGTATAGTTATGAAAAACTGAAAGCTAAGTTTCAGATTCATTGATGAATTAGGAAAGGCAGTCATTGGTTGTTGAGGCATCCATATTGCTTCCCAGGATTTGCATTCATTTCTCATGACCCTACATTCCTTTGTTCTTTATAACCTACACCTTTCTCTGAATGAATAGTTTCTGGCTAATTTGTCTATTTTGTAAGCTTAGTCGGGTGTTTTATTAAAACTAGACATAAATATTTGGCTGAATTCAAATAGTTTTGCAACTGCAGTAGAACAAAGGAAATAATCATGAAGACCATACTTTTTGCTTAAATTAAAATACTGCTTTAAACCAAAAATTTTGACATGCCAACTAGAAACTAATTTAAATTTCCCCATATATGTTGGGTACTGCTTCCTATGACTTCAAGGGACATCAAAAAGAAGTATAAACACAAAATTCAATTTATATCTAGAAAGCAGTGATAAAGAATATCGCAAATAGGTAAAAACAGATCTTTAATTTTACCTGCTTGAAATGGCCCTGGTTCTATTATTGTTAATTATAGGCCAACTTGTCTGTAGATTTCTGTATGTCTGGTTCTTGAACATAAACTATACGGTCTTGAATAGAACCTTAGCTGGAAATAATTTTAAAATAAACACTGTATGATGCAGCATTGGGGTAGAAAAAGTGGATTTTAATTGTGTTTAGAAACCAGCTTATATAAATAGCACATACCACAAATGATATACTATTTACGAATAATTGCCACTGTCATTTACAAAATCAGAAAATAACAAATTAAAAAGACTAGGTTGTAAAACAGTCTTATGTGAAACAATAGTGACTCCATGCTGAATGAATGATTACAGATATGGTTGAATTAAGCATTAGTGCACATTTAGAACTCATTAGAAAAAAATGAATGCTTCCATCTCAGATTTGTTTGCTTATTGTGTGGTGAGGCAACTGATTCACCACAATTTAGTCTGCAAATACTTTTGTATTCTAAATGGTTCTGTATGAAACTACTGGATAAATTAGGCAGTTATAATCATCTGCCTCGTCAAGTACATTGTTTTGGGTTAAAAAGAAAAACACAAAATGTAAACTCTTCACAGAAGTGGGCTGTCCTTCTTTGCCATTTGAATCAAAGCCACATAAGAAGAATCAGATAATGCCGAGACTAGTATTTAACCCACTGTCAGCTCCTTGCAAGAAGCCACATACATCAGGAAGCCTTAGAATATCATTAACCTGGCTGGAGTGGCCAAAATTATTGAATAGATGCCTAAATTTGGTGAGTTACTTAGCAGTAAAGAATAAAGTCATATGCTGTCATGAAGGAAGTTACTATAGCAGTAAACTAGTAAGAGTACAGAAGAAATGTTCTAAAGATACCGTAAAATACAACATCTAAAACTATGGCTGAGAATGACTAGGACACAGCAGCAGCCCATCAGCCAAAACTGGCAGTCAGCTATAAGAAACAGACGTGAGCTTCATTTTACCCTGTGTTCAGGGGACGGGAGTGATGAAGCTTTTTGAAGAGTGGTAGCCCGCGTCAAAGCTAATTACAGGTCATCATTTCAAGTCTCACAATACAAAGCTAGGAATCTTCAGTATCAATTTGGACTACTCTGTTATTTTTATCAGTTCTTAGCATAGTATATGTATACACACACTTATATGTGTACAGACACATATGCATATGTATACACATATACATACAGATAGCATAAAAAAGTATTTCAGGAAAAATAGGAGTTTACAACCTCAAGTCTTTCATGATCCAAGTAAAAACTCAAGCAATTTCTTCCAAATCCCAGATTACTGTAGATAGTCCTGCCCATAGATCTGTCTCCAAGTCTGAGGCTGAGCTGGAGAGAATGAAGAATAATTACTCTCAGGCTGACAGGCTCAGTTCCCAGGAAGCCTGCAGGGCTCGTTCTACCTCTTGATTGCCTTGGTCTGCCGCCAGCCTTCACACCACTGTTTGCATGGGGAATTGGGTAACCTGTGGATGGGTTATATAAACCCATCTTGCCTGCAAAAATGACTAAGATGCATCCTTTACTAAAGGTAAAGACCAAAGCATATGTAAGAAATGTCTAGAAATATCATTAAATTTGTAATTTTGTTATGATAATCCATGATTTTTAAAAATATTAAGCAACTCTTCAATATTCCAAAAATGTTTTAAAATAGGAAAATCAAGAAATAGAACAAGCAGGAAATGGGATTTTAAACATTTTGATTTCAGGAACTAAAAGGCAGGGGATAGGACTCCATGTGAAAGAGATACAAGAAATACGTATGGGTGTTTTGTAATCCATTTTTCTTGTTGCATATAGTACAGTTGAAGCATAAATCTTTATCACATCTCTAATCTTTCCAGATATATGGGCAGCAGCTACAATTTATATTTCTGTCAATAAACTCAGCTACTTAGATACAACAAAAATGCAAGTGAAAATCCAAACAAGTTTTTCCTTTCTGTTCTAGTCACCATCAGGAAGCATGGAAGAAGGCTGCCTCTGTAATTCCCCTTCCGATTCTGCCAGCTGGCCTCCCCCAGGTTATTACTTAGGTTTTCTCCTGATGTTCTTAAAGCATTATGATTATTTTCAATCAAGTTTGTAAGTTCGGTTCCTTTTTCATCATCAATCTTCAAGCTCCTTAAATGTTTGGAAAACGGGAGTTGAGTTTCTTCAAGTTACAGTAGTACTTCTTATTATCCAAAGCTGGAAGGAAGCTGCTGCTAGTCAGCTGGGGTAGGTACTGCAGCTGAAAATACAAAACACAGGATCAGGTTCAACACCACACACTCTTTTTGTTATTGATAACATATCACAAAAGAGGTAAAGAAGTCCATTTTTCAGCATGGAAATCCTTTTTCTGCACAGAATCCCAGGTTCTGAGTGAAGACAAAATGTTTCAATTTGTTCTTTTTCCTTTTAAAGATTTCTTTAAAAAATTTTTTTTTAACATTTATTTATTATTGAGAGACAGAGACAGAGCATGAGCATGGGAGGGGCAGAGAGAGGGGGAGACACAGAATCCAAAGCAGGCTCCAGACTCTGAGCTGTCAGCACAGAGCCCAACGCGGGGCTCAAACTCTTGGGCAGTGAGATCATGACCCGAGCTGACGTCTATCTAACACTTAACCGACTGAGCCACCCAGGCGCCCCTAAAGATTTCTTTTATATTAAAAAGCAAAACATTGCACATTTGAGAAAATTTAGAGAATATGAAAAAGAAGCAAAAATCTACATATTAACATTAGGAAAAAACCACATAGATTTACAGGAGTTAAGAGCTTGCTGGGACTTTTGGGATCATTTAAGCCAATGCATGATCTGAGAGCCAAGAAAACTGGTGTCTGGAGCACTTAAACAATTTGCCCCCTTACTCCTTAGTTAAAAAGGCAAAACTATTCCCTTCATGCTCCCAGAAAATGTTTGAATTTATTGTCAATGTCAAATGAAAGTAAGGAGAATATACAAAAAATAGATGTTCTACATGGCCTTAGGTATCTGAACAGTGGTTACTTTTTTTTATGTCTATTTATTTATTTTGAGAGAGAGACAGAGAGACCATGGGTGAGCGGGGGAGGGGCAGAGAGAGAGGGAGAGACAGAATCCTAAGCAGGCTACCTCGATGTCAGAACCTAACTCAGGGTTCAAACTCACGCACTGTGAGGTCATACCCGAGCTGAAATCGAGAGCAGGATGCTTAATGGACTGAGCCACCCAGGAGTCCCTGAACAGAGGTTACTTTTTAATACTTCAAACAGTTGAATCCTTCAGGGCCTATATGCAATACACTAATTAATTAGTGGGCTTCCCTATTCTTCCAAGTAAAAATATTTGCATCAAGACCCTCTACTCTTGAACACAGATTAACAGCAAGTTAAGTGGTAACTCGGGGTGGGTGGGGGTGGGGAGTCTAATTCTGGCATGTTTTGCTACCTGGGTCATATATGACAATAAAATAAAGCTTTCTTAATTTTGTAACTCTGGTCTATCTTTGGACCCCGCAGTTCATGCTCTACCTGTTTGTAATGGGTTGTCCATCCCCTTCTCTCCTCCAAACCTCACATACACAACCCGGATGCCATTCAGCATGCTGGGCAGTGGGGTCTGCAAAGGGAAAGACTAAGGCATAATAATTTATAGATTAAGGGCTACCTAGGCAGATCCAGAAATGACCAGGAGTAGCCAGCTCATCTTAGTTGTGGTTCTAACCACAGTCCATTCTAAGTTACTACAGCTTTTGGCTTGTAACAGGCTTACACTTAAGGCAAGGCTATTTTGCCACTTTATACCAGTCTTTTTCTTCACAGGCTCCCTGTATGCAGCTTGGATGCTGTTCTCTGGTTAAATAAGCTGTTCTGATATCACTGAGAGCACTCGGCACTGTATCTACCGGAGCCAACTCTGATGATTAAAGGAACAGAGGGGAAAACAGGTCCATTTTTGGATAAACCTGGAACGTCAATCAATACTGAAAGTAAACATGATGACAGAGAGCTGCCTGGGATAAATCTGACTTCATTCTCCAAAGCACAAAAAGCACGCTCAGCGGGGCTCACGCTCGTGTACCTGAGACCCATGCTCGTGCACAACAAAACCCCTCTGTGGCAGCAGGGAACTTCAGGGCAAGGACGCCTTCAGGATTCAGGGAGAAGGGGGTCCTTGGAGGCAGATGTCTCAGTGCCTTGGTTGACAGATCATATGCCCGTCACCGTGCTCTGCAAGGAAGGTGCTGGAGCTGCAAGCCGCTGTTACCGCCCCGAGAATAGATACAGACTCCCTGCACCAGGTGGCAGGCATGAGGTCATTGGAAACTACAACCCCGGGACACTTGTGTAAAGCAGTGCCCCATTTTTACCCCAGGCAGGTGCTTTCGGCTCTGTCTCAGCGTCTTCCTTATTGGTCTGTCACGCTCTTTTGCTGAATCCTCTGTTTCTCTGATGCTGTCAAAATACGGGTGCTGCAACAGCTGTTCACATGTCATTCTCTCAGCAGGATTCATGTGGAGACAGCCCTAAAAGAACAGACAAGTCTCCATTCTTCTTTAAAATTGTATTAACTTACTGAAATCAATTTTTTTTTCTTTGACAGATCAAACCCTTCATTCGGGAACAGGAAGGAGGAAAAGTAGGAGAAACACACCAAACATGCTTTTGGTTCCTTCCACAATTATTCCTAAATGGGTAACCACATAATAAGTAAATAGATAGGTTCTAGGAATAGTAACAAAAAAATCATTTTCTCCACCTTGCCCTGTTCTGGAGGCAGTTGGTACTCTGCCCTGAGGGAGTAAGATAGGATTTTTGAGTTTGCCTCAGTATCCAACGGGAATAATCCACATAACCAGTTTGGTCCTTTGTGTATACTTTGTGAAAATTTGGGTTTTTATTAAAAAAATTCATACCCACACATGGTAAAAATAAAATGTATACAAAACACAGCAAAGTCTCCTCACCACTCTAGTTCTTCCATTCCCCCTTCCAGATTCAGCTGTTCCTTTTTTTCTGGTATATTCTTCCAGAAATAGTCCATGCATTACAGTGTATATATGCATGTATGGAAGGAGAAGCATAGTATACATGCCCTTAGATTGCATCATTCTGAACTATTTGCTTTGCCATTAAGTAGGCCATAGGGTTCATACTTGAGTAGATGAAATCTCACAATTATATACCCCAAGGAACTGTCTCCGTTTTTTGGGTTTTTTTTCTTTTGGTTTTTTTTGGTTATATTACAAATGCATCAGTAAATGCATTAAATACTTTGAAATGGGTAGGGCATGGACTATAACTTGAAAATGTTTTAGTTGGTACTCGATTTTACATAAGAGCTACAGATCTCTGAAAATGTATATACAAATCAAGTTTTAAAATCAAAACCTACTTCTGATATACTAGGGAGTTGACTATTTAAATGAATCCTATGGCCCAACATTTTTTGAAGAAAAGGATCCCTGCATAAAACAAGTACTATCCATCTGAAATTTCTGTAACTTAGATTTTAAATACAGTATGTTGGGTTTAAAGTGACAAACACCTACAGATGTTTTCATTGTAACAATGTAAATAAAAATTCAACGTATTTATACTTCCCAAAGGAGAAGGAGAATTCTAAAAGGAACACTTTTCAATTCATGGATTGATATAAATCATTTAGACTCCCCAATGACACCAGCTACTGTGTGCTTCCGGTCTGTTAGAAGCTATGATTTTACCTTTAAGAGCCCCAGGGCCGGAGAAGAGATGTTTGGAAATTTTAATTCAAGTGGTTCCTGTTTTTAAAAAAAAAAAAAAAGAAGAAGAAAAAAAAGAAGAAAAGGGGGTTTTATTTACAGTATGTATTCAAAGCTAAGGTGACCTCAGGTTGAATGTCTTCTGAGTAACAGAAGCATCTTCCTGGCACCTTTCTTGCCTCCCCCACCCACCTCCCAGCTGAAACAAGGCCTGTTTCACAAGCTCCTTCTCTCTCCGCCTCCAAATTTCTTTTCCAAATTTTCCTCCTCACCACTCCCTTCACTTCCCAAAGAAATGGTGCAGGTAGCAAATTATGAGGGAGCATTCATGGAAGAAAGAAACACACTTGTGAAGCAACTGTTATTTCTTTTTTTTTTTTTCTGCCTCAATTTCTATAACTTGCCTTTCCTTAGAGTAATTTTTGGCACTTACATTGGCATTTAAAAGAGGCCCTAATTTTTGCATCTATTGACATTTACATAAAGGAAGCTTCAAAATAGATTTTTCCTCCCTACCTAGGTGAACAGATGCTTCTTGGTTTTCTGGAATAAACACTGGTTTCTCCTCCCACAAGAGCCTGCTGTTTCCCTGATCATCCTGCTGTTTAAAGAGTCTCTGGGGCAGACATTCATCAATCTCCCTCTGGCCATATAAGGCTATTTTGCTCCAGTCACATGCTGGAGGCAATCAGGAATAACAAGCACTATAAAGCAAGAGGAATGCTGAATGTCAGGGGGCCAGACAGGCCAGTTAAAGAGATACACCACTAACAGAGGCTAATTAAGGAGGGCAGCTGGATGGAGTGCATCACATGTATAAAGAGATGGCAGATGTGAGCTGGAGGGACTGGCCAGGCTCATCTAATGCAATACCACTCTTAAGTGCTGTGGTCAAGCTTAAGAGCACAGCACGGTGTTATTTTTGCACAGGGAATCAGCCCCCAACACTCAAATTCCGAGTGTGCACTTACCAATCACCATAAGGGTAAGAGATAAGAACCTCAGTTTTGGAGTTCCCTAAGATCACCAGGGAAAAAAAATCCTACAGCAGATTTGTATTAGAACCTTGAGAGTAGCCTCCCCCACCCCCAACTATATCTTAAATATTTCTCTTGCCTTTTGTGTGTGTTAAATCTGGGCACTGCTAGGGATTGACATGACATTGCTGACACTGAGCTCTGCTGTCTCAGCAACAACGCCTGGCCTGGGACGAGGCCCGCTGGTTGGCTGTGATAGGAGAGCCCATTCTGCCTGCTTAGCTGGTTTCCCAGTGCCAGAGGCAAGCAGGCCTCCCTCCAGCAGGATGACTGACCGGCAGAGGGACTCTGGCACAGATGTTCAACCAGTGCAGCCCCCGCATTACTTCTTCCTGTGTTTCTGTCAACAGGAAATCCCCTGCAGGACAACCTCTGGGAGACCCTGGGAAGCCTTTTGCATTTATGAAACCCCGGGTTGTTCATGAGTCTTCACTGTAAGACAAGCGAAGAGGAAATCGCTAAGGGATATTTAGTGTGGAACTGGGAATGTCCAGGTCACAAGGGAGCCAGCTGGGTCACCTCCCATATGCCAGGTGTCATTCCTGCCTCTCGGTCCCAGCATGCTCCCAGCATGACCCACTTTTCCTATTTGTAGTGGTGCCGGAGAAGGAGGCAGCAGGGGAAGGTGAAAGCCTTCACCGTGGGACAGGCCAGGAGGATGAGTGAACACAGAGCTCAAATGGAGCTTAACAGAACTTCCATCTGGAAACTGAGCAATTAAAGGCTTAGTTTCAGTTTGAAAGTACCTTCCTTAGACGGTAGAAACTCAGGATTTCACAAACGTTAATTGTGCTCTGAGATGTTTTTGATTATAATACAGGCTCATTGGAAGACACCCAAAAGTATTTTTTTAAAAAACCATAAAGAAAGAAATCATGCCACCACAAAGAGATACCCACTGTTAATATTTTGGTATATAACCTTGCAGCCATTTATTTCACAAATGTAAAAAACTTTGTGTGATTTTCCAGAAGCGGTCACATTTTATTTATATATGTAAATGTATGTGTACGTACATACATAAATTGTGCATTTATTAAACATTTATTAAAATTATGTCAAATGATTAGTACTGTTTATAGCCTTTTTCATTTAACAATACATTGTGGACTTTTTATTCAGGTGAATAATAAATCTAATTATTTTTACTGGCTATGTGGCATTTCTATTGTAGAGATATATCATAACTTACATGATGAATCCCCTATGGATGGAACACTAAAGGAAATAATTTCTAATGTCACATATTGATGCCTCTGTCTGATGGTTTCACTGCAATAAATTCTTGAAAGTGTGTTAAGAGTATGCACATTTAGAATTTTTCAATTTTAAAAAATGAGTATTTTCTCCACATTGGCTGTAGAGGAGAGATACCAGAATGAGGCTTGCCAAGCAAGTTCATTACAGTTTCCCACCATGGTCTGGGCAGTAAGAGTACAGTAGAGTAGGGGACTTGGGCAATGCTGGATTTTCCTCCTGGATAAGTCACTGTGTGAGGTACCTAGCTTCAGCTGCTGAAAACAAGGCAGGACAGGAGAAGGCAGGCAGTTCTGCATTTCTGTCCAACATGCTGGCTAACCTCTGCTATCAGCAACTTCTAAATTGGTATTGAAGGCCAGGGTCTTGCTAGCCAATTTGCCCCGATTTTCTTTTTCACTCTTAAATGGACTTTCCAGTGCAGAGTGGGCCACGGCACTAAGGCAGGCGAGTAACTACCAAAACCTCGTTAGTCTGCAACTCCCCATATAAAGAGAATGATTACCACCTAAACACCCTGGTAACCTTAGCCTCCATATTCAGAGCTCTTTCCAAAATGGGTCACTCACCATATCCTCAGGGTCTGGAATTTTCACCCCGCTGAAGTACTGATTCGTACTAAATACTTGCTGGTGTCTAGGAATGAGATCTCCTTTGGACAAGAAGAAAGAGACTGGTTAGCAAGGTCTGATCTACGGTTTGTCTCCACCAGTGCTGGGTCTGTGCCTACCACCAGTGAAGGCTGTAGTCTGCTCTTTCAATCAGAAGGATATGTTGAGGCAACCCTCAACAACATGTACTAAGACCTCAGTGGATGAAGCACCATGTTAGGTGTAGAGAAGGCATGCACAGAAACTGAAGGTTATGAGGTTCTTGCCCCTCAAAGACTCACAATGTATTTGAGGAATCCAAACAACTCAGAAGCATACACACACACACACACACACACACACACACACACAATAATGCCTTTTAAAAAATAGCCAACGTGCAACAAATACAAAGCAAAATCGTATCAACTGAATTCTGATGGGTGGATATAAAAGGGTACTGGCCTACCACTTAGAACAGTGCCCGACACATACAAGCAATCAATAAATATCCGAGGATAAAAGCAAGGGAAAAAGGAAGAGAGGAAGGAAGAAAGAGGGATGAAAGGAGGGAAGGAAGGAGGAGGGGTAGGAGGAGGAAAAGAAGGTAAGAAGGCAAGAAGAAATCATGGAAGATCTTCTAGCTAGAAGGAATTCATTTCCAAATTGGAACACCTTTTCTTGTTTCATCAAATAGTGATCACTTGGAAATCCCATTTTACCTACTGCTTAGAAAGCATTTACAATATGAATCAATGAAACAAAAGAAGCATTTCTATATTCTGGAGGATAAGGTGAGGCTCATCCTACCCACATTTCAGCCAAATCAGCTAAAATCACCCTTGTGTAAAATTCTAGGGATATTACATGTGAAGAGGAATTTTGTTCCGAGAATACCAGGGGATACTCAGCAGGGTGCCCCTGGGGTACACCCAGGCCCACTTCCCAAAGCAGAGTGAACGACAAAAACCTCCCAATCAGGGACCCAGAAATACTGCTAACCCAGAAACTGGACTGGAGTTTCCACCCCAGGGTATCAAGTTGTCTAATTTTATAGATTTGTTTTGGAACTTTACCTCTCATGCAAATCCAAAAACTGTTGTCTTGCCCCATTTTGTACAAGCAGCCAAAACAACTCTCTACTACCTTGCCCCGGATCTCAGTGAACTTCATCATGAGCACACTGCTTGTATCTTAACAACTTTCTTCCATCAGGGTGCTGGAAGTGGAGACACAAGAGGGTGCCCTGAAACAAAGGAAGGCTGAGTGCCCCTGGAATCGCTCCAAGGTGCCTTACATACTACTCAAAAAAACCCATCAGCAAATACCTACTACCTACTATGTGCAGATATTGGTGGAGGAAATCTAGAAATGTAAGACATGATCTCACCCTCAGGTAGCTTACAGTATCTTTGGAGAGATAAAAGTACAAGACAAGACAGGGTGATGGTAGATGCTCCAAGAGTTTAGAGGAGGAAGTTTGCTTTCAATTGAGGAGTAGTAGCAATTCCCTGACTTTTGAAGAAGGCAGTCACTGCTTATAGATCTTTTCATCCATTCCTCTCCAAGTCTCTCTTCTCCTCCCCTTCCCTCCCCCATCCCACCCCAAGAGTAGAGAGAAAGACAACGAAAGTGACACCAGAAGATCCAGCCTTTCTTCCTGACACTTAGAAGGTTTAGAATCTTCTATAGCATCTCAGTGATCCAATCTAGCCTGGCAGGCTAGAGTGAAGGATACCCAAAGAATAAATTACAATAATAAAGAATAAATCCTAATAAATGAAATCCTAATAAATGAAATAAAACACAGTAGCATTCTGTAAACTGTTAGGCCCATACAGAAACGTAGCTTTTACTGTTGCTATGATCATTATTCAGAGTTTAACTTGATCCAAACTATGCTGAAGACAGAACCTTGTGTCCTTTTGAACAATCGGTATGTATTCACTCTAGTTAATTCTTTTTATTAAAAACAAACGTGGACAACTTTTTCCTTTTTTTTTTTTTTTTAATAATCTGTATGCCCAAGGTGGGCTCAAACTCACAACCCCGAGATCAAGAGTTGCATGCTCTACGGACTGAGTCAGCCAGGTACCCCCAAATGTGGACACCTTTAATGGAATTATTTAAGTGAGGCTTCTAGAGTACCCCTCCTTTGTGACTGTAAAGGGCATCGAATGAGACTGGGAACTTGGCTCCGTCCTGTATTGACACGGGTCAAACTATTCAGTTTCCCAAAAGGCATAACAAAAACACCACTTACCCAAGGTTTTCCTAATCAGATAGAGCTGATCCACATCTGATTTCCCCGGCCACAGAGGCACCCCTGACAGCAGTTCAGCAAAGACACAGCCAACAGCCCACACATCTACTGGGGGGCCGTACTGGGTGTCCCCCACCAATAGTTCCGGGGAGCGGTACCACCTGGTAGCCACATAGTCTGTGTAGTAGTCACTTGGTCCAGCTGGCCAGTGATGGTACATGGAAAACAGAGAGAGAGCAGTGGAAGACTGGAATCAAAACAGGGAGGGGGAAGACCTAAGAAATCAAGCTTGTGTCCCATCTTGTGGCTTTTGTAAATCAATGGTTCTCCATACTGGTTGCATATTAAAATCATTAATGTAGTATTTGTTAAATTACTAATGCTTGCGCCCCATCTCAGTCCAGTGAGACCAGAACTCCTGGGGGAGAGCCTGGTGAGTTCTCAGTGTAGTTTTTATAGTTATAGTTAATAGTTCCCCAGATGATTCTAATCTGCAGCCAAAGCTGAAAACCACCACTCTTCTAAAATAGTACTTCTGAGATCACTATTTAAGAAAAAAAAAAAAAAAAAAAAGGGAGAAACCAGGAGAATAACATACTCTTTAATAATAACTACTGTGGTATAATTTATATAGCATACATTTCTAAGCCACTGTATGTATCTACATGTTTTCAGTAATTGCAGAATTGTAATTTAGGGCATGCTTATGCCCTAAACATATAAGAACTAGCTTTTTATAGCATCAGGAGCCTTTCTCATATAAAGAAATCTCTCTCTCTTTTACAATTATTTAAGAAAATATCAATACTCACTCAAAAGCCGAGCAAATCCAAAGTCACAAAGCTTAATCACTGAATGTTTTGTGATGAGGATATTTTCTGGCTTCACATCTCTATGTATGCACTAGTCACAAAAATCAAAACAAAAACAGATTAGCAAGGAGAACTATAACGTATGGGATAAACAGAACTCATGAATATTTAGCAAATATCTGAAAAATCATTAAAACCTTGTACTGGCTGTTTGGATAATAGGCTACAAAATAGCGGCCTAAAATAAATCTAGTACCATACTTATTATAGCCTGAATCACTCCAAATTCCTAAAGGACCCAAGAGGACCAAAAAGGAAGAAAGAAGAAATGAAAACAGGGTAGGCAGATAAACAACAAATAAGTTTTCAGTGTAAGTACATCCCATGAAATATTTGGGACATACTTATACTAAAAAGTTAAGATTGTTTCTCTGAAATTCAAATTTAACTGGGTGCCCTATATTTATTCTGGTAAGCCTAGGGGGAAGGGAAAATGTTAAAAGCCTCTGGGTGAGGCCTGCATCGGGGCTGCAGAAGCTGCAAGCTGATACATAAGCAGAATTCACAGTTCAGTTGTTTAGCTGAGAACAGAACACAGTCCGCCTGGTAAACAGGACAAGCCCTGGGCCTGCTGAGATAAGCTGGGGAAGAGAAGGGCGGGAACCAGAGCTTGCCAAGAGACCTCCCTTCCAGCTCTTGGAATTCATCCTGACAAGATAAACAAGGGTAGACAGAGCTTAGCCTCTGGGGAGAGTCGCTAGATGTCAGCTCTGTCCCACACACAAGCGTTCTTAGAGCGACATCCACCCCCACGGGACATAGCCCCCACTCCATAACTTAGACTCAAATCACCTGTGGTTTCCAAACCACAGCTGACATTGTTTAACAGGCTAATGTTAGAAGAAAGTTGAAGAATCTTCACATGATTTTCTTATTAAATAACAATTCTCTTGGCAAAGAACAAATCAACAACCTAATTAAGGATTACATAAAAACAACATTTGGGTCAAAATCCCAATTTCCAATAATCTTCCCTTCTCCCAAGCATTTTCCTCTCTGGAGAAGAATGTTGGATCCTGCTGCAATCTGAGAGACCCTCGTTAGCTTACAGCTGAAACCCTGGGGTATTCTTGACTTTCTAGAATTTGGAGAGAGGACAGAGGTTCTTCTTGGGCCTGGCCTAGTTCTCCCTCCAAAGGACCTTCAGGGTGAGAGATCAGTGTGCATGTTTCCCCATGGGTATTTATTATTCTTGAAAATCTGGGGGTGGGGGGAGACAATTTCTCAATTATTTTGTTACTATCTATCTGGTTCTCAGCAATTAATGTTCCTGAGATCGCCATTCTTTTCCCACTGGCTTCACATATTACTATAAATGGGTACACCCATGAATATCATGATGACAGATGGTCAGAAGGACTCACAAGCAAGAATGTGTTCCTATTCTGTTCTGGGAATTCTTTTACAAGGTTCTACACCCTCCCCACATCAGTATATGTGGCCGCCCAGAGCTTCAGGGACTCTCCAGGGAACAGTGGTATGTGTTGTATTCCTCTTTACTGTCTCTGATTTTCCCCACCAGGGCCTTTAGGAGGTGTCTCTTGCTCCCCCGTCTTAACACCTGCCTTCAGGAAAGTGCTCACCCCCACTTGCAATAAATAACAGCATAAGGTGTCCATGCTCTCTGGGATACATGCATTTTGACAAGGATTGTAGCCTTCAGCTGAGTGGAGGCTCCACAGGGGGAAGTGCTGGCGACTTCTGTATTTTCTCCTTCCAGAAAGGCAGTTTCAAGAAAAATCATTTAGGACCTCCTAAGGTAGGGGATTCAGCCCACCGGCTAAATTGAGCCTGGCAGTAGATAGGATATGACATATTGCAGTCAAGGTGCCCTGATGGCCAAAATGAAGCTCAAATATTGGAATCTGGCTTCCATGTGCAGGGAGGGGGCAGTGCTGTACTGGAGGGAGCAGTCACTTGCCCAGTGTTCATGGTGTCTTACCACCTGGGCAGCAGCCCCCTGTGCCTCCCACGCAGCCTAGCTCTGGCCAGGACTCTCAGAGACGTCCGCTGGGCTGCTGTGCTCCAGCGTTGGCATTCTTATCTCACCAACACAGACACCAGCATTTGTGCATGGCGCGTGGGACTCCACCTCCTGCAACTAAACAGGCATGAGCCACCTGGGACTCCTCTCTCCAGTTTCAGAGCTTTTTGAGGGTGCCAGATCAATGCAGACTCCAGATTCTACTTTAAGCAGTTTCTCACCAATATAAACCTATAACTACTTTCTTAACATTGTAACAATACATCCTTTATGTAACCTGAACAAGTAAGAATAGCCAGGTTGGCATTTTTAGCCTCTGTTAACCCCGACCAGGCTTCAGAAGATTTGGGTGAAAATCATATCCACAAAAGTAGGATGTAAATTTTGTACAAAGGCTCTACCTCAGCTTAAGGGCAGCCTTCTGATTTTTCAAGGGCGATCATGAGACTTACGTTGTGTTTATGGCAAAAATTTACAGCTTGCAATGTCTGCCAAGTTATGCTCTTCACAAGATGTTCTGGTACCCTAATAAAAATAAAGAAGCAACATAAACACATTCTTTAGTGTAGCCATGGAACTCAGCGGAAGGAAGGAAGGAAGGAAGGAAGGAAGGAAGGAAGGAAGGAAGGGAAAGGAAAGGAAAGGAAGAAGGAGGGAAGGAAGGAAAGGAAGGAAGAAGGAAGGAAGGAAAGGAAGGAAGGAAGGAAGGAAAGGATTATCGATAGTGAAGGAAGGAAGACAGTTTGAGGAAGGGAGGGAAGGAAAGGGAAAGAAAGGAGAGGGAAGGAAGGAAAGGAAGGAAGAAGAAGGAAGGAAGGAAAAGGAAGGAAAGGAAAGGAAGGAAGGAAGGAAAGGAAGGAAGGAAGGAAAGGAAGGAAAGGAAGGGAAGGAAGGAAGGAAGGAAGGAAGGAAGGAAGGGAGGGAAGGAAGGAAGGGAAGGAAGAAAGGAAGGAAAGAAAGGAAGGAAAGGAAGGAAGGAAAGGAAGAAAGGAAGGAAAGAAAGGAAGGAAGGAAAGGAAGGAAGGAAGGAAGGAAAGGAAGGAAGGAAGGAAAGGAAAGGAAAGGAAGAAGGAGGGAAGGAAGGAAGGAAAGGAAGGAAGAAGGAAGGAAGGATAGGAAGGAAAGGAAGGAAGAAGGAAGGAAGGAAGGAAGGAAAGGAAGGGAAGGAAGGAAGGAAAGGAAGGGAAGGAAGGAAAGGAAGGAAGGAAGGAAGGAAGGAAGGAAGGAAGGAAGGAAGGGAAGGAAGGAAGGGAAGGAAGGAAAGAAGGAAAGAAAGGAAGGAAAGAAGGAAGGAAAGGAAGGAAGGAAAGGAAGGAAGGATAGGAAGGAAGGAAGGAAGGGAAGGAAGGAAGGAAGGAAAGAAAGGAAGGAAAGAAAGGAAGGAAAGGAAGGAAGGAAAGGAAGGAAGGAAGGAAAGGAAGAAAGGAAAGAAAGGAAGGAAGGAAAGGAGGGAAAGGAAGGAAGGAAAGGAAGGAAGGAAGAAAGGAAGAAAGAAGAAAGGAAAGGAAGGAAGGAAAGAGTAAACTAAGGCTTATGTAGTGACACATACCGTCATCTACCTCACAGAGCAAATCCAAAGTGTAAAGAGCATGTGATCAACACACAGTGGGATTCTAGGGACAGCAAGGTAATAGCAATACTAACATCGACGTCTACAGAAAGGGACCATGAAGACTGAGGGGTTTCCACAAATACTTACGATCACCTACCTCAAACATCTGTGACACCACTGGAAACCTGCCTGGTAATTTGAGCTCCATTTCTACCAGGAGCTTTTTGTTGATGAAAAGTTAGCTAATACATAGCATAAAAGGTATTGTTGTTTGTTTGCTTTTTTCAAGTGGCTTCAAACTGATGCCTTGAGACAGAATTCATCTTTCATGCACGGGCACATGGTTTCTCCAGACTCCCCAGGCAGCATTTTTTTTTTTTTTTTTAAGTAATGAAGATTTTACTGCCAAGAGGGAAGAGGTTTACATTGCACAGCATGTAACAAAAGTGAATAAGTGGTTCTTTCCCACACTGCTTCTCTCTGGCAGCTAGCCGCATCCCACTCCACATCTCTCTGCCCTGTCCTCTATCACCGTCGTCTACACTTGGTGCCACTGCCCCCAGCCTCCCACTTCTTCCCTGACTCTCAGCTTACATAACCAGGGCAACCAGTAGCCCTGTCAGATGCTTCGTGCGAATTAGGAAGAGACTCCTCTTCTGGGAGCCTTTAAAATATATATCGGGCAATGAGTGAAATGACTACAGAGAGAGTACATTTATTTTTAGAGCCTCCCACCCACCATCCGGACTTACTGTTTTTATGAATCAGACATTAAACAATGGTGTTATGGTCCTCAGCCAGAACTAATAAGTAAACCAGGGAGGAAACTCTCTCTAGTAGTTGTGTTTAGGTGACCAAAACAAGTCACTTCTAGGCTCTGGGATGGGCCAGGAGGCCACTGTTGTCACCAGACCAGATGTTCAGGAAATCCTTTCAAGTAGATCAGAGGATGCTTGAACAGAGGATGGGACAATGTGGAGGAAATGAAGAGGCCACCGCCAGGAAGAGCTGGGACATTTCTGGACCAGAACCATGTCCCTGGGATTGAAGTATCTTCTCTCTAAATTCTCTTCCTTGTCCTAGTGCTACACTGTTACAATGCCAGGAAAGCTCACCTGTTTAGAAAGAAGGCCTAGAAAAATACAACTAAGAAGAGGGCACTTTAGAGAAAATGCTTCCCCCAGCCTCACCTTCTTGTCCAGAAAAAATATGGACCATACTTTGATTATTTAATGAATTAAATATTAATATAAGGTTATCAGTGCCAGGCCACTTTAGTCTCTAAAAACATTTCCCTAAAGAAATTATGCAAAAGGAGCACTTAAAAGTAAATCATAACAGCATACTTATTAATACTCCTCTAAAGCTGGGCCCATTATTACACAGTCCTCAAACGTCAAAACCATCCAGTGGTCATCTTGAGCTAGCTACTCACTTCACTTTATTACTCTGTTTCTTCTCTAAAATGCCAGGGCCTCAGAGTCCATCTCTAAGATCCTTCTTAGCTGATGATGATAGGAGGCAAGTTTTTCACTGCTGAAGAAGGGAGTTACAAAGATAAGAGGGAAATAAATAGAATCCATTCTGTTGTGTTGGGTTGGAACTGGATATACACGTAGGTACACAGGGTTCTGTGCCGGAAGGGGCACTATCTTCTGTAGCGTGGTCCAGAGAGCTTCTCTGCTTAAGTTAACATTTGAAGTAGTGGTTACAGGAGTGAGAAGTGGCCAGATTTGGGCAATATTTTCAAAATAGAATCTTCAGGATTTTCTGAAAGATTGGATAGGAGAGACAGAAAGGAACCAAGGAATGATACCAAGGTTTCAGCTTGACTAGCTGGTCCATGGTGGGGCTCTTTACTGAGGAGAATGCTGAGGGAAGATCTGGTTTGGGGGAGGAAAGGTGAATATATTGAGATGCTTATTGGACAGCAAAAGAAAGCCTCTGGGTTGGCAGTTCTGAATTCACAAGGGAGGTCAGGCTGGAAATATAAATTTGGGAAGTATATACATATGGATGATATTTGGAGCCCTAGGGCTAGATGGAAGCCACGGAAGTGAATACAGAAAAAGAAGAGAAGGTCAAAGTCCTGAGGCCCTACAACAGGTGGAGGTCAGAGAGCAGAGAGGAATTCAGCAAGAGACTGGGGCTGAGTATGGGGGAAAATAAGGTGACACTCAGAAAAGCAGTGTCGCCAAAGCCAAGTGAAGGGAGTGTTTCAAAGGACTTGTGGATTAAGACAGTAGGTTGAACAAGCCCATCTAATTTCACTCCCTCTCCAAACCTGACTATAGCCACACTGAGAGGTTTTTTCCAAGACCAAAACCTACATGGTCAGAACAGGAGAAGAGATAATAGCAACACATTCTGGAATTTGGAAAGCAGGCGGATGAATGAAAACCGACAGCAGATCCAAGAAAACCAAAACCTAAGCCAGAAGAGGAGAGAGTGGAAGACCAACCAATTTGTCCCAAAGAATCCTCCAAAGGTGGGGGTGCACCTCCAAGGGTGCAAGACCTGGCAGCCAAGATCCCTCTGGAAGTGGGAGGGGCAGAGGAGTGTGGAAAATCTGTTTTGGAAACAATGAAATCTCTAGATCCCTCCCCCTATTGTATCCCAGTAGGGAGCATTCTTCCCCCAACCTAGTAGAAGGCTGGAGTTTTGTTTTCTGGAGAGTGTAAAACAGAGGATGTTTGGTACAGTTGAGATGGTGGATACTGTTCCCAAAACGGAGGATTAAATGATTATGTACATACTAACTGGCGAATGCTGAGACTCCCCAGGCTTCTTCCCTCACTGGCTCTAACAAAGCTGGCGGCCAGACTTCACACTCCAAGGAAAATACTGGAAGACTTTTATGGAGGAAGCTCAGGAGGAAAGATCTGAAAATTCTGACATTAGGGTTCCCCAGCAAATGAACCAGCCAGATAACCCCACAGTGAAGCCCAGAGCTTCCAATAGCACCCTACTCTTAACCATGGGCATTATCTAATGTCCAAGGAAAGCCTGAAATGAGAAGGGTAGAGATCAAAACAAACAGAAAGAAAACAACTTAAAAGAAACAGAAACCGTGGAGGGTGACAAGAACTTAAAAAAAAGAAAAACAGGGGCATCTGCGTGGCTGAGTCAGTTAAGCAGCCGACTTCTGCTCAGGTCATGATCAGGTTCATGAGTTTGAACCCAGCGTCAGGCTCTGTGCTGTCAGCTCAGAGCCTGGAGCCTGCTTCGGATTCTGTGTCTCCTTCTCTCTCTGCCCCTCCCCCGCTCACACACATGCCCTCTCTCTCTCAAAAATAAATAAAACATTAAAAATTTTTAAAGAAAAGAAAAAGAAAAAAAGAAAAACATTAATAGAGAAAAGGAAAGCTGTTGCATCCACGAAACAAGAAAAAGACACTATAAAAAAAAGCAAAAGGACCAATTAGAGTCCAGAATCCAAATAACAAAAGGCCCAGAACAAGAAAATACAGAAAACAAAGGATAGTAAATCAGTAATAAAACAATTCAAATTTTCTTTCTCAGACAAAAGGAGCCCACCAAGTGCCAGCATAAGGGGTAAAAAGCAAGGCCCATGATTTTCATAATGCAGAATTCTGTGAACAAAGAGAGGAAGCTTCTGGAAATAAAAAAAGAAACGGACTTCACAAAGGAGCAGAAAATAGAATGGCAACAGACTTCTTAACACTGGAAGATAGAGGGCACTTCAAAAATGCTTTCAAGGGGAGCCTGGGTGGCTCAGGCAGTTAAGTGTCTGACTCTTGATCTCAGTTCAGGTCATGACCTTGTGAGGTCAGCCCTGCATCAGGCCCTGCGTTGAGCGTGGAAACTGCCTGGGATTCTCTCTCTCCCTCTCTCTCTCCCCCTCCCTGCTCATACTCTGTCTCAAAAATAAATAAATATCAAAAACTTTTTTTGAAGGACTATTATTTTCTAAAAAAAACAAACATACAAATCTATATTCACACAAAATACCAATCAACTGTGTGAAAGAATTTTTAAAGTGCAAAGGCAAGACTTCAATCTCTCTTTTTTATTTTTATTATTTTTTTAATGTTTGTTTATTTTTGAGAGAAAGAGACAGAGTGTGAGCAGGAGAAGGGCAGAAAGAGAGAGGGAGACACAAAAAGGGAAGCAGGCTCCAGGCTCTGAGCTGTCAGCACAGAGCCTGACACAGGGCTTGAACTCACAAGTGGTGAGACCATGAACCTGAGCCGAAGTTGGACACCCAACTGACTGAGCCACCCAGGCGCCCCCCCCCAACTCTCTTTTTTAGACCTCTCATACACCGTTTCTCAGGGAGCCCCTGGAGGAAGCACCCCACCCAAAGAAGTAGACTATAAAAGATTACTTGAAACAGAGAAAACTGGATGCCTGACACACAAGAAGGAAGCAACAGGAATCTCCTGGAGGATAGTGAAGGGAGATGTTCTATGATAACGGCATTCCAGGCATGGAAAACAACTTGTCCAGATTGGAATAGCTGACTCAAGAGCCAGGCATGTTGAGGGTTGTCACCACCATGCCCTCTGCCTTATACCATCTCAAATAAATATGAACATATTTAACAAACAGATGCTTTGGAAGAGTCTACATCCATGTTCAAATTTTGAGTACCAGGCTATACTTTTCTTGTGTGCAATTCCATAAACAAAGTCAAGTTATAATCAGAATGGTGTTTGGCAGGCAAAGGATTGGGATGAGGGAAAGTAGGCAGTATGACTGCTAGCCTGGGCTAGCTTCTTTGCATCCATCTCCAAATTAGGGGATGCAATTATAAAACAATGCAAGTTATAAAACATATATAATCAGTCCATTTTATCTATTTTTTTAAAGTTTATTTACTTATTTTGAGAGACAGTGAGAGAGAGAGAGAGAGAGAGAGAGAGAGAGAGAGAGAGAGAAAGAGAGAGAGAGCGCATGCAGGGGATAGGCAGAGAGAGAATCCCAAGCAAGCTCCATGCTAACAGCATGAGGTCATCATGACCTGAGCGGAAATCAAGAGTGGGACACTTAACCGACTGAGCCACCCAGGTGTCCCTAAAAGTAGGTATGTTTGAATCAGGAGATAGTGCCTGAATACTCTTTAAAAAACGCAGAACTGAATGATGTAGAATACAATCTATTTAAATATGGATATACATAGAAAAACAATTAGAAAACTATTTCTCAACCTGTTAATTTTATTTCTATGTTTCTGTGTTGCTTGAAACATTATTGCAACAAACAATGTATCACTTTTAATCTAAAAATAAAGAGTTTTAGTGTTTTATAAAAGTTGTGGAATTCCATTGCCAGAAACTGAAAACTTGCAGTAATAACCTTCCCCCAACAGATGTTCTTTGAACAAACTCCATCAGAGTCAGAGGCAGAACCAGTGGTAATGGGAAAGAAGTATTATGTCTGGCTGCACTTACAGAGGGATAGGAAAATGAGGAGGGAATCCAGAAACTAGTCACTTACCAAACTTTGACCGAGGACAGACCAACAGTTTAAGAATAAGTATATTAAGTTCTTCAGAAGATAAGGAACGGTAATATGTTTGTTTGAGGGCAAATATAAACAACATAAGCACCACACTGGAAATTATAATGGATACATATTTATGTCACTGTAGCAGGATACATGTCTTGTGGCACAAACTTGCTTGTTAGTAGCAACATGAATTTGAATCTTTTCCAAAAGCTTTCCAAAGGAGTACAAGAAGTTACAAACATGATAATGAGGAAATGAATTAGTGTCCATTTCAGATTCAAAGTAGAGACAGGTCTTTTGAGTTTTATTTGTCAGGAATTATTTTTAATGATTAAAATGTAACCACAGTGATACATGCAACATGGGGGAAGTATTTTAAAAAACATAAACAGGGGCGCCTGGGTGGCTCAGTCAGTTGAGCATCTGATTTCAGCTCAGGTCATGATCTCATGGTTTGTGGGTTCGAGCCCCACGTCAGGCTCTCTGCTATCAGCGCAGAGCCAGCTTGGGATCCTCTGTCCCCCTCTCTCTCTGCACCTCCCCCACTTGTACTCTCTCTCTCAAAAATAAATAAACATTAAAAAATGAGTAAAATGAAAACTATAACAATCATAATTCAAGGTATCACTATTAAAATATTAAGTGTATTAATTATTTTTCTTTTTTTCTATATATATATGAATTCTATGAAAGGAAATTATGTATTTTTATTATAGCATTTTTCTTCATTTTGCAATTACTCATGAACATTTTTCTATTTCAGTGTTTGGGTTTTTTTTTTTTAACATTTATTTATTTTTGAGAGACAGAGACAGAGTGCAAGTGGGGGAGGGACAGAGACAGAGGGAGACACAGAATACAAAGCAGGTTCCAGGCTCTGAGCTGTCAGCACAGAGCCCACCATGAGGCTCAAACCCATGAATGGTGAGATCATGACCTGAGCTGAAGTCAGACACTCAAACGACTGAGCCACCCAGGCACCCCTATTTCAATGTATGTTTTATCTATAAGCATGATTCTTAGTGGCCCCACTGTATTTCATTGTAAAGACATACCATAATTTACTTAACCAGCCATCTATTATTGGATATTTCAGTTGTTTCCAATGTTTACACTATAAAAAAATCCTTTAACGGGGCACTTGGCTGGCTCAGGTGGTAAAGAGTGCAACTCTTGATCTCAGGGTCGTGAGTTCAAGCCCCACAGTAGGTGTAGAGCTTACTTAAAAAATTTTTTTAATAAAAAAAACAGAAAATCCTTTAATAATAAACACTTGTATAACTAAACCTTTGTGCATATACTCAATTATTTTCTTATGATAAATTATTAGAAGTAGAGTTGCTTGGTCTAAGATTTGTCTCTAAAGCTGTTAATACACAATGCGCCAAACTGCCCTCTGGAGAGGCTGCTCCAGCAGTGTACTGATCATTTCCTTTCACAATATTAGGTTTTAGAATTTTATTTATTTTTTAGGTAGGCGCCACGCCCAAAGTGGGACTTGAACTCGCTACCCTGAGATCAAGAGTCACATGCTCTACCAACTAAGCGAGCCAGGCTCCCCAGATTTTAGAAGTTTTAGTCAAAGTAACTATCTTAAAGTGAAAAATAATCGAAACACTGTTATTATTACCCTTCTTCAAAATCATTTTGTAAGTATCAGTTTATTGGTCTGCTAACTTGGTCATCCCACAACAAGTATTAGGGATATACCAAGTGCCGAGAATTAAGGTACAAGATACTGGGGATACACAGGGGAGGAAGGCACAGCTCTTGCCCTTGAAGATTTTTACAATTTACTGTGCAAATGGAGTCTGTAATAGAAATAATCCCAGAAGATACTATGGATACCAAAGAAAGGAACTCCTGACTCTTCTCACCATCAACTAAAATAGTTACCACACAGGAGGTCATATTTGAGTCGTATCTGAAGGACAGGCAGGGGTGTGTAGGCAGAGTAGAGAAGGTAGGGCAATGCAGACTGAGAAAGCAACTGTCCTACTGAACGAGGCTCAGAATGGAAATGATTCCATGAGGCAGTGTCACGTTTTATGTGGCAATCTGGGGAGAAATGGGGCTGTGAAACCTGGTGTCCCATGTTAGGATCACATCAGTAAGCTTTGGGGAGCTATTACAGGGTTTTATAAAGAGGACTGGTAATATCCACTTTGTATTTCAGAAATTTGTACTTAGAAATACAAAATGGTGATCACGGGACATTCTGGAGTGAGTGCACAAACCGAAGGAGGACCCCACCTGACACCAGGAAAACACCGGCATCCGCATGCTATCCTTTGTTGATATTATCCAACAGATTAAACATGATGTTGAAGGAGACCTGCCGTCTTCTGACCTCTAGGGTATCAGATCAACAATTCATAGCACTTTAGACCTGAGAGTCCCCTTAAACTTCACCTGGTCCTAAACTCTCATTTTTCACAGGTGAGAACACCTGAAAGCAACTTGCCAAAGGTCACACATGTGATGTTGACTCACTTTTACGGGGGATGTACTTATAAAGTGCTATTTTATAATATGAGAAATTTCTAAGTTGAAAAACAAAAGGTTTCCTATGAATTTCAAAATCTTTGGTTGATGCAGTTTAATGACATTTACTCCTTAATGATGACAAGCAAAAATTTGAAATAGCATTTAAAATAGATTGGAGAATTGTCAACTATTCAGTATAATGGAAAGTAACTTTTATTTTTAAAAACAAAAAAAATCCTTAAACTTCAAAATAAATAAATAAATATAATTTGGTTTAGAATAAATCTTATTTTTTAAGTTTGCTCATTTATCAGCATTCCTTCGGTCAATCTTCTATTTAACAAACCACAGCACATCATCATTTGGAAATGTTGCTTGTACTTAACCTCACATGTATCTACTGGTCCTTCCCTTACCCACCTCCATATTAAAGCACTTTCTATTTCCTGGAACATACATAACATATTTTAGCCAGTGGAGTTAAAAAAAAAAATCTGCTTCTAAATTCTAATCACTCCTTGTCCTTTCCTTTTTTCTTCTGCTCAAACTATATGCCAAAAAAAGAATTGACTCCCAACTGCTTTCAGCCCCCCACTGATCAGTGTTTCCAAGTGACTCAACCTAACATGATTCATCAAGCTCCCTGCAACATCTCCCTAGTAGCACATAGCCAGGAGTAATTTATACTAATAGGTTTAACTGAAATGTCAGTTGCAAGCTATCAAAAGAGCAAATATCAACATACTAACAGTTTTCCTCCCTTGAACACATAATTTCTCTGTATCAATGACTTTCTGAAGAGAAGCGTCTGTTCTCTGGGCTCTCTCTGGCTGTGTAAATTAACACGAAAAGCCTATGCCATGGTCACTCACAAACCACAAGCTGCTTTAATCCTATTTGTCTGGATATCATGGCTGATCACATAACTACCACCACGTGGCAAAGAGCAAACACTTGGCCGGGGTTTGAAAGCATTGTTGAGAGAGCCACAGGCTCCAGTCACGGGGTGTGATTGTGAGCAGGGATGGGGCACCAGTCCACCATTCTGATACACGAGGCCACTCTGCATATTGTCCTCAGCCAAAGCTGGGCTCCCAGGAGCACAGCAAAAGGAGGGGATGGGCTACCCTTCCCTGCTCACATGTTTGAAGTCTCTCACTATTCAACTCAAAGGCCACCTCCTCCAGGAAGTCTTCTTGGATCCACGTTGAATCCTATCTTCCAGGCCTGCTAAACATTCTACCCTCTCCATCTGGCCACAGTGATTAGCCTCCAGGTTAGCTCCATCACTTGAACTGAAGCAGAGTCTTCCAATGACTTTATATGCAGATGCTACCTTCTTCTAGAACTTTCTTTCCTCTAGAATAGCTACATAGGTTGATAAAAGCCCGTGGCAATGCTTCCTATTTCGTATTTTCCCCTTCTATCGTATACCATTGACACATACTCTCCCAAAGCCACCTTATAAGACTCCTCTGCAAGGCAGAATGAAGCCAGCACAGAGAAGAGTTGGGAGAGAGAGAAAATGCACCACTGACGGTGCTTTAAGCATCCAGTTGAGGAGTGGGTGGGTGCCCAAGTCCAGCCTGCACTCCGCTTACTCTGGCAAGAGGCTACTGTCAACCAGAGGAAGGGACACACACACTTTTGTGTGTTTTTTTTCTTTTTTCAAACAAAAGCTCTGTCTGCTCACCAAGCCTTCCTGTAATGCACACAAAGCAGCTGCCCATGCCAGAAAGGGGTGTGTGATAAGGTCACCAGAGCCCCCAAGTCATGCCATCCTTCCCGGCCACAGCCACCCCAACATTCCTTTTTCACCTACACTTGCCTTAAGTGGGTTCTTGTCACCTGTAACCAAACAATTCCTGACCAAGACACCAGACCAGACTCCCAGATCGCTTCAGCTGAAGTGTTAAATTTGTTTTCGCCTTAAGCCTCCTATTGGCCGTCGACTTTGGACTCTTGCCTTCAATCTCTGAGTCCTTATACCTCCCTAGTCAGGCACGACTAACCAGTAATCTTCCTTTTCTTTCTTAGAGACCAAGAGGGCTTCTATGCACAGATAATATAACAAGAAATGAAGTTCAACCTAATAATGCTGCTGCTTTCTTCATGAAAACAATTAGTTATGACCCGCTTCCCAGCCTTTTCAGTAACTCTTCTGCTGTCAGGCCCAGCAGCGGACTAAACCTGTTCTTGCCCGATCTGCAAAAGGGGCCATTGCTAATTTTCCCTCATGAATCCTGGCGTGTGGTGCCGTGTTTCATTTGTAAGGGATGGATCACTCACCCTCTTTGGTGTCTGTCCAACTCATGGAGAACGGTGTGGTCACAGTACTCAAACACCAGGTGAAGTTTCCGCTTCCTTCTGAAGACTTCGATAAGGTTAACCAGGTTGGGATGCTTGAGTTGCTGAAAACACAAAAAGCAAGGTGCTAAGCTGGGGCCGTGAAAGACCGCTTTCTCCAACTTTGATCCAATTAAAAGAGAGCTGTTTGTCCTTTGGGAACTTTCTTGTCTTGGACTGAAGGAGGCTGTAAACAGTATGATCTTACTTCTCTCGAGGAGCTGTTTGTCAGCGGCTTGTAAATAATTACAGCATAAGGGCACCTGGGTGGCTCAGTCGGTTAAGCCTCTGACTTTGGCTCAGGTCATGATCTCAGGGTTCGTGAGTTCAAGCCCCACGTCAGGCTCTGTGCTGTCCGTGAGGAGCCTGCTTCAGATCCTCTATCCCCAGCTCTCTCTCAGCTCCTCCCCCACTTGTGCACTCTCTATCTCAAAAATAAACATTAAAAAGAAATTAAAAATAAAAACAAAGTTATAAAAAAAAATGATTACAGCATAACCTAGGTGGTTGGTGAAGGCAAAGAGAGAGATGGGAAGGCCAGAAAAGAAAGGAGAATGAAAAAGAGGGGGCGATATTTAGTTAATGCAAGTTCATCTTCAGATGAGGATCAAATGTCCCTTCCTAAAGAGGTGTCTTTGGACCTCCCCAGGCTGGTTCAGTGTCCTTGTATGTCTCCTAGCCCCCCTGAACTATGTCTCCTTGGCAATCCTTTGGAATTACTAAGATCATTCATTTGATTGTTTAACATCCTCTGCTGTCAATAGATATAATATTCCATGAAAAGAAGAATCATGACCTCAGGATTCTCCTGTTGCCTCAAAACGATGTGGCTGTCCTCCCAGCCCAGGGCTTTGCACATAATAGATGGGGGGGTGCCTGGGTGGCTCAGTCGGTTAAGCATAATAGACATTTGATAATTATTTGTGAAAGAAGGAGTAAATCATGTTTCCTAGCTTGATGAAACGTTTTAAGACAGAAAAATGATGTGCCTGAAGGTGTGCATGTAGAGGAAAAAAAAAAAAAGTGGGGAATAGATATTGTGTTGCCAAAGATAAACCTTGCGCTTAGCTTCCTGGACGCTTCTGTCCATAATCCTGTCTGAAGCACTACAACTAGGCAAACTAATAATTGTGAAGGGAGACACAGTGATTAACTTTCTCCAGGACGTGAAGGCCTCCGGGCACTGGTCTAAGAAACAAAAGAAGGAGCCATAAGGCTTCCTAAGGCCGGTCCTAGAAGCCAGGGGACACTACTGCCGCTTCATTCTAGAAGTCCAAGAAAACAAAGCACAAGGCTCAGTCCTGAAGAAGCCCGGGATGAAGTACCTCAGGCAGAGAGGCCCAGGTGTCCTCGCTGAGCTCATTCCCCAGCCGCTGCCAACTTAAATTCAGCTGCCTGAGTGAACCGGGCGAGGCCGACTGAAGGAACCCTTCCCCAAGCCACAGAATTGTGAGAAATAAAACATCACTCTTTCTTGAAACTACTAAGTTTATGCCACAGTGGAGAACCTGTACCAGCTCACAGGGGGTCTTTTGAAACCACAGATGTGTAGGCCCCATGCCCAGAGACACTGAATTGGTCTTAGGGGCCAAACATCTTGTTTTCTCTCAAAATTCTCCAGGTGATTCAAGAGGTAGCCAGAGGTATTAATCACGGACGAGCAGATACTTCATAAAAGGTAAAAAAGGTAGAAGGAGAAAAAGAGAAGATCTTGAACTGCATGCGATATTTGTACGCGCAGTGAGAAGAGAAGCAGCCAGCAAGGGAAATACTAAACGAGACAGGTACTTTCTCGCTTTCTTTGTAAAATCCCTCTGTAACCATCAAGATATGAAATTCTTCCCGTAGATATTACACTTGGTGAAACAAAGCCACGATACTCTAAGGGCCATTAGTCCCAGGTGGGCCTTAGAACAGAGGGCCCTACAAACTATAAAATCTCTTATTTATGTTAACATACCTGGAAACGTTTAGCCTGAACTAACATTTTCCAGACAGAGTAGGGCAGATCTGACTGCTGTCTTGAACTAAAAAAAAAAAACTGCACGGACTTAGATGTCTCAAACAGCAAACAATCAGCTCAAAGGGCCGAAACAGTAGCATTACGACATAATTAGCAGAAAGCAGGGGTTTTCTTTCAGGCTCTGAAAAATCGCTGTCCACAGGTCCAGACTTCAAATCTTAGATTCTTTTAATTTTCCATGTTCGATATGCAGTCCTCATTTATATCTCCAGCCAGCCTTTGAAGCACAAGTAGAGATAGATCAATTGTACCCAAATGAATACCCAGACCTTCTCTGGATACCAAGACTGGTGCCCCCACCTTGTCATGTGCACATCTGCAGGGATTGTGGCAGGGTGCTGCTACCTCAGGATAAACGCCAAAGGTCCTCTCAGTCTGGCTTCTGCTTATGTCTCCAGCTTCATCTCTCATAACTTCCTCCCAAAGGCCCTCAACTTCACTCACTTCCCTGAAGGCTGGTGCTCCCTTTCCTCTCAGGACCTGCTCACCTGGCTCTCTCTCTGGAACACTCCCTTCATCCCGATGTCTGGCTTTCTCTGGCTTTCTCTGTCTGGCTTCCTCCCCCGCAACCCTGATGCACCTAGTGGGCACTAACCAGGCACTGTAGTGCTGGAGCCCGAGCGTGGGTACCCCGTGAGAGGTGAAGGGCACTGTTACAACAGTATCCACTGAACCAAGGGGGACTAAACATATACTACACCCGTCTTTCTATTACTATACACCTTTGCAAAGCCAAAACCCTAGTAACTGTAGTAAGATAGTCTCTTCAGATAACACGTAGATTCTTTCCAATTTGTGGCTGTTGTAAGTAAGGTTTTGGTGAACAAATTACTCACTGGTTGACCTTAACTTTGAATACATTCACTTCAGGCCTCAACCTCCATCAGTGAGAGCAGGAAGCTCAAGGGTTGCTGTGATAATGCCACACAAGGAGCACTGAACAGTGTCAGTTGAGTACAGTAGCCTCTTCATGAAGGGTAACTGCTGATATTATTATTTGGAGTTAAATCTATTTTTACGTAGGATGATGTTCTCTACTCAGAGTATTCAACAGCTACTTATTGATTTTAGTGTGCATGAGATAAAGTCTTAAGGACATAGAGACAAAGTGAGTCATGCCCCTACCCTCCAAGAGCCTAGAATCTAAGAGGGAAAGGAGATACTGAACAAGTAATTACAGCTATGATAAATGCTAGCAAAAGCAAGGCAAGGGTGCCTAGTTTGCGGATGGTGGGTGGTCCAGGGAAGATCTTGAGGAAGTTAGGTAGACACTATCTAGAGCACCAAAAATACAGCTTTATGGCTCTAGAGAAGGCCAAATTGCTTTCCAAAAGGATCACAGATATTTACACCTAGGTCAGGAGCATGAGAGTACTTTTTACCATACGTTGGCCAGCTATATATATAGATCTATAGTTATATATAGATAGCTACATATAAATTTATCTATAGATATAGATAGACAAACAGATAGGGACTTAGACATTTAAGATTTGTGATATATATCATCAAATTGCTTCTAGCAAGACAGGTCATATGGCTTTTAAACCACCTGTCTCTCCTAACTCCCCCCATGAGATAATCTGCATATAACTGAAAATGGGTAATAAATTGTTTCTCCACTTATTTTAAGAACAAGTTTAATTTAGAAAAATTGATTGCTAAGACTAAATTCTGACTGGGACTTTTAAATATTAAATACTTTAAACTAAATTATTAACGGTCTCTAGGTTGCCAGGATTCTGGGTGATCAGAAAACATTCCAGAGCAGCAGATATTTTAAAATCATTCCCTGTCCTAGCTGTGTTCATTTATTCAACAAAGATCCACAGAGCACCTGCTTCGTCTCAGACACTGTTCTAGGCACTAGAGGCACACTGGTCAAAGGGGACAGGAGACTCAGGCATTAAACAAAGAAGTGTCACGAAGAGCTCCACATATACAAGGGATTAGGCTACCTCAGAGAAACTGTCCCTGAGTAAGTGGCCTTGAGCTGAGTCCTGGAGGGAGAGAAAGGTCTCACCAGACCAAAGTCAGGAGGGGTGGTAGAGGCAGCTTTCCAGGCAGAGGACTGGCCCTGGCCAGAAGGGGATTAGGCCACTTACAGAACTGAAAGACAGTGTGGCTTGAGGGTCAAGTGCATGGAACCAAGGCCAGTTTGAGAGTCAGAAGCGGAGTCCTGTACAACCTTGAGGGCCATGCTAAGAAATTTATACTTTATCCTAAGTGTGATGGAAAGTTACTGGAAGGAATTTTAGCAAGATGTAATATAATAATACCATGTGGGTTTTTTAAAGCTCACTATAGTGGTTAGATACAGAATGGCTTGGAGGAGGCAATATGGTGAAAGGAGACCAGTGACGAGCCTGTTGTCAGCTGAGAGATGATGACAGCTTGGACCGGGCAGAGGCAGGGAGATGGTGAGAAAGGCACTGTTTGGTATTAGAATATTCAGGATGAGGTGATGGGCTGGAGGTGAGGGACAAGGGAGAGGGAGCTGTTAAGAAGGACCAAAGTTTTGTATAACGGGGCAGATGGTGGTGCTGTCACAGAGAGGAGGAGCAGGTTTTAAGGGGAAGAAACTGCTGTTTTGGGCAGGTTGGTGGGGACTCTGAGATACCAAAGTAGAGTTGTCAGGTTGGCTGGCGTTGGAACTGAAGATAAAAGCTAGGGAGTCAGCAGGAAGGTAAGGGAAGCCACGGGTAGATGCAATTTCTTAGAAGAGCAGGTGAGAAAGGAAGAGGCCCACAGAACCTCAGCACTAGATGTGTGGTGGCTGAGGAGGAAGCAAGGAGAAAGGGAAGAAGACCTCCCAAGATAAGAGAGAAGACAGCAGAGGGATGGGCATATCATGGAAGGAAGAAGTGGTCGGCGGTGATGGAGGCTGCTGTAAGGTGGAGTGGGGAGAGGCCTGAGAGGTTTCCTGCAGGCTTCCCCAGGCAGGCTGGGCTGTGTGACCTCCCCGGAAGCTGTGTCAGTGCTGGGCTGAGACCAGAAGCAAGGTTGTATGGATTTAGCTTCTCAAAGAGCCTTACCCCTCTCTCTTTGCTGACTTCCCCTTACCCCAGGAGCAGAACTCAGGGGGACCTCTCTAATCCTGAAACCCGTTTGCAGTTGGTAACCTGGAGGGTTCAATGACAGCCCCAATATTGTGAATGTTTGTGTTCACAAAGGTTCGAGTACTTCTGCTTCAATACTGAATGCGCTTCTTCAGAGACATGCAGAGGAATTAGATGAGAAGTAGGCAACATGACGGATGGACTGTTCATATAGGCTTATTCGGCATGGTTATTTATACATACAAATAATCTTAATAAAACAGGTTCAACTGCCATATCTACTACCAAGATGTAGTTCAGGGCTCTTTTAGTTCTAATTGCTTCCTATTTATGAGTGTATGAAGTCAAAACCTCAGGGGTGGTCTTTTTTTTTTTTTTTAAGTTTTATTTATTTATTTTGAGAGAGAATGCATGCACATGCATGCAAGCAGGGGAGGGGCAGAGAGAGAGAGGGAGACAGAGGGAGAATCCCAAGCAGGCTCCACACTGCCAGCGCAGAACTCAATATGGGACTCGAACCCACGAACGATAAGATCATGACCTGAGCTGAAGTTGGACACTGAACCAACTAAGCCACCCAGGTGCCCCAGCACTGTGAAGCATTTTGTGCTAGTTGCCAACATTTCAGATCAGGAGATGTTACTTTAAAACCCTGGTTACCAGGATCCTCTGGAAAATGATGATGATCTAGCACAACTGGGCCTATAGTATCTGTGGCATCAGTGAGCTGGGGCCAGGAGGCAGCTGTTCACTGTAGATAAGGCCTGTGGGCTTCAATTCCCCACAGTCTCCACCCATCCCTACCACTCCCCGACACTAAGGCCAAGTGAAAATGGTCCTTTCTCATCACTCTTATATCATTGATTTTCTTACGTGAGTTAAAAGGGAGATATTTAATGTACCCATGTTTCTATCAAAAGTGGGAAAACGGACAAGCAACAGAAATGGCTGCATATTTCAAGGCAAATAAGAAAAAGTGTATTTATTTGCAGAAGTCAAGCGTTGCTCTCACACCTGTCTGGCCCCGGCAGGTAGTCAGTGTGTGACCTCCACCCTAGGGAGTCCTCAATAATGGCTGCATGTTTCTGGACTGACCAGTGCACGTTACATCTGTGGGTTCTCCTTTCCTTCAACTGTCAAGGATTCTCATTCTTTGTGGGGAGAGGGGGAATATTTATCCTGTCTTTGCTTTAGACAAAAAGGATTTTGTCATTTTCTCAAGGATCATATCCTGTTTTCCTTTCTAAAGCATTCTTCTCCCACAACTGTGGTAAATAATAAGAGAGATTAAATTGGAGAAAGTGGGAGCTATCTTAGTAATATGTTTTTATAGGCCTTTACAATTCTTGAACTTGACTCTAAGTCTTTGCAGGGATCTTCCATCAGTTAACGTTCATACAGAATGGAGAAAAGTGATGCCCCCCTCTCCTTTATAATAATTAACCTTGAGTACTTTCCAAGGATTCCCAGATCAGCATATTATAACACTGTCAACCACTTGAGATCCAGCAAGGTTTAGAGCTTGTCCAACTAAGAAGCTGAGAAAAATCAAGTTCTTCATATTGCCCTCCCGTTCTTTTTTCTGAGATGAATGCTCTCAAATAAATCACAAGGCAAGAGTTAATAGCAGCAGTACTCAATTTGCTTTTGATTCAAAAAGAAAGCTTTAAACTTCACCTTAACCCCATTTAAGAACTTTGGAAGTACAGATATGGTCCTAATAAAATGATACCACTCAAGAATGGATATCATAAAAAGGTGTTCTAAAACTAATATGTAGATATAAGGCAGTTCGAATCAGAATTAAAAAAAATGTTTTTGAACTAGATAAAATGCCTTTTACCTTCGTACAGAACTGTAACTGTTTTAAAACCACCAAGGAGGGGGAACCAGGATGGCTCAGTTGGTTAAGCATCTGACTTTGGCTCAGGTCATGATCTCATGATTCATGGGTTCAAGCCCCATGTCAGGCTCTCTGCTGACAGCTCAGAGCCTGGAGCCTGCCTCAGATTCTGTGTCTCCCTCTCTCTCTGCCCCTCCCCAACTCATGCTCTGTCTCTCTCTCTCTCTCTCCCTCAAAAATAAACATTAACAAAAAAATTTTTTTTAACCACCAAGGAAAAATGGGGCAACTTGCTCTACCAGATGGCAAAATTTTCAATGTAGTGCGTATAGGGGCACTTGGCTATCTCAGTCAGTTGAGTGTCCGAATCTTGATTTTGGCTCAGGTCATGATCTCGTGTTTTGTGAGTTCGAGCCTCACACAAGGCTCTGCGCCGACAGTGGGGAGTGTGCTTGGGATTCCCTCTCTGTCCCTCCCACATGTGCTCACTCACACTCCCACTTTCTCTCTCAAAATAAATAAAACTTTTTTAAAAAATAAAAACTTTTAAAAAGTGCCTATAATCATTACCACCAGCAGCAGCAGCAGCATTAACACGCCAGTAGGCTATTGACTAAGAAATGAACAAACAGAAGAAGTACAGGGTCTAGAATTAGATCCAAGTATTGAAGGGAAATTAACATATGACCAAGGCAGTACTTCACTACAGTTGAAAAAAATGTGCTTTATTTAAAATTGATTCTGGGAAAACTGGCTACTCCTTAGGAAAAGTAAAATCATACCTTACCACCCTGTATATAAGAATAACTTTCGGATATGTTAAAAATTTTGGTATGAGATACTAGAAATACTAGAAAAAATTTTAGGAGAAACTTCCTATGACTTTAGAATGGAAGAAAGCATCCTGAAAAAACAATCTAGAAGAAAAAATGAAAGATAGGTAAGTTTGGCTACAGGAGAATAAAATAATGTTAGGAAGATGGCAAAAGTTCTGGAGATGACAGTGGTGATGGCTGCATGCCACTGTGAATGCCCTAACATCACCGGACTAGACACTTAAAAATGGTTAAAATGGTAAAATTTATGTTCTGTGTAACTTACCACAATAAACAAAAACAAAAACACTCAAGACGATGTCAAAAGACACATAATTGGCAGGGAAATGTGTGTCATGACAAATAAAGGGTGATAGCCCTTCTATTACAAAGATACTTCATGTATTATGAAGAAAAAGACACCTACGCAGGGAAATGGGCAAAAGATATAAGTAGGTAATACACAGAAGAGGAAATACAAATGATCCAAGAGACATGGAAAGATACTCAATCTCACTAGTAGTCAGAGAAAGGCAAATCAGAGCAACAAGGTAAGGCGACTCAGGTTCCTAACAGGTAAACATTTCACAAACTCCTAACATCCAGTGCTTCCAAGGATATAGGGAAACAGATCTTCTCATACTTGGTTGGTTAGACTTTTTGGAAAAGTTACGAGCAGTATTTATTAAAACAATATACCCAAAACACGTGGGCAAAAGATCTGAGCAGATACCTCACCAAAGAAGAGATACAGATGGGAAATAAGCATATGAAAAGATGATCAACATATTTTCACTGGGGAATTGCAAATTACAAAATAATGAGACACCGGAGTGCCTGGGTGGCTCAGTGGGTTAAGCATCCAACTTCAGCTCAGGTCATGATCTCAAGGTCCATGAGTTTGAGCCCTGTGTCGGGCTCTGTGCTGACAGCTCGGAGCCTGGAGGCTGCTTCAGATTCTGTGTCTCCCTGTCTTTCTGCTCCTCCCCCCACTCACACTCTGTCTCTCTCTCTCTCTCTCTCTCTCTCTCTCTCAAAAATAAATAAACATTGGGGCTCCTGGGTGGCTCAGTCCATTGAGCGTCTGACTTTGGCTCAGGTCATGATCTCATGGTTTGTGGGTTTGAGCCCCACGTCAGGCTCTGTGCTGACTGCTCAGAACCTGGAGACTGCTTCGGATTCTGTCTCTCTCTCTCTCTCTCTCTCTCTCTGCCCCTCCCCCACTCATGATCTGTCTCTCTCAAAAATAAATGAATGTAAAAAAGTTTTTTTAAATATTTTTAAAAATTTAAAAATAAATAAAAAAAAATAATGAGCTACCATTACACACCTATTAGAATGGTTAAAATCCAAAAACAGCTGAGGACACCAAATACTGATGACAATACTGAGCAACAGAACTCTCATTCACTGCTGGTGGGAATGCAAGATGGGGCAGCCACTTTGGAAGCCAGTTTGGTAGTTTCTCACAAAGCTAAACATAGTTGTACTATATGATCCAGCAGTCACACCCCTAGGTATTTACCCAAATCATTTGAAAATTTATGTCACATAAAAAGCTGCACACAGGGGGACCCGGGTGCCTCAGTCGGTTGAGCATCCAACTCTTCATTTCAGCTCAGGTCATGATCCCAGGGTGGTGGGATTAGGCTCCATGTGGGGCTCCATGCAGAGTGGAAGCCTGCTTAGGATTCTCCCTTTCTCTCCCTCTGCCCCTCCCCACCTCAGTTCATGCATGTGTGTGCACTCTCTCTTTTTCTCTAAAATAAAAATTTTTTTAAAAACACACAAATGTTTATAATGGCTTTATTTATAATCACCATAAATTGGAAGCAAATGGTCTTCCTATAGGCAAAAGGATAAAAGATTGTGCTCTATCCACAGTGGAGTGGGATATTCATCAGAGATAAAAAGAAATGAGCTATCAAGTCATGACAAGACATGTATAAAATTTAAATGCATATTAAGTGAAAGAAGCCAGTCTGGAAAGACTACATATTGTATGATTCCAATTATATGACATTCCAGCAAAAGCAAAACTATGGAGACAGTAAAAAGATCAGTGATTGCCAGGAGTTCAGGGGACACGGGGGGAAATACAAGGTGAAACAGGATTTTTAGGTCAGTAAAATTATTCTGCATGATACTGTATTGGAAGATATGTGACATTATGCATTTGTCCAAACCCACAGAATGTTACGGCACCAAGAGTGAACCTTAATGTATGCAAATTTTAAAAAATCATTTAGGAGGTTGGGGAATCCTATGTTAGAATGCAGAACCTAAGAACAAAAAAATCTACCCGTATTACTAATGTATGAAACAACTTCAGTGGCAGTGGGGGTGGGGGTGAGGGGAGTAACTTTGGAAGTGGTTAGAGTCTGTAAGACTAAAGGCAAAAGGAACTACACATAAAAGTATCAATAAGGTACTCTTAGTGATAAAGTTGTTTCTCAGGGGAATAGGAATTGACAATTCTGGTTGGTTTTTTTTTTTTATGTCTATTTATATTGAGAGAGAGAGTGCATATGTGCGAGCCAGTAAGGGAGGGGCAGAGGGAGTGAGAGAGAGAGAGAATCCCAAGCAGACTCCACACTATCAGGGCAAAGCCAAAAGGCCAACCACAGAGCTCCATGTCATGAACTGTGAGGTCATGACCTGAGCCCAAATCAAGAGTCAGGCGCTTAACCCACTGAGCCATCCAGGCACCCCGGAATTGACAATTCTAATAACATTATACACTGAATTAAACAAGTAAATGAATGCTGGATAATGAAAACCAGTTTCCCCTGTTAGCACAGGGTTAATGATAAGCAAGGAGAAGAGGCTAGTGTAATCCATGATCTGCTCCATCCATGGGTTAGAGTTGGAGACATCAGCAGGAACTCATGTTTAGCTTAGTATTGATACAGGTGGTTACATACAGGAATAACTATAGGTACGTCTATACGCACAGGTTAGTATACACACACATATTTCCTTGCTCTGTCAGCTGAGAGAGCCTAGAAGCAACCACACCCTAGCAGCAAGAAGTACACATGGAGCCCAGATCTTGGTTTCTAATACCATTCATTCTCCAGCAGAAGGAACCAGAGTTCCTCAGAGAAAATGGATAATTCTAGGTAAGGCATGAGAAATACAAGATGAGGCTGGGGCATCTTATAGTGCCATCAAGGAAAGTGCTAGGACAAAACAAACACTAACACTGCATTGATGGGGATATGTCATAGCGACACAAATATCCATGAGTCTCTACTAACATAAATAAATGACTGATTGAATGAGTGAATGAATGAATGATTAGGGGAGAATAAGTAAGTCTATGTACAGGAATTCCAAGTAATTTATGTAGATACTCTCTGCATGATCATCTCAATTTTTCTGGAAATCTAAAACTGTTCTAAAAAATAAAGTTTATGGAAATACACGCACATCACCTATCTTACCCAGCACACCACTTCCAGAAATATACCTTACATAAATAAAAGCCCATTGTATAAAAATATATGTACAGGGGTATTTATTGCAGCATTATTTGTAAAAGCAAAAAATTAAAACAACGCCAACATCTTTTATTAAAGAGGATGGTAAAATAAATTGTGGTACATTCAAAGCATGAAATACTGAATACTTTGTAATGGTTAAAAAGAACAAAATTAACATGGGTCTATCTACTGGCCCAATGACAATGATGTAATGTTGAATAAAGAAGGCAAGTCACTGAATGATTTTATAAAAACATATGAAAATAGAAACTACTGAATAATTTCATTAAAAATATATAAAAATAGGGGCACCTACGTGCACCTGGGTGGTTCAGTCAGTTGAATGTCTGACTCTTGGTTTCTGCTCAGGTTTGTGGGTTCAAACCCTGTGTTGGGCTCTACGATCCCAGTGCACAGCCTGCTTTGGATTCTCTTTCTCCATCTCTCTCTGCCCCTTTCCTGAGCTCTCTCTCTCTCAAAAATAAATAAACTGAAAAAAAAATTGGGGCAGCTAGGTGGCTCAGGTCATGATTTCACAGTTTGTGCATTCAAGTCCCACACTGGGCTTTGCGCTGTCCATGTGGAGCTTGGGATTCTCTTTTCCTCTTCCTCTGCCCCTCCCCCACTCATAATTTAAATATATATATTTATGTATAATATTGTATATTATAAATTAATGTATATTTTTACATATATATGTATGTATTCAAATAGGGTGGGGGAGATGCGAGAAATAGGTGAAGGGGATTAGGAGGTACAAACTTCCAGTTATAAAATACATAAGTCACAGGATGAAAATTACAGCAGAAGGAAGACAGTCAATAAGACTGTAAAAACATTACATGGTGACAGATGGTGACTATACTTATCATGGTGAGCACTGAGTCATGTATGGAATTGTTGAATCACTACATTGTGCACCTGAAACTAATATAACATGGTATTTCAACTATACTTCAGTAATAAAAATTTTAAAAATATGTAGGAAAATAGGAAGTAATCCAAAAATATGAAAAAGTTCTATTTTCATATATTCATTTTTATATATTATTACTCAAAAACCTATGCTGAGCCCTACTTTGTGCTGGACATTACTGTAAGCTCTGAGATTACCATACTTAACATGGCTAAGAAAAATCTCTGCTCTCAGGGAGCTTATAGTTGAGTACCCTGGATGGTGATAAATTTTACGGAAAGAAAGAAAGAAGGTATGGGGCACAGTAGTAGCACGGTGGGGGATACAATTTAAAACAGGGTGATCAGGGAAGACTTCAGGGCAAAGGTGACAAATTAAAAAAAGATCTGAAGAAGGTACAAGCCATGGAGATGGCCAGAAAAATGTTCCAGGCAGAAGGATCTACCATTCCAATGGGTCTCACTCCTGCCTGGAGTATTTCGAACAGCAAGGTCAGTGTCAGCCCATCTTCTAATTTAACTGTTGCTGCAGCAACCAGCTTCATGTGGATGTATCCAACAGGCCCTCATCTCAGCTACATTCTGTATCTTTTGCCTTCTGCCCCAGGGCTTCTGGGGTGCTGAGGTACAGGATGCTGGTGGGTGACTCAAACTTGCAGCAGTTAACATTCCATGGGGGAACCCTTGACCAAGGGGGCCAGGAAGTGGTAGGTATATGCTTATCTCTTCAGTCCTCCATGGGGGAACCCTTGAGCAAGGGGGACAGGAAGTGGTAGCTATATGCTTATCTCTTCAGTCCTCCGGCTCCTTACAGAGACCTGGCAGGTTGAGTCCCTGTTGTCTCTTTCATTGCTTTTCCCTCCTTCCCCATTTCCCTCTCCCCTGTCCCTTACTCCTGCTCCCTGGTATTACTTCCCCCAAATAAACTACAAACGTGCAATCCCTGATCTCAGACTTGACTTTATAGGAGGTGCACAGGCTGAGATGGTTGGTACTAGAAGTGGCCGTAGCTAGCGGATCTTCAGAATGGGATTCTGGAACTGGATCCATCCACCAGGCAGATGGCAACAGGGACCCCACTGCTGGTGGTAAGTGAGGTGAGAGGAAGCCCTGGGGAACTGCCTCAACATAATTAGCAAGGCTGTTGTCAGGAGTGGTTTTGAAGGCAGTGCGGTTGGCTCATACAATAGCAGCGGCTGGTGAGTGGTATGGGCTAACGGTAATTACAGGGTTATTGAGAGAGCTGGCTTTTGTTAACACCTTCAGGTCGTTGAAGGAAAAAAAAGAGAAAATGACAGGTTTGGGTTAGCCACCAGCAAACTGTGAGAATCAGAAGGCCTCTATGTAGTATTTAAAGAGACATTTATCTCCTGCGGACACAGGACAGATGGTGCTAAAATCAGGCTTAGGACTTAAGAACAGCAGAGATACAAAGGAGACGATGTACAGCTTCAACGGGTCTCTTATGCCAAAGGCAAGGCTCTGGTGAGAAAAGAGAGGGGCCCTGAGATCTGGAATAGAGACACTTAGGGTAATGAGCCTGAGAATCTTAAATTCTCAAATTGCCCTGAACCCTCTGGGCTGGGAGAAACAGCTTCTGCTCTTTTGCCAAAGGTGAAACACTTCCTCTCATACAGAGGCTGTGGGAATACCAGAAATATCACTGAGGCAGGTGTCTTCTTGGGAGGATGATGCATGTCCTCCTTAGATTCTATCCCCACTCTTCCCAGGGCCACAGACCTGTGTAACTAGGATGCAACTGGAGCAGAGCTCAAGCAGGGCAAGGTGGCTCTTGATCCAGGAGGAAATAACTGAAAGCGTTACAAGACCTGGCTGGTAAGTACGGCAGAAATCTTGGGGCCTTCGACCATGGCAGTGGTGACATATAAGGCTGGAGAGGGAAATTCACTGATATGGGAGCACTGTCCTGTGACTTGGGACTTATTTCCTGACAAGGACACCTGGAGACAGTCTTTCCTTCCTCCACTAATGCAGTATAGAAGGCACAGGGAAGGAGGTCACTGGTATCTTTGAGAAGCTCAGTGGCAGCCATCCTCTCTCGGCTGGAGATGCTCCCATGGAACTAGGCCCTCTGGTACCATTATGGGAAGCGAGGCCCGATGCCGTATTTCCCAGAAATCTGTGCTGATGCCCAGATAAAAACTCACCATGGTGGGGCGCCTGGGTGGCGCAGTCGGTTAAGCGTCCGACTTCAGCCAGGTCACGATCTCACGGTCCGTGAGTTCGAGCCCCGCGTCGGGCTCTGGGCTGATGGCTCAGAGCCTGGAGCCTGTTTCTGATTCTGTGTCTCCCTCTCTCTCTGCCCCTCCCCCGTTCATGCTCTGTCTCTCTCTGTCCCAAAAATAAATAAACGTTGAAAAAAAAAATTTTTTTAAAAAAAACTCACCATGGTGTTCTTATACGTGAAATAGAAGAGCGGCTGGCAGGTGTGTTACTTGACTTGTGTTACCAGAAACAATTGAGAAATGACAAACAGAAGGTTGCCTGTCAGAATGGAAAACTACAGTTTCTCACCCAGTTTCTAGATCTAAGTCGGTGTGTACCAAAGTGCTGTTGATTGAGTCCCGTGCCGAGGGATCCCGCAATGCCACCACAAGTACTTCTCAATCCTTTCCCAAAGGGATCTGTGGCTGTTTACCAGAGTAACAGGGGAAAGGGAAATACTCAGACCTTTCAAGGGCTGTGGCTAGCTGCAAAGTCTGAGCTGGCACTGACATCTGGGGATCCAAAATGCTGTCATGGCCCCAGCTTCGAGTAATGGCTCACAGTGGGGCCTATTGGGTCCACAGTTCTGCCCTTGAGGTTATTTCCTCCACTTCCAAGTGCATAATAAGGATGGATACACTAGTAGTTCACAAACCTTCACACTGGTTTCACAACCAGTTGGGAGTAAGAGGCAATATGGCAGAAAGGGCCAAAGAGAAGGCCTTGAAATTGCACACACTCCCCAACCCAATCCTGGCCAAAAAAGGAAATTGGAACAAACCACATCCCAAAAGGAAATGATGGATTAGCACCATCAAAGACGTAAAGGATGCAGGGGTGGCAGTCCGCATCATAATCCCACTCAATTCACCTGGTAGACTACTATAAACTCAACCAAGTCATACCTCCAAATGCAGGTGCTGGGCCAGACGTGGTATCTCTCCTGGAAGAGATCTACACAGTCTCTGGCACCTGACATGCAATTCACCAGATCATGCATTCATCATTGATCTGATAAGTGTATTCTTCCCAATCCCTATCAGTAAGGAGGATCAAAAGCAGTTCATTTTTTGTGGAACAGACAGCAGTCCACATTCACTATTTTGCCCAAGGCCTAGGTTAACTCTTCTGCTCTGTGTTACAATAGAGTCTAAAGGGACTTTGATCATCTTGACATTCCACAGAATATCATGCTGGTCTACCGTATTCATGACTTCAAGTTAAATGGACCTTCTGGTGAGCAGGAAATGACAAGTATTCTGAATGCCCAATTAATGCCAGAGGGTGGCAGAAACGTTCATGGGTATGTCATGGGTTAACGTTCTAGGGGTCCAAAGGCCTGGGGCATGCTGAGACATCCACTCTAAAGGACAAATTGTTGCACCTTGTATTGCCCACCACTAAAACAAGGCATTGCACTAGGTGGGTCTCTTTAGATTCGGGAGGCAGCATATCTTAAACATGTGCACCACGGACTAGCTCTTGGGAATACTGCTCTCATTCACCAGGTAATCAGGAAGGCTGCCAATACTGAGTAGGACCCAAGATAGAACTTTACAGCACATCAAAGCTACCGTACCACTCAGGTCATATGAGTCAGTACATCCAGACAAGATCGGGTGTGTTCAGGGCACTGTGGCCATAGACGTGAGTCAGTATATCCAATCACGCTAGTGCTGTCTAGCCTCTGGTGTGTCACGAGCCCTAATGGAGACTGAGCACCTGACCACGAGACATCGAGTGATTATGTGCCCAAGAGCTGCCAGAGCTGCCCACTGTGAAGTGGGTAACAGAGACCCATGTCATAAGATTGCACGGAGGCAGCAGCAGTACTCTATGCTGTGACAACGATACATGTGTGATCAGGCTCAAGCAGGTCTGGAGGGAACAGGCAAGACAAAAAGAGGTGGTCAATTCTCCCATGCCATCTATTTTATTGTACTGTCACCTCTCCTTCAACGTACATACATGGTTTAATGGGAGTTTCCAGGTAATGGGAGAAAAACCTCAAGTCCAACTCACAGATGGCTCAGCTCATTATGCTGGCCCTACCTGAAAATGAACTGCCACCAGGAGGGGCCTTGAAGGACAATGGTGAAAGGGCATCCTTCCACCGAACATAGCTTCAAGTGGTGCACTCAATGGCTCACTTTGTATGAAGGTAGAAAGGACCTGAGATATATATGGACCCGTGGGTAGAGGCAGATAGCTTTCTAGTTGACTAAGAGTATGGAAGGGACAAGGCTGAAAGGTCATTTGGAGAAGAGGCATAAATTGCACTTGTGGGAGTGAGCACAGACCTTGAGGATCTTTGGGCTTCACACTAATGCCCACCAGAGAGCATCTACTACAGAAAACTCACTGAGAAACCTGGCAGATGTATTTCTGGTGGGGGTGAGCCTGCTCCGTTCTTGGCCACCCCAGTGCCTGTGTAACTGACCCATGAACACAGTGGTCATGGCTGCAGAAATGGTGGTTATGAATGGCCCCAAAGCACGGCCCCCTCTCTGCAAGGCTGATCTGGCTACTGCTGCTACTGAGTTACCCAACCTGACAGCAGAAACGACTGATACTGAGGCGCAGAGGTGCGCTGTCCTTTAAGGACAGCGGCTGCTATGTGGAGGGGATAGTGATTTGTCCTCACTGGAATTGATACTAGCTTTAATGTTTTATTTATTTTTGTTTATTTTATTTTTGAGAGACAGAGAGAGACAGAGCGTGAGTGGGGGAGGGCCAGAGACAGAAGGGGAGACAGAATCTGAAGCGGGCTCCAGACTCCTTGCTGACAGTGGGGCTCAAACTCACAAACCATGAGATCATGACCTGAGCTGAAGTCCGACACTTAACTGACTTAGCCACCCAGGTGCCCTGATACTAACTTAAAAAAAAAAATGTTTTTAATGTTTTATTTTATTTTTTGAGAGACAAAGAGAGACAGAGTGCAAGTGAGGTAGGATCAGAGAGAGAGGGAGACACAGAATCCAAAGCAGGCTCCAGGCTCTGAGCTGTGAGCACAGAGCCTGATGCAGGGTTCGAACCCACAAATGTAAGATCATGTCCTGAGCCGAAGTTGGACATTCAACTGACTGAGCCAACCAGGCGCCCCCCCCCCCCCAATACTAACTTTAGAGACGAGTTTTGCCTTTCCTTCCTACACCACAATCCAAGGGCTTAGAGAATGCCTGCCTTACTGGCATGGAAATTCACATAACATCAGACCAAGAGGCCCATTTTTATAGCAAAGGAGACATGACAGTTAGCACATGGCCATGGGATCCACTAGTTCTACTATATACCTCATCAACTACAACTAACCAGCCTAATGGAAGATGGAATTCGTACCTCAGCCCTTCAGGGGTAACTGCACTGACCCACATGGTGCTGTGTCTTCAGTGGCTGATCCACTCTGGCTAATTCCCAGTGGGTCTGGGAACCAGGAGCAGAAATAGGACTGGACTCTCTATCATCACTCCTAATGATCTACTTGTGGAAATCATGCTTCCTATTCCCAATATTCTCTCAAATTTGCAGAGGTCTATGTTTACATTATTGACTGAATGTCTATTAAGAGGTGATTAGTGGGGCGCCTGGGTGGCGCAGTCGGTTAAGCGTCCGACTTCAGCCAGGTCACGATCTTGCGGTCCGTGAGTTCGAGCCCCACGTCAGGCTCTGGGCTGATGGCTCGGAGCCTGGAGCCTGTTTCCGATTCTGTGTCTCCCTCCCTCTCTCTCTGCCCCTCCCCCGTTCATGCTCTGTCTCTCTCTGTCCCAAAAATGAATAAACGTTGAAAAAAAAATTAAAAAAAAAAAGAGGTGATTAGTTAAATAAACTATAGGACTTTATATTGCATTCAAATGATAAAACAATATGCAGTTGCTAAAAAGAATAAAGCATATCCGTATGTGTTGACTTGGAAAGATGTCCAAGATACAGTGTTAAGTGTAAAACAAATTACAGAATGTATATACTATATGATAGTATTTGTATGTATTTTTTAAAAAGAAATATATGTCTTTGTACAAGCACAGAAATCCTCTGGGGTAATGCCAGAGAGAGAGGGTAAAGTCAATTTCCTTTTCACTTTACATTCTTCTATACCTTCAGTTTTTTCTTACATGAGCATATATTACTTCATCATACAAATGGTTTTAAAAAGATTTAGGGGTGCCTGGGTGTCTCAGTTGGTTAAGCATCTGGCTCTTGATTTTGGTTCAGGTCGTGATCTCATGGTTTGTGAGTTCGAGCCCCACATCAAGCTCTGCGCTGACTGTGCACAGCCTGCCTAGGATTGTCTCTCTCCCTCTCTCTGCACTACCCATGTTCCTTCTCTTTCTCTTTCTCACAAAATAAGTAAAATAAACTTTAAAAAGTAAAATTAAATTAAATTTTAAAAAATAAAAAGATTTATGTGTCTTCACTGTATTATAAAACCAAAATAAATATTTTGAAGTTAGTTTCAGAGAGTTAATACATCACCTTTGGGGGGAAAAAGCTATTTTCATTCTTTAAAAGGCTATTTAGGGGCGCCTGGGTGGCTCAGTCGGTTAAGCGGCCGACTTCAGCTCAGGTCACGATCTCGCAGTCCGTGAGTTTGAGCCCCGCGTCAGGCTCTGGGCTGATGGCTCAGAGCCTGGAGCCTGCTTCCGATTCTGTGTCTCCCTCTCTCTCTGCCCTCCCCCATTCATGCTCTGTCTCTCTCTGTCTCAAAAATAAATAAACATTAAAAAAAAATTTTTTAAATAAAATAAAATAAAAGGCTATTTAATTACTACCACCATCTCCAGCCAAGAGGAAAATATTCTTTACCCCTCACGGTGTGGCTGAGGAATCATTCTTTAACGCTTTTGCTAAAGGAAAGCTGTCTTCATCTCGTATTTCTTCCAAATGCCACGGTAGATACCCTGGCTAATGTTTTGTTTTGGGGACGAGTAGAGAAGGAAAGGGTGTGACATATGAAGCAGGAAAGTATTGAAAAAGCTGGAATCACAAGTGGAGAGGTGGGGAGGGGCTTGATGTGTATTTATTTTAAGTTTCCTGTAGACAACGTGGACAGAACAGGGTATGCCAGGCTGGTAATGAAATCTCTTCTGGATTCTTCCCAGCACAGTCTAAGGATGTGCACAGTAGATGTTCGATTTGGTTTGTTGACTAATAAAGTGTATGAAAAGTTCCAGAAAAGAAGCAATAGTGCAAATGGGGTCAAAATGAAAGTTAACAATGGCATAGCCAAAAATTAAAGCAGCAATGTACTGATAGTTAAAAACAAATTATTTCTTTGGTTTATACACAGGTTGATAGCTTCCACCAGTTTAGAAAGTCACCTTTCTAAACAAAAAGAGGAATCGAGTTCAAAGTTTTCAACCAGGCAATTCTATCCAATAGCGTTTTTACTACAGTGCTTTTAAAGTTACTAAGTAATCAAGAAGGCTAATAATTAGCAAGAACATATGCCTGTGAAAGCAAATTTGTGGCTAAGACATCAATCCTGCCAAATAAAAAGGTGAAGTAAAACAGTAAAAAAATTTAAACGGAAATGAAAGACAAGCCTAGCCCATTAAAAAAATTTTCCATTCTGTATAAAAAGTACTACCTCCTAGTATGGTTTCACTGTTCTATAATGACTGTATGTAACACAGACTGTCTACTTATAAATTTTTTATTTGCTGAAAATAAAAGCAATTTGAGTAGCTAAGAAAGTAATAGCTTAATTACATTTTTTTTTTTAGCAATGTGCACTCTAAAATCGCTTATTTTCTCCTATTGCTCTGTGATATTTTTTAATTTTCTACAGTGTAAGGTGTAGGCAGGATGTGTGTAGGAGCGTTTAGGGGACTGATACACAGTGGCATGTGCTTAATCTCCATATAAACTAAGTGTCTCTATGACGGTAATGAGCCAGCCTGTTGATTTCTGCTACTTTTGTTCTTGAAGTATTTGTACGGCAGCTTTATTACTTAGGAGTTCACTACACAGCAGAAATACAATCTTTCTGTATAAACAAATTGTGAGCTAAGCCAAAACATCTTATAATAAACAAACAAAACAGCCTGTTACTATTTGCAGGTAGTATGTTATCTTGTAAAACTCAAATTAAACAGGTCTCCACTTGTTGAACAAATAGGGAAAGATGATGATAGGGGGAATTTGTTTGGTTTCTATCACTGTGGGCAAGGGAATGCCCTGCTTTGTCCTCCGCACTATTGACAACCAGTTTCCATGAACCCCCAATACCTATCTATGTATTAGCAATGAACATCGAAGGGCCAGATCTGCCAGTCTCTACTGAGAACATCTGCATATAATGAAAGCTGTACATTCCAAAGGCCCAAAACTGAATCTGTGGGTCAAACGTTACCTGCAGATGTGTTCTGTTTGGCCTGAACGGTGTTCGACATTTTAAAAAATTGCTTGTCAACATTTTTAAAGTCAGATTTCATACTGAAATGAACCACGGCTCCTTGGAAAAATGGCTGGTTCCACACCTGGGGCAGGATGAGCCTGGTACATTTTGTTATGACACACAATAAAAAAATATTCAAGGAGGGGAGGCTGGGTGGCTCAGTCGGTTAAGCGTCCGATTCTTGGTTTTGGCTCAGGTCATGATCTCATGGTATTGTGAGTTCGAGCCCCATGTTGGGCTCTGCGCTGACAGCATGGTGCCTTCTTGGGGTTCTTCTCTCTCTGCCCCTCCCCCTACTTGTGCTGGCACCTCTCTCAAAAAATAAATAAATAAACTTTAAAAAAGTATTCAAGGAATGGTAGCATCTCTCAGGACAGAGGAGTGGGATCTAAAGAGTCCCACAGGGCCAAACATGTGACAATTTGAGAATCAAAAAGAAGAATGACAGTGATGGTTTGGAACAAACTGAAGAAAAAAAAAATCCACAAATTCACAGTGATACTGAACAGTGTATGAGGTGGTGGGAGGGGTAGTATGTGAAGGAAAGGTTGTTTTGTTGTTGTTGTTGTGAGCAGAAAAACTGTTAAATAATGAATGTAGAAAGAACTGTTAAAAATCATCACTTTATGGGGCACCTGGATGGCTCAGTTTGTTAGGCGTCCAACTCTTGATTTAGGCTCAGGTCATAATCTCACAGTTCATGAAATTGAGCCCCACATCAGGCTCTGCTCTGTCAGCACAGAGCTTGCTTGGGATTCTCTCTTGCTCTCTCTCTGCCTGTGCCCTGCTCATTCTCTCTCTCTCTCTCTCAAAGAAATATTAAAAAAGAGAAAATCACCTGTTACAATAACTCTTATTATAATCTATTCAAGCAAAGATTACTGGGTGAAAGTTGTTGGTGCACAAGGTGGTCAAAGAGTCTCAGCGTATCTCCCCACAGATTACACATTAACTCTAAAGGAGAAGATGTTTCTTTACAGTTAGGAAATATGGAAGACCCATCAGGACCAAGAGATCAAAGCTGAGAGCACCAGTTATGGGACACACTGATACTGTGTAGAGAACTAGTGTCCTCCTGCTGAGAACTAGTGTGACGGACCCATCCTCACTCCTATAGTGGAAATAGCCAGACAATCTATGTTGAAGCACATTCTAACAAACTGGTCTGCACTCTTCAAAAATGCCAATATTAAGAGAGACTAAAGAGACATGATAACTAAATGCAATGTGTGGTCATTGATTAGATCCTGGATTTAAATATATAGGTGTAGTTATAGTTACAGTTATATAGTTATAGCTACATAACTATTATTGGAACAATATGAGAAATTTGAGCACAGCCTGTATGTCAGATAATGGTTTTGAGTCAATGATAAATCATATTGTGGAAATCATGTTGTGGTTACACAGAAGAATTCTAGCAGATTCATGCTGCATACTTAAGGAAATGATTCAGCCAAAAAAGTGTGGTGTGTGTGTGTGTGTGTGTGTGTGTGTGTGTGTGACAGAGACAGAAAGGAAATGAAGCAGAATTTTCACAACTGATTAATGAATCCAGTTAAGGGAATGCAGGAATTCATTATACTATTCTTTCCACTTCTATATGTGTATTTTGTAATTTTTTTTCAAAACAAAGAATTGTGGGGGGAAAAACCCAGAGATTTTACATAAAATTATTTGGGGGTTTTTAGAAAAAGACTCTGAAAATCTAGCACCCTGGGCTTGCATTCTGTGGGTGGAGGGGTAGCCACCCACCTACACACCCTACAAGCCATGAAGTCTCTGGTCTGCCCAAGTCCACTTTCTATCTTGTCGTACATTCAGCCTGCTTCAATCCTTTGTCTCCAGTGTGATCCCCACAAACATTTGAGTTTGCAATCTCACATAAACCATAACAGAGAATTTTGAACATGGCTAAAGCAATTTCTAGAAATGTGTTACAAATCCATTTCAACAAGCCAATTAAACAATCTGAAGAGAAGGAACCTAGAAATGACATCTACACTAGCAACGGCAGCACTAAATGTCACAGAACTTCCCATTGAGACTTCTATTGAGTTGTGGAATATTATTCCACTAATACTGGGAAAATATTCCTTCAACTAATACTAGGGCAACAGAAGCCTTTAAAAATTATGAAATATCTAGGGCACCTGGGTGGCTCAGTCGGCTGAGTGTCCGACTTGGGCTCAGGTCATGATCTCACAGTTCCTGGGTTTGAGCCCCATGTTGGGCTCTGTACTGTCAGCATAGAGCCTGCCTCAGACCCTCTGTCCCCCCATCTCTTTGTCCCTCCCTGGCTCATGCATGTGCTCTCTCTCTCTCTCAAAAATAAATAAACATAAAGAAAATTTAAAATTATGAAGTCTCTAATTAGATCCTAACACTAGGGAGCATTTACACGGTACTCTGTTAGCATTCGGTGGAATGGGGGCCCTGGCACAAGAGCACATGGAATTAAGCACTTCATAAGTTCTTTGCATAACAGGGAACCATGTCAGATGTATTTGCCACAGTGCCTTCTCATCCCTGGGATGGTAATTTGCCCAGTTTACTGCAGTGAACCTCTCAGGACAGACCGTGTGAAGTCCTTCACCTACAGTGCCTATCTTTGGTATTAAGTCCCACCTCTCTGCCTTTCCACGTATGCGTCTTTCCCTATGCAACTGTTTTGTTTGTTTGTTTGACCCTCTATTTTTCGGCCCTTGCATCCTTAAGGCTGTTTGACCACTGTTCAATGTTTGGCCCAAGAGCACTCTTGCTCCCCTCAGCAAAAAGTCAGCATAACAGTGCCAAACACAGACATAAATCAAGGTGAACTGGTGGGCCAGGTTCCAAGCCGCACCAGAGCTTGCCCAAGGTCACCCCACAGCTCTGAGCTATTTCAGAAACTGCAAGTCTCAACTGTGGCTCCTGTCCCCATGCAGTCACACAGCCTGACAGCCTCATTGGAAGGTTACTGAAAGCGAGGAGACAACAGGAAAAAAAAAAAAGGGAATGTTCTGAACATTCCGTAGGTTCTTACTATTCATGATTAATTAAAATCAAATGAGAGCATGTTTCTGGCACATAGAACACACTCAATATTCTCACCAACCCCAAAGGAGCTTTTCCCCCATATTTATCCCCAAATGAGTCTTTTTTCCCCTTATCATTTCCCAATGAAATTTTAACTCCACACATCTACTGTATATGTGCTGTACGGAATCTGTGCTTTATACAGTAAAAGTTACACTACCCCTACCCATTCCCTGAGACCAATTTTCATCCTCTTGGGGGTGATGTTGTTCTCATTAAGAAAGCAGGTACTGTAATGTTTATAGTAAAGCTGTAAATGGACATTTTCCCCCGTGCTTATTCTTGTCTTTGTTGGTCGCAAACCATAAATTTTGCCCTTTAAAATAATCCACAGGGTCATGGAATGAGAGTTGGAAAGAACTGCCATTCCAGCAAGAATCTGCACCCAGGCTCCTTGGAAGCCATAAGTCCCACAGCTAACGCCCTGCCAGATAGGACAAATCCTGAGGACGGTCACTGAGAGACTTCAGAGTGTGGTGTTTGGTGTAACGTGATGGTTCTGATGTGTGGGAGCAGCAAGGCATGGACTTGGGGACAGACAGAACTGTGTATGCATTCCAGCTTACTAACCAGGAGGCCATGGCATATCATTAACCAGCCTGAATCCATATGTAAAATGAGATAACAATACCCACCTCCTAAGGTCATGATAAATATGATTTGTGCCTCCCGGGTAATGATACTTGGCACTTTGCCTAAGTCTACTGGGTCACCAAATGGCGATACGTCATTCCTTCTGCTTGCTTCTATCTTGTTTTGTCTTCTGGAGGCAGGTTACCACAGACAATGTCCTAGCTGCTGCTTTCAGCCCTTGACTGATGTCAGTCTGATCTACTCTCAGGCCCCCATACCATGTTCCACACTGCTAAAGGTCTGCCCAGGCACCGCATAGTGGTTCTGTCCTGTCCTTTACCTCAACTCCTCTGGGAGCATCTACTCTTCCTACCACTCCTGTTGGAAATCTCTGCTTCCTCTTCCAATTGTTCTACCATTTTCATGCCACAGAAAGAAGGTTTGACATCATAAAGGCTGGGGGGCTTCAGTAATACAATTCTCCTGGGTTGGCTGGCTCACATTGTTTTCAACCACAAGGCCCTTTCTTTCCTGGACAAATAGATAGTCCCCAGGAGTTGGGTTGGGTTCAGTTAAGCCACCTGTTTTATGCAGAGCCAGTACTTACTTCCCAACACAAGGCCTGTGATGACTCTAGCCTATCGTGCCAGACTTCTTGATGTAAGGTGATTTTCTTGCAGGATCCTTGTGTCTCTGCATAATCTAGCTTCTGTCATGACTGCCCCACTTCCCATCTAAAATATCTTTATATGCTTGAAACCCTAGTCATGGAAGGGGGTTGAATTTTTCCTATAGGGTTCATGGGTCACATGCAAATCAGGACATGTCACATACCTAGGTGGAAGAAGTTCTACACACATAGCTTGGAGATAACTGTAGGTCCTGTAAAGATTAAGGATATGTTAAGAACCTAGCAACATTCCAAGTAGCCTAATCTAGCTGGTCCATGAATCGGTCTTTTATTACACTATTACAGCTATTTTTGGCCTTAGTGCAGGTTAGTAACTCAAGGTCATGGCTCCAGGAATTCTCTCCCTCCAAAAAAACATCAAGTTTCTTTGTCTGCTGGACTGATACCATTAGCATACAAATATACTTATTCTCCCATATAAAAAACAACTACTAAAACTCTCTTGATCCTATTTCTCAGTTTTTTTTTAAATAATCAAACTCGCCAAAAGAGTTGCCTATATCACCGTCTCCACTTTGCTCTCCCCATCCTCGGTCAAATCCTCTCTGATGAAGCCTTCATTCCTGCCACTCCACCTAACAGCTCCTGTCAAGATCTCAAATGACCCTCATATCTTCAAAGCCACTGACTAATTCTAAGTCTATACTAATCATGACCTTTGACACTTTGGACCATTCCCTTGTTCTTCTTCATAAGAGCTTTTATTTGAATTCCAGTTAGTTAACACAGTATAATATTAGTTTCAGGTGTAAACTGTAGTGATTCAACACCTCCACACCCAGTGCTCATCACAAGTGCACTCCTTAATCCCCATCACCTATTTCACTCATCCCCCCACCTACCTCCCCTTTGGTAACCATCAATTTGTTCTCTATAGTTAAGACTCTGTTTCTTGGCTTGCCTCTTTCTTTTTTCCCCCATGATCATTTTTGTTTGTTTCTTAAATTCCATGTCTGAGTGATATCATATGGTATTTATGGTATTTGTCTTTCTCTGACTTATTTCACTTAGCATAATCTCCTCTAGCTCCATCCACGTCACTGCAAAGGGCAAGATTTCATTCTGACCATCCCCTCATTCTTGAAACTTTTCTTCACTAAGAATTTAAGTGTGGGGAAATAGGTGCAAGAATTCCTTATATTTACATAAATGGGTTAAACAAGCTTAGGGCGGAAAGCTGCCACCACAGGGCGGAAGTGCCCAAGGTTAGTTAGTGAGATATTATAATAGGATCAAGAGTAACACAAGTTACACAAGTTATATCACCTGCAGGAAACTACTTTCCATCTGGCACCAATATATTTTGATCACACACTGCACTTGCTCTCCAGACCCTTTGCTTCTTACACACACAACTGTCTGATCATTTTCTTCACATTCACCACGTATGTAAGATCTTGAGAGCTCAATAAATATGGAAGCAAACCCCTTGTTTGGGGCTCTTATCTGTCCCAGACATTAGCCTCAATTCTGTGCCTGCTCTCTTACTGGACAAGAGAGAACTCCAGACTCATAGTCTGTGACATTTAAGAACATTGCTCTAGAGATTTTCCTACGTTAATGATCACCCCCTTTTATTCCTCCTTTGCTGGTTCCTCCTCATCTTCCTGACCTCCAAATGCTGGAACTCCAGGGTTCAGTCTTTGGTGTTTGTCTCTCCATTCCCCATGGCAACCCAGGCTCAGGCCCTTAAATGCTTTTGTTATGCTGATGTCTCCCAATTTTATATCTCCAACCTGGATTTCCCCCAAATGCCGGACTTGTATATTTAAATGCCTACCTAATAGTCTCCTTAGATTTGCATCTCAAATTTACCATATCCAAAATAGAATTCTTGATTTCCTTTCCCCTAGATTTGCACCTGGGTCTCCCTATCACAATGAATGACCCGATCTTTTCATTCTTGTAGTTAGTTACTTAAGTCAGGAACTTTGGATTCGTTCTTTTAAAAAATTTTTAATGTTTATTTGCTTTTGAGAGAAAGAGCATGAGTGGGGAGGGGCAGAGAGAGGGAAGGAGACACAGAATCTGATGCAGGCTCCAGTCTCTGAGCTGTCAGTACAGAGCCTGAGGCGGGATTTGAACCCATGAACCTCGAGATCATGACCTGAGCCAAAGTTGGACGCCCAACCGGCTGAGCCACCCAGGTGCCCCATTGGATCCGTTCTTGATTCCTCATCCAACAATCAGATTCCTATGTACCCTTCTCTCAGAATTAATCTTGAATCTAACCACCTCCACCACTACCACTGTGACCCAAACCCCATCACCTCACACCTGGATTGCTCTAACAGTCTTCTGATTGTCTTGCTTAAAGAGCTGGAGCAATCAGTAGCTGGAGGAATTCTTCTGGAATGTATGTCATGCCAAGGCACCTCTCTGCTCAAAATCCTTTCATGGCTCCCATCTCATTCAAAGTAAAATCCACAGTTCCTACCAAGACCCACAAGCCCTTACCCCTCTAACTTCTGACCCCTTACCACTCTAACTTCATCTTCTATGACCTTTGCCCTTTGTTTACTGTGCCTCAGACCTACTGATCTCTTTACTCCTCCTAGAACACACCAGAACACACCACACCTAATACACATCACTTGATCCTGCCTGTGGCCTTTGTACTTACTATTCCCTCTGCCTGGAAAGCCTGCATCACTCACTCCTTCCCATTTCCTTCTGTTATCTCTTCAAATGTCATTCTTCAGAAAGGCTCTTCCTAACCCCTCTCTATAAAAAAAGCAAGCCAGCCCCTTCATCACCTTTTACCCCTTTACCACGCTTTGTATTTTACCACTTGACATATAATTATTTCTTTACTGTCAGTCTCTCCTTACTTGGAGGGCAAGGGCTAAGAACAATGCCTGCTACATACAGAAGTTCTGTAAAAAGCTCCCAGATTAACATGTGGCAACTCTCTTATGCACAAGTGTCTCATCAAAAACAATGAAAATGTTGAATTCCTTTTTTTTTTTTTTTCCACATTGGAAAGTCAGTTTAAGAAAGGGTAGGAGAGCTGCTTTGAGCTCAGGTACTGCAGTATAATTTTATTACTGTCACTAAATAGTACTTAATTTAGAGTATGTCTTTAGAGTATGAGCAGGCTGATTATAACTGTTCCAAGCGTTTATATTTTTAAAAGCCTAACTATGTAACTGGGAAAAAATAAGATTCAGAATTAAACATTAAAGGATTGACTGCAATAGGACCTCTTGGTGAACAGTGAATTATATTTAGTTTAAAAAGCAGTTTGTTAGGGGCACCTGGGTGGCTCAGTTGGTTAAGCATCCGACTTTGGCTCAGGTCATGATCTCATGGTTCATGAGTTTGGGCCCCATGTCAGGCAGGCTCTGTGCTGACAGCTCAGAGCCTAGAGCCTGCTTTGGAATCTATGTCTCTGTGTGTGTGTCTCTCTCTCTCTCTGCCCCTCCTCTGCTTGTACTCTGTCTCTTCCTCTCAAAAATAAACACTTAGGGGCGCCTGGGTGGCTCAGTCGGTTAAGCGTCCGACTTCAGCTGAGGTCACGATCTCGCAGTCTGTGAGTTCGAGCCCTGCATCGGGCTCTGTGCTGACCACTCAGAGCCTGGAGCCTTTTTCGGATTCTGTGTCTCCCTCTCTCTCTAACCCTCCCCCGTTCATGCTCTGTCTCTCTCTGTCTCAAAAATAAATAAATGTTAAAAAATAAAAAATAAAAAAATAAACACTTAAAAAAAATTTTGAAAGCAGTTTGCTAGTACAAACACTACATTTATCTCATAAAAATGTGTCACTTTTTTTTTCAAATGGCGCAAAAGAATGTTATTTAAAAAGTGTTTCAAGTTTTCAGGAAAAAATGTTTTCTAAAAATACTAGCAAACCAGTTTTTTGATAATTATTATCCTCAAGAGCATTTACCAATGGATGGTTACGTCCTTATATAAGCTTCCACACCAAGAACGGAAAGCATTGCAGGTGTGCTGCCTTGAAATTATGCAGCTAAACGCTGGACAACACACTCCCATGATCTCATCTGCTTCAAAGAAAACAACCATAATTTTCAGAACAGTCCAACAGCAACTATCGGGAGTTACTCTAAACTGTAAAGTTTTAAAAACACACACACAAGGAATTCTCTGAGGATGGAGGGAGGCCAAATATTATTACAAAATCCAAGGACCATGCAGTTCTTCTGTCGTGTGCTAGTATTTCATTGTATCAGCTATGGATCCTCTAAACAGGGCATCACCTGATCTGGGGAAGCTTCTCCTTCTCAGACATAGTGCTAACTTTCCTGACATTGAGCCGCACAAAACAAATGACGTCACCATTTTCATCAGTGGATAGTGAAGTGAGAAAATAAGGGCAATGGTACACACACACACACACACACACACACACACACATAATTACACAATCCATTATTCACATACAGCAGGAAGGTATCTGTATAGATGTTATTTGTAATTGCCAACTACTCTCTCAGGAAGACTGTGCTTTTTTCGAAAATTGTGTTTTTCCTAGGTTTTTTTTTGTTTTTAATTTTTATTTTAGAGAGAGTGAGTGAGCAGGGGAGAGGGGCAGAGGGAGGAGAGAAAGAATCCCAAGCAGGCTCCACACTCAGCACAGAGCCCATTGTGGGGCTCAATCTCACAACTGTGAGATCGTGAACTGAGCTGAAATCAGGAGTTGGACACTTAACTGACTGAGCCACCCAAGGGCCCCTATGTTTTTTTTTAAATACTAAAATGTCCTGTCTTTTATGAAATGATGGTGAAAGTAGTTGGTAGTTGGTTTTTTAAAATGCGGAGAACACTATCCCAATCTGTAAAAAAAAAAAAAAAATTTTTTAATTTTACAGGTACATGAAATCCAAAAATCCACACGTGAAATGTGTGCATGTGTGTGTGTGTGTGTGTGTGTGTGTGTGTGTATGTGTGTGTGATGGAATATAGTTCAGCCATAAAAAGAAGAAAATCCTGCCACTTACAACAACATGGATAGACTTTGAGGCAATTATGCTAAGTGAAATAAGTCAGACAGAGAAAGACAAATACTGAATGTTTTCATTTATGCATGGAATCTAAAAAAGCTGAATTCATAAAAATAGAAGGTAGAATGGTGGTTGGCAGGAGCTGGAGGGTGGGGAGATGGGTACAAACTTCCAGTTATAAGATGAGTAAGTTCCAAGTGATTAAATATACATGTGGTAACTACAGTTAACAATACACATTATATAAATGAAAGCTGCTAAGAGAGTAAATCTTAAATGTTCTAACTACCAAAACAATGGTAATTATGCGAGGTGATGGAGGGGTTAACTACCTTATTGTGGTAATCATTTCATAATACATGTGTAACAAATATCACATTGTATGCCTTAAATTTACACAACGTTACATGTCAATTATATCTTAATAAATGGGGGGGGGAGAGAAAAAAATCCAAAAGTCTACAAATGACAACCTTCTAATTAAAGGCATCTTGGTTAGCTTCTTTCTTTTCAGAAGAAAGCCAAACTCCTTAGCCAGGCATTCAAAGTCTTCTACATGTGGTCTTAATCTATTTGTCTTGATTTCCTTATAATAGGAGCAGTCAGGGGGTCAGCCCCTGCCAGTCCTCACCTACTCTGGCTAAGGCTTCTGAGGTAACCTTCAGCCTCAACCTCCCTGGTTCCTAGTTCCTGACCTTAGTAAGGGTCATTAAAAGCCCCAGCTCTGCAAGAGGTGTGCAAGGAAAACACCAGGAACTCAAACTCACTGAGCTGCAACTTTCCCCTGGGCCCACAGAGCTGTGCTTTGCTCACAGTTTAGTATTCTTCTTCCCACGGCCCACTGGAGCTCTCCCTTGAATTCCAGCTCAGATGGGGGCCCTAAACTGTTTGCCTAGATGTCACCAGTTTCCTGTTCTCTGGGACTACAACATGTCCTCTGGAGTCAGGCGCCAAACCCCAAAGGCCACCTGGGACCAAGGTGCCGCTTTGGGCTAAGCATCACTTAACCCAGGCCAGACCTATCTTCCAGGAAATTCCTCACACCCCCTTCTACTGAACCCTGGCTTCCTTTGCTTTCCTTCTCTCCCTGGCCTGTTGTCATCCAGCAGGCAATCCTGGCTAAGACTTTAGGGTTATAACCTGTGTTCCCTCAATATACTGCTTTCCACACATACACCTTTTCCTGGGACAGACTGTCTGCCCTAATGCCTTATTTCTCATTCCATGCATCCTTAAATACCTCAAAATGTACCTTAAACATACCTCTAATCACTTTATTTAGAGGGTTCTTGTCAGGCAGACATGGGGATACAAGGTAAATGACACAAACCCTGCCCCAATAGGAACCCAGTTTATCAGGAGTGAGAGCCAAGGGGAAATTTATCTTCCTTCCCTTCTGTGAATTAAGCATCTGAAACACAGGATGTACAACTTCTTATAAACACTGTTTTAGGCACAATGAGGCTCTATACATACTTACTGAATAAATATATGGAGAAAATGTGACTTCATTTAAACTCTCAATTCACTTTTTCAGCAAATATTTAAGGACCTATTATGTGTTAGGAATATCACAGAAAGCTAAAAAGTTAGGGCGTTAGAGAGCAGACTCTATCAATAATCTAGTCTTCTCTCATATAGATTAGGGGAGTCTACATTTGTGCACTTGATTTTGAAGAATGGGGAGCTCTGTGCTTTGAAAATGGGCTCCTGTGCCCACAACTCTTTCCTTTAAGGCGTATCAATACTCAGTTATTCGGGAGAACGCATTCTGACTTCCTAATATATTGTGAACAACCACCCTACCTAAGAGCTTATTTTGTTAACATTATTTTTCAGTCCAACAGTAACATTTATTTATTGGGGGCCCAGCCCGCTGCACACTTGCTTAGAAGTCCACACAGGGGCAGTCGGTTAAGCGTCCGACTTCAGCCAGGTCACGATCTCACAGTCTGTGAGTTCGAGCCCCGCATCAGGCTCTGGGCTGATGGCTCAGAGCCTGGAGCCTGTTTCCGATTCTGTGTCTCCCTCTCTCTCTGCCCCTCCCCCGTTCATGCTCTGTCTCTCTCTGTCCCAAAAATAAATAAACATTGAAAAAAAAAATTAAAAAAAAAAAAAAAAAAAGAAGTCCACACAGAAAAACAGAGCTTTCCATCCTGGAGGAACTCAATTAACTCAGGGAGCTACACCTGCAAACCCAGTATTGCTAAAGGGTGCTGAGAGGGTTCCGAGGCATTCACAGGTGACCTTCAGCATCAGAAAAAGAGTACCTCTCCACTAGAACCAGATTGTCTTTTCTTTAGAGTAAATGAATCCTTTAAATACGATTATCGCCTTCTGCCCTAAGGGAAACCTGAGAAAGTGAAAAACCCCCATCAGCCCAAAAGAAAGGGTGAGAACCTGTCCCTGTGTGTAGACAGTGGGGAAGGGCAGAGTAGTCCAGGCCCTGAGATGGGCCCTGCTGGTCTCACCCCTTCCTAGGGGAGGGCCTAACAGGGTGGAGGTGGGGAAACCCTGGAAGTGTCCTCTCACAATAGATAGCATCCTGCTGGTAAAGACCATCCTAAACCTAAAGAGAGAGTTTTCCTATTTTCCACCCATTTAAATTTACCCAAAGCCTGCTACTTCACATTCAGATAACCCCATACACTCCAGCCATGGGGAAGAGAAGACTATTAGAGAGGCCTGGAGAAAACAGAGAGGCAGCCATAAGAGAAAATCCCCTGAATATTCCACTCATCTCCCACTAGGTTGCTCTTTCCTGATCATTTATTTGGTTATACATGCTGGAACACAGAGGCCCTGTTTGAAACCAAGTTAACTCCACTGTGTTCATTACATGGCATGTCCTGTGTTGGGATTTGGGTCTCATCTTCACAGAAATTCAGAAAAGTGGCCTCTTTCTATTACGGAAAAATACTTTCAGCTTGTAAGTAACAACTGTTTCCACTGCTCTGATTTTATGGTCTCCTATAGCTAACTAATAAACATTTTAAAAGTGATCATTTCACTTTTTTAAGAAGAACCCTTTTCCTAGAGAAAGGACATTAGGGTGTTCAGCAGCAGATAAAACGTGAGGTGCAAAGAAAACCTGTCAGCTTCCAACAGTTTGAAAACAGGTGAATGATTAATTATCTTAATGGACTGAGAATATCAACAGAAGATGGCCTGAAAGTTTAAAGCTCATGAATGCCAGAAAATTGGAGTTGTTCCTGTACTATCAAAGTTGAGGGCTCTTGAAGACTCAGATCTAGAGCTGACATCAAGAAGCAATGGGGAAGAAAAATAAAATACCCCACAGCATCTCTGAAAAGGAATAGCATCTTTCTCTGCACTGATGTCTCTGCTTTCTGGTTCATTGTGCATTTGGTGACCTGTACATCTTAACACATTTACTAAACATAACACGACTCACTTAAGTTTTTTAGTCCCTGATAATTCACTTTAAATAATCCATTACCTTGAGCATGCGGATTTCTCGAAGGGCGATTTTCTTTATGACAGGGTCATCTTCTGATTCCAGAAATCTCTTGATGGCTACAATCTGGCCCGTGTCCCTGTTTCTGCATTTGAAAACAACTCCATAGGATCCTTCGCCAATTTTCCCAATTTTTTCATACTTCTCCATCATAGAGGAGGAATAAATCTTAAAATGGATCTTCACATAGTTTGAAAATGTCGCTTATGAAATACTGGCACGAACAGACTGACTGTACTAGAGCCCCACTCAACGATGGGTCTTTGTCAGGCACCTAGAACAGAAGGGCACTTGTTAAAGAATTAGGAATCGACCCCTGTCCTTAAAGCCTCGCCCCTCAGCAACCGCAACGAGATCCGGGATGACAGCCTAGAGCTCGTCTCCGGTAATCCAATTCTAATCGTCTGGTACACACCCTGCAAGTTAAAATGCAACCCGTTATCCTAAATCGGACGGAGTTGTAAGATAATCTATCTTGTTTAATGTTATAGTTCATCCGATCTAAGACACATGAGCCTGCTAGAGGACGGAGAAGGAAGACTCAGGGATTCCCCGGTTCTAATTTCGGGTCTCATTTCCTTTGGGCAAGGAGACACCGCCCGGGTCCCCGCGGGGGCGAGGCAGGCGCCCGAAGGGGGAGCCCGGCGACCCCAGGCGCGGGCAGGCCTCGGCGGGGAGCGGGGCCGCGCCTTCCCGCCGCCCCCGCGGGGCCCGGCCGCCAGCGCCACCCGGTTGCCCACCCGCGCCCGGTCCGCGCAGCGCAGCCTCGAGCGGCACCACGTGGCGGCCAGGCCCGCCGTCCGGGCCCGCGCGCCTTTCCCCGCCCGGGACTCACGGCGCCGCGCGGCCCGGCCTGGCCCTGCTCCCGCCTCGCCGCCTCTCTGCCGGCTCCGCTCGCCGCCGCCCCGGCCGCAATCCCTATGGGAACCGGCCCCCGCCCCGGACTGGCCTGGGCGGGGCCGCCGCGCCCCGGCTGCCCTTCTGGAGCGGGCCGCCAGCCAGGCTGCGGGGAAGGGCCCTGGGGGGTGGGGGGGGCCCTAGGGCCCGGTTGCCCGCGCGACCCTCTGCCGGGAGAGGAGGCCTGCGGGACTGCAAACTCCAGCAGGTCGTGTAGAACGCAGCTATAGCAGAGTCGGCTGGGAAGACGCCTGCGCCGGGAGCACCCCTCCCCAACCCTCGTGCAATCTGTACTTCACCGGCGGGGCAGATCCTACCGGTACTACGCGGGATTACTCCCCCGTGCCCTCCGCTAGGATGTAAACGGCTTGAGGGCAGCTTCTGTGTCTGTGCTCATCAGTGCTGTAGCATCCAGTCCAGTGAATGATGAATGAATGAAAGCAGAGTGAGGAAAAGAGGGAGAGGAAGGTATGATGACTGAAACTGGTTGCAGTCAGCACTTCCTTCCACTAGTTTGGGATCCATCACCATTAACTTCCTCTATAGCTGGGCTTTCTGATATGGGAGACTTACAGAGCCCGCCTTGGTTTAGGAGGGGTTTTTTTTCTTTTCTTTTTTTTTTCCTCTTCCTTCCTTCCTTCCTTCCTTCCTTCCTTCCTTCCTTCCTTCCTTCCTTCCTTCCTTCCTTCCTCTTTATTTTTTCTTTCCTCCCCTCCCTTTCTGACTTTTCTTAAGTGATCTCTACACCCAGTGTGGGGCTCAAACTCAGGACCCTGAAATGAGGAGTCTTATGCTGTACCGACTGAGCCAGCCAGATGCCCCTGTCTTAGCTTACTTATTCCCATCCTTGTCCCAACTGGGTCCTACTCACCCAGGTCTAAGCACAATAGTGGGACGTTAATGGACCTGGGGAAATAATGAAATAATTTGCTACTAGGCAGACTGCCCCAGTACTTTATCATCTATCCCATTCCATATGCCCAGCACTGAGATGGCTGTTTGCTGGGGAAGTGATATCTGAGGAGAGGAAAGTGCCATACTGTCTATGAAACAGGGACCAATTCCACACCAAGCAGCATACCATTAAAAGTAAATCTGGATACGGTTCAGGAAGGAGCTGAAACTGGGAGGAGAGGAATTAGGGCTGCCTTGGCTGAAGTCACATATAGATAGGGTCCAGGGATGAGCTAGAGGTGGTCTGTGAACCTCCTAGAAACTGTTTGCAGATGGCAACCACTGATGCATTTCCTGTCTCTATAGTTTTGTGTTTTCCAGATTGTCATATAAATGGATTTTTACATTATGTAAGCTTTTGAGGCTAACTAAACTTCCTTTATTTAACATAATGCATTTGAGATTGATCCATGTTGTTGCATTTATCACTAGTTCATTTTTTTTTTTCATTGAGTAGTATTCCATTGTATAGATAAACCACACTTTATCCCAGTTGAAGAACATTTTAGTTGTTTCTAGTTTTGCGGCCATTATAAACATTCATGCATGGTCTTTTGTGTGAACATACGTTTTTATTTCTCTTGGGAAAATACTAGGACTACTGTTAGGTCATCGGATAAGTATATGTTATTGTAAGTAATTGCCAAAATGTTTTCCAAAGTGACCATTCCATTTCACATTCCTGCCAACAATGTTCAATTACTCTGCATCTTTGCCAGCACTTGGCAGTCAGTTCTTTTGATTTTTATCCATTCTAATAGGTAGGTAATTGTCTCTTGTGGTTTTAATTTGCTTTTCCCTAATGACTAATGTTGAATAGTTTTTCCATGCACTTTTTACTCTCTGGATGTTTTCTCACTTATAAGTTCTAGCTTTTTGTAAATTCCTTGGGGTTTTCTAAGTGGACAGCCCTGTCATCTGCAAATAGGGACAGGTTTAGTGCTTCCTAACTGGTATACATTTTATTTCTTTTTCTTGACTTATTGCACTTGGTAGGTGCATTAAATAGGAACAATGAGAGCAGCCATTTTTATTACTGATCTTAGGAGGAAAGCATTCAGTCTTGTACCATTAGGTAGGATGTTAGTTAGATCACTTCGTAGATGCTGTGGCAGGCAGCCTCCAAGATGGCCCTTAATGAGCCCTGCCTCCTGGTATCCATGCCCTTATGTGTTCCCCTTCCCTTCAGTGTAGGCCAGACCTAATAACCTTCTTCTAAGGAATAAGATATGGCATAAGTAATGGAATATCACTTCCAAGATTAGTTTACAAAGAGACAGATTTCCGCCTTGGGAACTCTCTTGCTCACTTTCCCTGATGGAATCAAGATGCCGTGTTGTGAGATCCCTATAGCAAGGTTCTGAAAAGGCAAACAGCCAAGAAATTAGGCACTCAGTTTCATATTCTGTGAGGCACTGAATCTTGCCAACAACCATGTGAGTGAGCTCCCGCTCCAGGGAGCCCTCATATGAGACTGTAGCTCCAAGTGACAACGAAATTTCAATCTTATGAGCGACCTTGAATCAGAGGCATTTAGCTAGTCATATCTGGATTCCTAATCTCCAGGAACCATGAGATAACAAAGGTTTAATATTTATGTTTTGGGGTTGTTATGCTGCAATATAAATTTAACACAGAAGCCCTTTATTAGATCGAGAATGTTTTCTGTAATCTCCTTTTACTGAGAATTTTTAAAAATATATTGAATCCATGTTGAATTTGCCAAATATTTTTCTACATCTATTGAGATGAGCACATGATTTTTCCTATTTAGTTTGTCGATATAGTGAATTACATTCATAGATTTAAAAATGTCAAACCAACCTTGCATTCCTGGAATAAACCCAACTTGCATGATGTTCCATCATTTTGATACATGCTGGAGTCAATTAGTCATATTTTATTGAGGGTTTTTGCATTAATATATCTGAGAGATATTGATCTGTAGTTTTCCTATAATGTCTTTGTCTAGCTTTGGAGCCAGGGTAATACTAATCTCATAAACTGAGTGGGAAGTGTTTCCTTCTCCTCTGTTTTCTGGAGAAGCTTACATTAAATTGTATTATTTACTTCTTAAATGTTTGTTGTGATTTTTCAGTAGAGCCACCTGAGTATGGAGTTTTCCTTGTTGAAATGTTTTAAATCATAAATTCTATTTCTTCTATAAAGTATAGGGCTATTCAGGTTATCTGTTTCTTCTTGAGTGAATTTTGGTAGTTTGTGTCTTCAAGGAATTTGTCTATTTTGTCTAGATATTTAAATTTATGGGCATAAGGTTGTTCATATATACTAATATTACACTATTATCTTTTTAATGTTGTTCATACATAATACTATTACATTATTACCCTTTTAATATCTATAGTACACATAGTGGTGTTCCCTATGTCATTCTTGATATTAGTAATTGTTTTTTTCTCCTTTTTCTTGATCAGTGTGACTAAGTCTTATTGATTTTATTCATCTTTTAAAAGAAACAGCTTTTGATTTAATTTATTTTCTATTTTTTTCTCTTTTTCATTTCAATGATTTCACCTCTTTTTTCTGCTTGCTTTGCTTTTAGCTGCCTTTTCTAGTTTTTTAAGATGGACACCTAGAGGTCACTAATTTTGTTTTTATTTTTTATGTTTATTTATTTATTTTGAGAGAGAGAGAGAGATCATGCACTAGCAGGGAAGAGGCAGAGAGAGAGGGAGACAGAAATCCCAAGCAGCCTCCACACTCATCACAGAGCCCAGTACGGGCTCTATGTCACAAGCCATGAGATCGTGACCTGAGCTGAAAATCAAGAGTCAGACGCTTAACTGACTGAGCCGTGCAGGTGCCCCTAGATCATTATGTATTTCTTCTTTATAATATAAGCCTTTGCTGCCATACATTTTTCTCAAAGCACTACTTTAAATACATCCCATAACTATTTATATGTTGTGTTTTCATTTTCATTCAGCTCAAAGTATTTTCAGTTTCTTTTGTGATTTCCTATCTGACCCATGGGTTATTTGAGGTGTGTTGTTTAATTTCAAACTAGTTGCGGATTTTCTAGATAATCTTTTTATTACTGTTTTCTAGCTCAACTCCACCATTTTCAGAGAACTCTCTTTGTATGATTTAAATTCTCCGAAATGTGTTAAGATTTGTTTTATGACCCAGCATATGGTCTATGTTGGTGAATGTTTCTTTTTTGACAGTTAAAAAAAATTATTTTTAAGTGATATGAGAAAGTCAGTGTGAGTTGCTCCAGAGCTGCCTTGTCTGAAGTTCATACCAGGCTACGGTTAGTCTGGAAAATTAACTTTATGGACTCTACAAGGTTCAGTACCCAAGGGGCCTGGAATTGTACCAAGCTCGGTGGTAGTTAAAGTAGGGAGCAAGTGCACTATTTATTTACGCCTAAGTAGGCAGTGGACCAGAAAGTCAGCGTGACTGGCAGCTGGACCAGTTGTTTTGTTTGGAGGAAGTTGGAGCAAAATAGTAGAGGACAGCTTTGAAAAGGAGACAGACAGTTGATGTCACCATTTAGCACCAAACAGAGAGGATACTGTGGCCTCTCTACTGTCAAATCACAGGCAGTGCTTTCAGTTGGCAGGACTGAAACTGGTTTTGATATAAAAGAATTACAGCTCCTGGGAAATACAGTTCTTGGGAAGCTGAGAAATGGTCTGATATGTGGGCTCTTTTTCTCAAGCGAGAGCAAAGAACAGCGAAAGAACATTATCATTTCCTACTTACAGTGATCTTTTATTTGTAACTCTGCATAATTAGAATACGTCAATGTCCCTGTATTACATAAACAGTGCTGTGGTATTTTAATCACTTAAGGAAGCAATAAGCATTCAGTAAGGAAACACACGGTAAGACAAAGAGCCTGGGATTTGCAGTCGGAAGACTAGGATTTCTACCTTCTTACTAGTGTTTGATCTTGTGCAAGATAGTTACTGTTGCCTAAACAATAACAACAGCCAGTTAACTAGTGTGAACCTCGTGACAGGCATTGTGCTTGGAGTATTTTCTGTGTGAGCCCCACAACAACCCTGGGAGATGGGCATCCACATCATCACTAGATAATTTCAGATGAGGTTTCAGATGAGGAAAGTGAGCTTTAGAATGGGTAAGTGAGGGGCACCCGGGTGGCTCAGTCTGTTGAGCGTCCGACTTTGGCTCAGGTCATGATCTCACGGTTCCTGAGTTCAAGCTCGGCGTCAGGCTCTGTGCTCGGAGCTCGGAGCCTGGAGCCTACTTAGGATTCTATCTCTGTCTCTCTGCCCCTCCTCTGCTCACGCTCTGTCTCTCTCTTTCTCTCTCAAATATAAAATGAATCATAAAAAACAAAAAAAGAATGGGTGATTTGTCTGAGGGCACAAAGCTAGTGAGTTGTGAAGCAGGCATGGGATTGTAGGCAGTGAGTCCAGAACCTTTACTCCTAACTGTTTTTGCTAATATCACCGAATGTTTGGGGGTGGCTGTCAGGATTTTGGAATGAGGGTATAGGACCCTGGGAGTTGATCCACTGTACTTCCCACACACAGTGTAGCGCTCTCCTTTTTTTTTTTTTTTCAGCTGCCTGGAAGATGAGTCTTGTCATTACGCTTCCTTCTCACAGAAGCCCAGAAACTTCATCTGTGTGCGGCTCTGACACTTTGGAGAATTAACCTCCCCAAGGTCAGGGCAGAGTGCTGACACCTCATCCGAGTGCTGAACACAGGGCGATGCTGGAAGTTTCTCTGCTTGTTAGTTTTCCAATTATATTTCCTTAAGGAAAGGGAGTTGAGTCACAGTGATCTTAAAATGACACAATACAGCTGCTCGAGGAAATCCTTGACTTTACTTTCCCTGCTTTAGGTGGATTTGGAAAGGAAATCATTTCATGGCACATTCAGAAAATGGTTAATGACTACCATTCAGGGACACTTATGTTTCAGGTTCAATAACCACATGATGTCTAATCTTTATAACATTCCTACATGGTTGGATATATTAACTGGTTGGAATTATTAACTGCCCCATTTTATAAAAGAAGAAGCTGGGGATCTGGGAGGTTGGTCAAAGTAGACAAGGCCATCCAGGTATCCAGGGCTAAAGAAAGGCAGGTTTCAAACTCAGCCCCACCTATTTCCAAAGCCCATGCTCTGGAGGTGCTAACATGTAACTGTGGCAACTAAGAACACCCTGTGAACAGCCTAAAGAGAAGCCAGGTGTCACCCAAGTTCATCCTGACAAATCACTACTAAATGTTACAAAGCCAGGCGTGTAAGTAACTTTTCCCTTTATCTGGAGACTGGTGAATCAATTCCAAAATACTGGAAAATAAATGTAAATAAAATAAGGGCCTATCGTCCTTGACTTTCTCTGTGGGCCTAGCCAACAGTAAAAGTGAGTATTTTCATCCCTATTAACATAACCTTAGTCATTTTGTGTGGGTGTTTTCCCTTTAAGTACTTCTTGCATTTCCCATTTGGCAAACCATCCTTTTAAAGCACCTCCTCTTCTAAGGGCTTTCTTTGTTTCTGAATCTCCCTTTAACAACCTCAACACCTTTTTGCCTTTCCAGATTTTAAAACCACCACCCAGTACCTTCGCCCTTGAACCTACATGCCACAAGAGCTCAGCAACATTAACACTAAAACCTTGGGAGATTTATGTGGCTGACCCTGGACTACCAGTGGGTGAGTCACTGTATCCGATGATCCATGATCCGTCTTCAGGAAAGTGTCAAAACCTCAGGGTGTACATCTCTTTGCCACTTTGGACAATGGATTGCTAACCATACTTATCTTAAATAAGGCAATCTATGTACGTTTCTGTTTTATGATTTTGAATCGTATGTTCTAGGGGAAAAAGGTACATTCCCAAAGGTAAATTTATGAGACTGAAGAAATAGGAAAGAACATTAGTGACTTTCTGAACTTCAGCTTAAAGCTGTTACACACAAACAGCTGTTTGGAAAGCAGGCTTTCCCTGAGTGCTGGCATGTGCCCGCCACCACGCTGGGCACCAGAGGCTCAGAAAGGGGGTGAGACTTGCTCAAAGATGACCAGAGACTCAAGGTGCCAGCTGAAACCAGCACCCGGCTCTGCTCACTCTCAGGTTCAGCTTCTCCTGTTTCCTTCCCTGCTGTTGATGCACCGTGTCAGCGTGTGTAGCCAGCGCTCCTGTCTCTCCACCCTCAGCTTCTCCTTTTATAAAATGGGGCCATTAATTCCAACTAGTTAATATGTCCAACACGTAGGATTATTATAAAGATTGGAGATCATGTGGTTACTGAGCCTGAAACATAAGTGTCCCTAAGTGGTGGTTATGAACTATTTTCTGTACGTGCCCATGAAACGATTTCCTTTCCAAGTCCACTTACAGCAAGAAGGAAACTAGAGAGGAGAACATGGAGGGCTTTTCAGTAGAACCTTGGTTTGTGAGCATAATTCATTCCAGAAACATGCTTGTGATCCAAAGCACATGTATATCAAAGGGAATTTCAAGAACCATTGGCTCAGTTGTGATCATGTGATGTTTGGCGTCAGGTACTACTCGTATTGCAAAACATCGCCATTTTTATCAAGTTAAAATTTATTAGAAATGTTTGTTCGTCTTGCGAAACACTCACAGAACAAGTTACTCACAATCGAAGGTGTTACTACTTCCCAAGGGTATTTGAAGAAATTTGAAGACACAGAGAAAAGGTAAAGGACTCATTCAGAGTAAAAAACAAAACAAAACAAAACAAAACAAAACAAAAAAAACAATTGTTTTAGGCAGCAAACAGGCCAAAATTCTGGTTTGTATTCTGATTTGTATTCTTTCCACCTGCCATGCCACAACGCTGCTTCAAATTAGGTAACTCTATTATCTAAAAAAATATTTTTTAATGTTTATTTATTTTTGAGAGAAAGAGAGAGAGAGTGAGAGATGGAGCATGAGTAGGGGAGGGGCAGAGAGAGGGAGACACAGAATCTGAAGCAGGCTCTAGACTCTGAGCTGTCAGCACAGAGCCCGACGCGGGGCTCGAACTCACGAACTGCGAGATCATGACCTAAGCCTAAGTCAAACGCTTAACCGACTGAGCCACCCAGGCTCCCCTAGGTGACTCTAATTATGTGGCTAAAGAAATAGAAATCTGCTTTGAAAAAACCCAGTATCGAAATAGAAATATTCATGTGTGTGATAAGGTGGGGGAGGAGGAAAGAGAGGACAGGGAGTGTGAATTATTTGCACTTTAAAAATACTTTTTCCTTATCGTGAGATTTCTTTTCATATAGATTGTTATAAAAATGCACCCCTTTCTCGAATGGAGTTAATAGTTTAAGTCCTCTCAACTTTCCCTCCTTACAGAGACTCTGTGATGCTTATTCACTGGTTTCTAAATAACTTTTTGTACAAACAAACAGAAACTACTGGCACCCTAGATACATTTCCCATGTCAACCATTGAATTCTCAGGCGTCTGTTGATCCAAAAGATCTAAACAGTTTCATAAGATCCTCTTGAAGCTGCATACATGCCAAGGATTGAGTGAAGATCATAGTTACGACCACAGGAGGAAATCCTATCATTGTGAGCAGCTTTCACAGGAACGGCTCATCAAGTATTAGCAGTAAGGTCCTGGAGGCATCGAAAACAAATCCATATGCAGGTCCTTATAAAAAATACACATTTAAATACTTCCCCCTGCATAATAGAAATCCTGCATCTCACACAGCAACATCTTTATTTTCCTACAGTATCATCTGACCTGATTTTCCTACAAAGAGAGTGAACTCTGGAGCCAGACAGGCTGGGATCCATTCTAGTTCTGCTGTGAGCCGTCTGTCAGGAGTCAGGCAAGTTCCTTGACCTTACTATGCTTCATATGTGTCATCTGCAACACAGGAATTAGCTACCTTCCAAGTTGTTATGGGGATTACAGGCATGCTATATCCATATTAGCTTTTACTGTTATTATCGCCATGCTAATAATAATCTACACACTATTTTCTGTTCAGGTGGGAATTTCAATTACTACTAAAATGTATTCCAGGAGCACCTGGGTGGCTCAGTCGGTTAAGCGTCCAACTTTGGCTCAGGTCATGATCTCACAGTTCGTGAGTTGCAGCCCCGCATCAGGCACTGCTGTCAGCCCAGAGACCGTTTGGGATCCTCTGTCCCTTTCTCTCTCTGCCCCTACCCCACTTGTGCTCTCTCTCTCTCTCTCAAAAATAAACATTAAAAAAAACCCACAGGGGCGCCTGGGTGGCTCAGTCGGTTGAGCGGCCGACTTCGGCTCAGGTCATGATCTCATGGTCCATGAGTTCAAGCCCCGCATCGCGCTCTGTGCTGACAGCTCGGAGCCTGGAGCCTGTCTCAGACTCTGTGTCTCCCTCTCTCTGACCCTCCCCCGTTCATGCTCTGTCTCTCTCTGTCTCAAAAATAAATACACATTTAAAAAAATAAATAAATAAAAATAAAAATAAAAAAACCCCACAAAGAGTAAATCTTAAATAAAACGTATTCCATACCTCACTGAGAGCACATGTAAATTTATAGATTCATTCAACACCTACCAGTCAAGGAAGAATATCCTTTTAGTCACTCAGAGGCCTAAGCAACACTTGCAGGGTTCTTCTCGGGAAGCCAGTGCTTCTCACTGGGAGAGCAGCCCTGTTTCCACCACAAGGCGCTGCCGCTGGATGGAAGGTCTCCAAGGAAGGAGGCAGGGTATGATGGAGGGCCAATCAGACCCGGGTTCAAACCTGGGTTCTACCCTTTTTTTTTTTTTTGCTGTGTGAAACCAGGAAAATTACTTCTTGTATTAGTCTGGGACTTTTTTTCTTCTTTCAGTTTCTTTTTTTTAATTAAATTTTTTGAGGTAATTGCTGATTCCCATGCAGCTGTAGAGATTCTGTAAACTGTCTCCCCAGTTTCCCCCAGTGGTAACATCTTGCCAAATTATGGTTCAGCATCACAGCGGGATATGCACGTTGATGAAGTCAACCTACAGAACAGTTCTTTTTTTTTTTTTTATTTTTTTTTTAATGTTTTACTTTATTTTTGAGACAGAGAGAGAGACAGAGTATGAACAGGGGAGGGGCAGAGAGAGGGAGACACAGAATCTGAAATGGGCTCCAGGCTCTGAGCTGTCAGCACAGAGCCCGATGCGGGGCTTGAACTCACGGACCGTGAGATCATGACCTGAGCCGAAGTCGGACGCTTAACCGACCGAGCCACCCAGGTGCCCCGACCTACAGAACAGTTCTATCACCACAGCATCCCTCATATTGCCCTTCATCCCCCTCTCTGACCCCTGCTTGGGAATAAGTTCTGTGGGCATAGGTGGGTAAATAAATACCCAGAGACGACATGGTTGGACTGCACAGCAAATGTCTGTTTAACCTCCTAAGGCACTGCCATATGGCTTTTCAAAATGGCTGTGCCATTCTGCACGCTCTCCAGCAAAATGCGAGAGTCCCAGGTGCTCTACGTCTCTGCAAGTGTTTGGCGCCATCAGTCTTTTCTTTGTTTTTAAATTGTGCTGAGAGGCACATAACATAAAATTTACTGTCTTTATCATGTTCAGTGGACAGTTGAGTGGAACTGAGTGCTTTCCTGTTGTTCTGCCATCATTACCACCAGCTTAGAGCTCTTTTCATCTTGTAAAATGGAAACTGTACCCAGTGTACAATAACTTCCCCTTCCCCCCACCCCAGCCCCTGGCGATTGTCATTCTACTTCCTGTCTCTATGGTTTTCACTACTCTAGGTACCTTTCATATTTTAGCAATTGTGAGCAATGCTGCTATTGATACAGATGCACAGATATCTCTTCGAGACCCTGACTTCAATCTTGTGGGTATACCCAGAAGTGGGATTGCTGGATCATAGGGTAGTTCTATTTTTAATTTTTTGAGGAACTACCATACCGTTTGCCACAGCAGCTGCCCCATTTTACATTCTCACCAACAGTACACAAGGGTTCCAGTTTCTCCACATCCTCACTAACATTCGTTACTTTCTTTTTTTTTTTTATTTTCTTGATGGTAGTCATTCTAGTGGGTGTGGGGTGGCATCTCACTGTGGTTTTGATTTGTGGACTGGGATCTTAGTTGCCAACCATAGAAGCCGCTTCAGCTAGTTTAAGCAGAAAGGGGTTGATTAAGAGATATTAAATAGTTTGTAGCATCTCCAGGAAAGTCAGATAGTTAGGGCTCGGGGCTGCATAGCTAGACCCCGGGGCTGCTGCTGGCGGTGCTACAGGTGGCGGGACACTACACGCAAGACTCTCCATCATTCAGGCTACTGAAGACCAGACTCCTCTCTTCCATCCAAGCCAGAAGAGGGGATTCGGGACAGCACCGCTGCTTCATGCTGCTCTCTTTCCGACTGAGACTTGTGTGAGTCTGGCTGGGAGCATCTGTACCCCGGCTGCTAAGACGCTGGGAAAGGGAGTCTGAGTTTCTGCCTCCGAGAGTCCAGATTCCTAGTGAAGGAAATTATTCCAGCATAGGAAAAGTTTTCACAGACAGCCACAAGGCATAAGAAATATATACTCTACTCCCCCACCCTGTTTATAAATAGGGATAGTCATAGCTACCTAACAGACTTGTTTTAAAGATGAACTGAGGTCCCCGAGGTAAAATGTGTAACACCATGTCTGGCACATGGCAGGTGCCAATCATGTTATCCTTCTCCTTTGTCTCAATAAAATGCAAGCTGTGAGTTACTTCCTGGGTGACATTAGGGTGTTATGTAGGCAGCTATAGGATATACTTTTAGGAACCTCAAAAGAGCTCTATGACTCCCTTAATGTCCTAGCTAATATAAAGCTCCATGTTACTATTTTCCTTAAGTTGTGATTCTTGAGAAAATGCAAATATCTGAAAAAGGAGGGCCATTAGGCTATAAATGACGTGTTAATACAAGACCACCTCATATGTTGGAAAGAATGCTCACCTGGGCATCAAGAGGTCTGAGCTCAAATCCCATCTCCTTGTAAATAACTGTGTGATCCTGAGCAACTGGTTACCCTTTCTCGGCTTTTCTCCTCTACGAGAAGGAGGGTGAGGTACCGAATCACCATCTAGCTCTTTGGAGCTATAAATGGAGGCTTTGGAGAGCAGGTTCTGATGTGGAGCAGAAAGGACAAAGCAGATGGGATGCCTGGGTGGCTTAGTCGGTTAAGCGTCCGACTTCGGCTCAGATCATGACTTTGTGGTTTGTGAGTTTGAGCCCCACGTCAGGCTCTGTGCTGACAGCTCAGAGCCTGCTTCGGATTCTGTGTCTCCCTCTCTCTCTGCCCCTCCCCTGCTCATGCTCTGTCTCTCAAAAATAAATAAACATTAAAAAAAATTTAAGGGGCACCTGGGTGGCTCAGTCGGTTGAGCGACCGACTTCGGCTCAGGCCATGAATGGTTTGTGAGTTTGAGCCCCGCGTCGGGCTCTGTGCTGACAGCTTACTCAGAGCCTGGAGGCTGCTTCTGATTCTCTGTCTCCCTGTCTCTCTATGCCCCTCCCCCACTCATGCTCTGTCTCTGTCTCAGAAATAAATAAACATAAAAAACAAATTAAAAAGAGAAAGCAGAAATATCTGTGCCCTTGAAAGATTCGAACTCCTGGGGGAAAAAAAGGACACCAAAGGACCTCAGAATGATGAGGGAGGGTGTGCTCTTTCCAGTGCCTCTGCGGCCGCTAGCAGGACTCAGTAAAAACATTAGCACAACAAGTGGCAGAAAAGTCAAGATTTTGTAGATTACCTTTTCTTCAGGCGGCCGAGGAGATGGTGGTCATTCAGACTGAGCCTGCCTACCGAAAGTCACCAACCGTCTTTCAAAATAAGAAAAGGGTCCTGCTTGGAGGACCTGGCAAGGAGAATCTCCCATGATACTACAGAAACTGGTCTGGGCTTCAAGATACCCAAGGAGGCCATCGAGGGCACCTATATTGACAAAAAATGCCCCTTTCCTGGTAATGTCTCCATCTGAGGGTGGATTCTGTCTGGTGTGGTGACCAGGATGAAGATGCATAGGACCACTGTCACCCCCCTGAAACTGTCTCCACTACATCAGAAAGTACAATCACTTTGAGAAACACCACAAGAACATGTCCATGCACCTGTCCCCCTGCTTCAGGGATGTCCAGATCAGCGACATCGTCACAGTGGGCGAGTGCCCACCCCTGAGCACGACTGTGCGCTTCAACGTGCTCAAAGTCACGAAGGCCACTGGCACCAAGAAGAAGTTCCAGAAGTTTTGAAACTTGACATCTGCCCCACACCCCTAAAGAAATAAAGTTATTTTCTCAGTCAAAAAAAGAAGAAGAAGAAGAAGAAGAAGAAGAAGAAGAAGAAGAAAAAGAAAGAAAGAAAGAAAGAAAGAGAGAGAGAGAGAGAGAGAGAGAAAGAAAGAAAGAAAGAAAGAAAGAAAGAAAGAAAGAAAGAAAGAAAGAAAGAAAAAACATTTTGTGGATTACTTAATTATCTTGAAATTCTGTCCTTATGGGCAGGGCAGACGTGGAGCCACCCTGCTAACTGGACTGTTCTATATTCCATTCCTTTGTTTTATAATCTACGTCACTCTTATCTTTGGTCTACCATGAGTGCCACAGGTTCATTTTGCCTAACTGTGACAGAAATAGTCTAAAAATATGCTTTCTGGTACATAGCAGGTACCTAACTAAAATTTGTTGAATAAAAATGCCATTTCTGGCACTTAGAAATGGGATTTAGTGCATTGGTCAGTCACTGCTATTCCATGTCCCTAACTTAGTCTGAAGAAGGATGTTCAGAAATTATAAAAATAGGTACATCATGTGAATCTAATTGGGAACACTGGTCTTTCAAACAAAAATCCCACAAGTCAGGTATAAATGGATGGGAAAAAGATTCTTTGTCGCTGTTTGTACTCAATGATAATGATGGAATGACAGTAATGGAGATTAATTGATTACTTATCGAGTAACTGTTTCCTATAACATACTGTAGATGCAAAGTTGAATTAATGTACAGTCCTTGTTCTCAGGTGTTAATTCTAGAGGTGAAGATAGAAATATCAATAATTGGAATATAGTATGGTAAGTAAGCCTTAATGAAAGCAAGTGTGAAGTGTGATATTATTTTAAAGAACCGTAAAACCTTGGTTTGCAAGCATAATTCGTTCTGGAAACATGCTTGTAATCCAAAGCATATCAAAGTGAGTTTCCCCAAAAGAAATAATGGAAGCCCAGATGATTTGTTCCACAATCCAAAGATATTCATATAAAAACGATACAGTACTGTAATACAATACAAAATAATAAAGAAAATACAAAATATAAAGAAAAACAAATTAACCCGCACTTACTTTTGAAAACCTTCATGGCTGGTGTGGGGGAGACAAGAGAGAGGAGGGTTATTGTGTAGGGTGCCTTTCACTATAACTAATGGAATCACTGCTATCTATTGGCTCAATGGAATCTTTTTCTGCATGGGGGCCATTGTATACACTTGCACGGATGTTGACTACAGTAAATTATTAATAAACTCTGTCATATTCTGTACTTAATGTAACTGGCAATAAGGCAGCAGAGGAAAGGACCTATATCTGCAGGCAGGCTGACCTAGAATGAAGCAAAGCATTCCTAAGCTTACTCTTGGATGGAAAAGCAAAGGACTGTCCATAGGTGCTTTGAAGTGACAAAAATACACTAATGGCTGTTGTAGGCACCTTCCAACATTCTGAAAAATCACTGATTTCTACAAACACCATGGCCTGAGACCTAGCATCCCACAATCCCGCAGCAAGTGACACAGAGAGAGACCCATTGGCTCAGTTGTGATCACGTGACATTCGGCGTCCCATATTATTTTGTATGGCAAGACATCACTCGTTTATCAATTTAAAATGTGTTAGAAATGTTTGCCTGTCTTGCAGAACACCTGCAGAACAAGTTACTCACAATCCAAGGTTTTACTGTGTTTGCATTTTGGAGAATTATATATGGAAAAGTGTAGAAAAGGCAACAATTTTTAAAAAAGTCTTCGTTTTCTGTGTTCTAGTGATTCCTACCATTACTATCAAGTAGATCAATTACTATCAAGATCAAGTAGAGAGTTTGATAAAGGAGAGTGTGTATGTGTAAATCTAACACACATACACACACACACACACAGTTTCAAGTTGGGAAGATAAGATTTAACTTTTAAAATAATGGGAACTACAGTATGCTTGATAAATATGAAGACTAATAAGATGGCATTGGCAAATAATCTTCAGCTTGTCTCAAAAAGAAAATTGGAACCATCTTTAAGACCCAGGTCAAATGCCACATTATACAAAAAGTCTTAAATGCCGATTTATTTTTTGACAAAGAGAGGGAGAAAGAGAGAGAGAGAGAGAGAGAGAGAGAGAGAACACGAGGATCTGAAACAGGCTCTGCGCTGACAGCAGAGAGCCAGATGTGGGGCTCAAACTCACGAACTACGAGATCATGATCTGAGCCAAAGTCAAACACTTAACCAACTGAGCCACCCAGGCGCCCCTACACAAAAACTTTAACAGATCCTCCAGCTGGAACCAATCTCTCTCCACCATGTTGCCAGTCTGCCCGGTGTTAGAGCTCTTTTGCCTATGACCATCTCAAATTAGACTGTGCGCCCACTGAGAGCATGGACTTTGTTTTGTTCATGTTTGTATCCCTCCAAGTACAGTGCGACACCCACAGTAAGTGATTGATAGGCATATGTTGAATTAAATTGAATGTTGGAAGCCTCTCTCAAAGAAGCATATGCTATAATACTGGAAACCAGAATCCACATGCATTTTCAAAGGCTGGGAAGAGTTTAAGCTAACCATGTGAATTTATGGAACCACAATGAAAAAGTAGAATGTTAGTGTCTTTTGGCTAATCGTAATTGATTAGATGACATTTTATTAATTTTAAGATATATGTCAAGAATATTAATTTATTGTTGCTTTACCAGATACTGAAAGTTTCTGTTCTAAGTTGCGCTTGTTAAAATGTAGCCATATAGAAATACTGAGAATTATATGGTAATACAAGGAAAAAGTAATTTGCAGAAGAGAGAATTCACTTAGCATTAGTTGCAGATAACTATCACATGAGTCTTTTTTATTTTTTTTTATTTTTTTTTTTTTTATTTTTTTTTTAAATTTTTTTTTTTCAACGTTTATTTATTTTTGGGACAGAGAGAGACAGAGCATGAACGGGGGAGGGGCAGAGAGAGAGGGAGACACAGAATCGGAAACAGGCTCCAGGCTCCGAGCCATCAGCCCAGAGCCCGACGCGGGGCTCGAACTCACGGACCGCGAGATCGTGACCTGGCTGAAGTCGGACGCTTAACCGACTGCGCCACCCAGGCGCCCCGAGTCTTTTTTATTAAATCTTCCTAAAAGCACTGCCTAAAGGGCCACAGTAGAATGGAGATAAAGCAATTATACCTCCTTTTGGTGCCTCTATAATTCCAACTTTACAGATACTAGAAAATTAGTTAAGGGAAAGTGACACATATAATTTATTAGGTGACACTCTTGGTATTTGCATTGTTTAGATAGCATGTTAGTCCCTCTTTGGGGGATTATATGTGAAGTGTTCCCTCCATAACAGTCTAGGTCAAATATTGCCCCTAGATGTATTATTTGCCTATTTAATGTCTTTTGGTTCCAAAGTAACCCTTCTATATATTCTGTTCTGTTATGCAGGGGCCGCAATTCTGCAAACGATATTTTCAGAATCCATTCCAGTAAGGTTGGACCAACTGGAGACACAAGGAGGAGGATGGAGAGTGGAAAATGAAAAAAAAAAACTTTCTTTCCATTTCTCTGGCTCTTCCTTATCTCCCTAGCTTCAACTTCTTTTGCCCCTTCCAGAACCCGAATTATTCCACACCTTCAGAGGTACCAGCATCAGCCCGGCAGCTCCTCTTCTCGAGGTAGGAGCCCCAACTTCCTGGGACCCTTCCTCTGAGCTCCTGATGAGCCTGTGGCAGCCGGGCAGCAGCCCCTCCACAGAGGTCAGAGCGCCAGTCTTGTGGGTCTTCTCCTCTGAGTCGCCAGGTTCTAGTGATCCCAAACTGGCCCCTTTCGTTCCTCCAGCCCTTATTGGTAGTAATTGCTTCCTGCAGCGGTTGTTCCTGGTTCCCTTCGTGTCCTATTTCTGCTTTGTCAATCCTCAAACAAGTCCACGTATTAATTCTCTAGTAAAATGGTTAGTGTTTTTTTTTTCTATTTTTTAAAAATGTTTATTCATTTTTAAGAGAGACAGAGAAGCAGAGCACAAGCAGGGGAGGGGCAGAGAGAGAGGGAGAGGGAGGAGGGAGAAGTAGACAGAGAGGGAGGGAGAATCTTAAGCAGACTCCATGCCCAGTGCAGAGCCTGACTCCGGGTGGGCGTGGGGCTTGATCTCATGGCTCTGAGACCATGACCTGAGACAAAACCAAGAGTTGGATGCTTAACCAACTGAGCCACCCAGGTGCCCCACATAAGCTATTTCTTGATTTTTTTTTTTTTTAAAAAAATTTTTTTTTTCAACGTTTTTATTTATTTTTGGGACAGAGAGAGACAGAGCATGAACGGGGGAGGGGCAGAGAGAGAGGGAGACACAGAATCGGAAACAGGCTCCAGGCTCTGAGCCATCAGCCCAGAGCCTGACGCGGGGCTCGAACTTGCGGACTGCGAGATCGTGACCTGGCTGAAGTCGGACGCTTAACCGACTGCGCCACCCAGGCGCCCCTTGATTTTTTTTTTAAAGTGTTTATTTATTTTGAGAAGAGAGAGACTTCAAGCAGGGGAGGGGCAGGGAGAGAAAATCCCAAGCAGGCTCTATGCTGTCAGCACAGAGCCTGATGCAGGGCTTGAACTCGAATTGAACTGTGAGATCATGACCTGAGCTGCAAACCAAGAGTCAGACGCTTTACTGACTGAGCCACCCAGGTGACCCATCTATTTCTTAATATTTAATTTTTAGGTATTATCCATTGATTTCCTACTATGGAAGATGAGTATCTAGATATTTTTCTACCTTATATCCATAACACCATGTCCTCTCCCACTACAAGTATGCTGTAATTTTGATTAGATTCATATTTGCTGTTAATGCTATGTCATTCAAACACTGGACATCGTTTATTTTTCTTTTCTATACACCATTTTGCTTTCCTGGAGTTAATTAACTGCCAGGTTTTTTTTTTTGTTTTTTGTTTTTTGGGGGGAGGTCAGATTTCAGTTTTAGATTAAAACAAATTTTTTTAAATGCTTTTATTTTTTTTTTCAACGTTTTTATTTATTTTTGGGACAGAGAGAGACAGAGCAAGAACGGGGGAGGGGCAGAGAGAGAGGGAGACACAGAATCGGAAACAGGCTCCAGGCTCTGAGCCATCAGCCCAGAGCCCGACGCGGGGCTCGAACTCACGGACCGCGAGATCGTGACCTGGCTGAAGTCGGACGCTTAACCGACTGCGCCACCCAGGCGCCCCCAAATGCTTTTATTTTTGAGAGACAGAGAGAGAACGAGCAGGGGAGGGAGACACAGAATCCAAAGCAGGCTCCAGGCTGCAAGCTGTCAGCACAGAGCTCGGTGCAGACTTGAACCCACAAGCTGGGAGATCATGACCTGAGCCAAAGTTGAACACTTAACTGACTGAGCCACACAGGCACTCCAGTCTTTCATAAGTTTTTGCTTAGAAACGATACCATCACTGATTGAAAGACCTTGAGGACCTTGAGAAACATCCCCTCCACCCACCTCTGATTTTAGAGGTGGTGGATAGTTCTAAATAGGCTCAGATTTATTGCCTGCTCTTTCAGCTGTCTGCTTCAGGGCCTTCTCTGACACTTAAGGAGCCTCCCTGGCCAGATGCACACAGTACACTTCAGGGGAGCATGCCCGTAATGCCCCAGCAACAACTCAACCATGAGTGGGAGTCTGTAGATAAATGCCCCAGGCACTTGTCTTTCAGGAGACCATCATGGGAGCTATCGCACAGCTTCTCAAAAGACCTGGTAGAATCAAGCTGCCATTGTCTACACAGCAAGGACTTCAATAATGTACCCTTATGTCAACATTTCCCACCTCTCCATCTCAATATTCTAAGTCCCTCACTCCCATTTTCTGGGGACTCCAAAGAAAATGATCTTACTCTCAGTTTTCTCAGTCTGTTTTAGGAGGAATCTCTTACTCTTTGCTAGGTGTCTAACTCTTAAGATACTGAGATGCATCAAGTATTTTATCAGTTTAATCTTTCTCAGTCTCTCCAGGAGTTTCTAGTATGCTGGTATGCTCTCTACGCCTGGTGTAGTGTCATCCTTGGATACCCCATCACCATCTACCAGGGATTTCCATCTCCCTCCTGTGTGGAAACCCATTTTCTGCATCTAATGTCTTCATTTTGCTTAATTTATGCCCTTATTTTTATGAAGCACATCTTCTAGTATTTCCTGAGAAAGGCTATATGGGAGGTACAGTTTTTGGGAGCTTGTACCACCAAAAATATCTTAATTTTTACCCTTAGGTTTGATTAATAATGTATTTGGATCCAGAAGTTTGGGTTGGAAATTTCTTTCTGAATTTTGAAGGCACTGCTTCTGGTAAAATTTGAAGCTATCCTGATTCTTATTCCTTGATGTATGACTTTCCCCTTTCCTTTGGAAACACAGATCTTCTCTTTGGCTCCCATGTCTCTGAAATTTCACAATGATGTGCTTTGGTACAGATTTTTTAAATCTATTGTGTCTTTTCAATCTGGGATCTGAAGTTCTTCAGTACTGGAAAAACTTCTTGAAATACTCTACTGATTTCTTCTTTGTTGTTTTTTTTTGGATAACGGGCCTCCCCGGCTATTAGTCTTAACTCCCTCCCCTTCCCCCAATGTTTCCATTTCTTTTTATTTTCTGAGAAATTTCTTCAACTTTATATTCTAAAGCTTCTACTGAATTATTCAGCTATGCTATCATATTTTCTAAGAGCTTTTTATTTTCTGAAAGCTCCTTTTTTAGTATTCTACTCTTGACTCATACTTGCAACATCTTTCAGAATATATATTTTTTCTTTTGACATTATCCTGCATAGTCTGTTGCCTCTAAGTGCTTCTTTCCCATAACTGTTTTCTCCCTTTTATGTTACAGGTTTTCCTCAGGTATTTCATATGTCTTGGTTGTTTAAAAATTATTAATATCATAGGACTATAAGGCTAACTGCAAGGTCTGGATGCATGGAGTGGAGGGCATGTTAACTATGATTTTCATGTCAGGATCTATTTAGGTCTTTCCACTTGAACTGGCCAGACTGCATAGAGAAGACTTCCAATACTGTTGGGGTGGGAAGGTCTGGCTGCCAGGATTCAGTGAGAGGAGGGCATTGGTCTCTGTATCCAGTATGTATGTAAATATTTCGTTTTGAGTAGGGTCCCCTGCCATCTATTGTATCCAGTGTCCTTCAGTCCAGGGGCCCCATTTAACATACCCAAAATAAACAGGCACACACTTGCTGAAATCATATCGATGTGCATTTTAAAAGAAAATTTACTTTATATTTTATTTGCATAACATTTTATTGTTTGCGTATTGCATAGTGAAAAGAACAGAGTCACAAGACTCACGGTCTGGCTCAACCACCAACTTGCTGTGTGAATTGGGTAAGTCTCTTAACTTTGCTAAACACTTATTTCCTCATCTGGAAAATGGAGATGATAACACTCCCTATTTTACAGAGCTGGTAAAGACTGAATGAGATCGTTCTACTGTTTTCTTCTCAAGTAACTGCTGAAGTAATCTATAGTTTGCTATTGCTAGCCTCTTGTTCATGATCTCAATGCTAGCTGTTCTCAGTAAATGTGTTAGGACAACAGGTACCAATGTGACACTTCAACTCTGAGTACTAACAATAGCAAAAGAGAAGCAAACTCAAAAATGGCCCTATCCTTTCTTATTTTCAGAATACTGGTTTTTATAATACTTGTTTATACTATCCCATCAGGAATTCAATTTCATTTAAATATTTTTTTTCTTAAACCTACTCAAAATGAATACCTACATATGTGAAAAAACCCAAGATTACACATGTAGCTGCTTTACAGTTTCCCCTGTGGTACAGTATAAGTAAAATACATATCATGGGCAGTTAAATACATCCCCCCTTACATTCGGGATGATAATATATATGAATATTAATTTATTATGCATTATCCCTAATGTAAAAAAAAAATCACAGGTATATTATACTGCTTGTCGAGAATACATACACATGGTAGTCACATCTAGACATACATACCCCTTTAACAATCCTTCAGCCATTATCAGTATCTTCTGTATGACCCCCTGCAGCTATCTATAATTGAAAACACAAAACTCCCTTTTAAGGCGATTCTGGATGATACTGTATTATAAAATACTTGTATTAAGTAAAACTGCATGTATGTACTGAACCCAAACACTCTGCCTTTAACCCCTCAAAGTACTACTCTTGGAAGGTAAACAAAATTTTTATACATTATAAAAAAATTAAGCTGCTCTGAAACCCTCCTCTGCTAAAAGTTACATACATTACACCACTCCAGCAAGAGATTAATAAATAAGGATTAAATATTCTATTTTACAAAAACATACAGAATGGCCAATGTAAAAGTGAAAGGCTTCTTTGATAATTTCTTTATCAAATTATGTTCATTAAGAAGGAATCAAACATGGTATAAAACAAGAAAACTGTCACTAAATTTATCTTTCTGAAGATAATCACGTGAGCTGTTATCTAAAAATATCATGGCACCCTTGTTACAAACATTATTTTTTTTAAAAAGACTGTGTTTCCTGGAACTAGAGGACTATTTGTCTCATAGCTTTTATTAAGCAAACTTGATATAACCACCACACAGTGGCAAGATAGAATCGCTGTTTCCAGCTACAGAAATATTGAATTCCACCTTAAAGTACAGATCACTTGAGATAGAACCCATTAAGAGCTAAAGTAAATCCTAGTGTAGTTTGTACTGAACTTAAGAGAGTTTTGCTTTCAATGGAGTATACTCATTTTCCTGTCACTGGAGATAGTTTTGGTGTTTAGTAACTATTCTCATGTCCAGCCAAGATGTACAGATTGCTGTGTGCAGTAGGATTTTCTGTTGGCCTACTTTCCAAAACGACAACCCTGCAATTAAACCAAAACAAAAGACTTAAGAGTGAAGACAGAGATTGCATGCTTCATTCAAATACTGATATCAAATCGTGAAAGAGTATCACTGTTCAAAAAGATCACAGGTGCACTGTCAAATTCTGCTCTACACATTATAGCTTAAAAACAAAACTAAGGATTGATGAATTTATGAATATGAAATATTGAAAACATTTCAGGATAGTCTCATCTTATTCCAACTAAAATCAAATTTGCTTATTTATATATGCCAATAGAAGGTAAAATAAAGCTTTTAGAATACAGCTGATTCTAGAACAACATGAGGGTTTGGGGCACTGACGCCCTGCACAGTTGAAAATCCATGCATAACTTTTAACTCCCCCCAAACTTAACTATTAATAACCTACTGGCAACTGGAAACCTTACTGATTAAACATAAACAGTTGACTGACACATATTTTGTATGTTATATGCATTATATACTATATTCTTACAATAATGTAAGCTGGAGAAAAAAGTTATTAAGAAAATCATAAGAGAAAATACATTTATAGTACTGAACTCTATTGAAAAAAGTCTGCATACAAGTGGACCCATGCAGTTCCAACCTGTGTTGTTCAAGGGTCAATGATATACACAACGAGAAGGGAATGAATGAGAATAAAACAGGATTCTACGAGATGCTCATCCAAATAGTGATTCTGTGACTAGCCTGAATTTGAAGAGCAGAGGTTCTTAATCCTTGCCTCAGGACTGATGCATATTACAATGGCCAATTTTGTTGCACTAACAACTTTTGGTGGGAAGACAGGAAGGTTAGGGGACTTTATTAGTTGCACAGGTAGACAATATGGACTTTGGAGAACAAAAACTACTAATTTTTTCCTAAGACGGCAGTTTTGGAACTTATCTTTCATTCTGATCGCAGAGACCACATAATTCCTTCTAATTTAGACTGACCAGAAATGGAGCCGAATATTTTCTGACATAAAAGCAAATGTCAGGAGGTGCATATCCCGCTGGGTTTATGCAGTAATAGTTAATGGAAGGTAACAAACCAGGAACAAATGATGAAAACAAAAGGGGTCTGAAATATGTCATGGTACTAGGGACATAAACACACTTTGTCTTGGCTGAATGTAACTATCTCTAGAAACATGATCTTCACATTGACAAAAAGATCGCTTAATCGACTAATTCTTCTCTCTCTCAATAAATGTACAGGGATTTTTTTTTTAATTTTTTTTTTAATGTTTATTTATTTTTGAGAGACAGAGAGAGACAGAGAGTGAGCAGGGGAGGGGCAGAGAGAGAGAGAAAGACACAGAATCTGAAGAGGCTCCAGGCTCTGAGCTGGCAGCACAGAGCCTGACACGGGGCTTGAACTCACAAGCCGTGAGATCATAACCTGAGCTGAAGTCAGATGCTTAACCGACTGAGCCACCCAGGCGCCCCGATACAGGGTTATTTCTCAGAGTTGCTGAGCCTTCTAAGAATTTTGTTTGAAACACAGTTATAGGCTGATAATAGAATTAAGAACACAGCCACTAAATTCCTTTGGTAATGAAATTAAAACAACCAAACTATTACCTGTCTGATCCCAATAAGCGGAAAACTCTTGTTTCGTCTGAAATTTCCTGGGTAACCTATGAAAGAAAATATCAGTAATACCTTTATCCCCATATTATTTAAATCATAATTTAAAAACCACTTAGAACCATTATTAAAGAGATGGATAATTTTTGATAGGCTCAATTCCTCAAGTGAAATAAATTTTCATAAGTTTTTTTGACTGCCTTAATGGTAGAAATAAACCAGTATTTATGGAACATCTGGTATGGGTCAGGTACTTTCCTTAGAATAACTCTTTGTGATATATATTATAATCCCCATATTATTGGGGAAAAAACCACTACGGCTCAGAGAAGTTGAGTAACTTGCTTAAGACCATCTAACTGGCAGACCCAATATTTGAATACAGGTTTGCTGGACTGCAGAGCCCCTACTCTTCCCTTTGTGTCAGTGCAGATGCTCATGGTGGCCCCACAGACCCCTGAGTTCCACAGAGTTGTGGTGGGCACTTCCATGTGCTAGTGTCTTACATCAGTATTACCTATGGTATTCCTTTGCTCTGTTTTCTCCAAAGCTGCAGAAGGTACACTCACACATGCACAGGTACGATTCCCAAATGTGGGGAGTTTATACCCTTGGGAGTAACCCTTACTCAAGAGGGACAGCAGTTGGTGTATAAAGGCACCAGCCTCCCCACCTTCAAATGAGTCTATTTTGAGGTGTGCTCTATACCCTTCCTCAGTGGTCCCTTTGGGATTAAGCCCTGGTTGCCCATAGTGGGAACCAGTTTATTAATGTGCTCTTTAATGGCTTTTCCCCCTCTCCATCTTATACTCTGCACTCCATCACTTGTTTTCTGGGATCTACTACCAATAAACTACCTGCACTTGATTCCTTGTCTTAGGGTCAAGCTTTTGGAGGAATCCAAACTATAAAAGTGTGGATATAAAATAAGTATAAAAATAGTCTGTTATCAATGAGCTTGTAGTCTAGCTGGGAAGACAGAATTAGTAAACTTGAAGTGGGAAATTAATGAGGTGCTATACCACATGGAGCTGATTTTCAGAGAGTAAGTCCAGAAATGTGCCAATCACTGTGGACTAGAATGGTTGAATATTACTTTATAAATATAATAGCTAGGCCCAAATTGAAGGATGAGAACATAAAGAGGTAAGCAAAATGAGTTTAAAAAAAGGAAATACAATTTGTACTTAATATAGTGAACATCAAGTATTTTCTGCAGATTTCCAACCATAGGAGTGGCACACTGAAAAAAGGATCTAGGGACAATTAATTTTATGGCAGTAAGTAGGGCTACAGGTTTCATTAAATGCAGGGGTCTGGTGACATTTAGTGACGTGAGTAAGTAAACTGACATATTCAAAGACAGCTGATTTATGTCATTTTCTCTTGGAAGCATTCTAATCCCATGTTCATGGAAAAGGTACAAATAATCAGTTACATATATACAAGAGCATGGATAAAACTAGAGATAATTCAAGTAGAAGACTTAGCTTTAAAATAAGTCCACACATGTGTGAGACTATAGTGTAAAAGACACGAGTGGGAAATGGTACATGTTAGCTAACTATTAGGATTCATCTTTCAAGGTGAATTCCAAGTCCCATCTCCTGCATGAAATGTAGCCTGATTATCTTAGCTAGAAGTGATTTTTGGAGACCCTTAAAATCCAGACTCTACCATTTAACTAGCGACTTAACTCTGGGCAAGTTACTTAACCAGTTTGTGCCTATAAAAAAGAAAAAAAATGGGAATATGAATAGGACCTAACCCCATTTAATTATTAGCCTTAAATATAAGCTAATATTTGTAAAGTGCCTGAAGCACAGATGTTATAAAGGTTTGATATTATTTATAACACTTCATTATACCTTACAGTGCTATAATAATAGTGTCTTGTACGTAGTTGGTACTCAATAAGTATCTACTAAATGAGTGAATTTTCTTAGATTTTTTTTCTTAGTCCTGTGATCTAATACATATTAATTTAGAATTTTAAGTGTAATATTAAAAATAAGCTACACATTTATAGAGTATGGAAAAGGCTTATTAAATTTAGAGAAGTATAAGCAATCCTGGCAACCACATTTACAAATGACAGATGAGAGGACTGGAAGCGTGCAAACTCATGTTTGACAGTTCCTTGTGGCCACAGAAGAATCATACAATGAGTAAGAAACTGAACATTATCTGAAAGGAAAATACTGGCAATTTTGCTCTACCAGTTCATAGCATTAAAGGCACTAAACATAGTAATGTGGGTCCAGAAAGAAAATTCATCAAATGAATGTAAGAAATCTTACCTCATCTGACTTGAAGCTTTTACCCTGCATTCCATGTTTCCAGAAAGCCAACACACTATCTTGAAGGCATACTAAAAAAGATTAGAGAGAACTGAAACTAAAATAAAGCACAGAGTAATTCATTATACATTTTCTTTAACTGTTTTTAATAAATACTAATGTAAAGCTCTCCCCAAGTGCTTGGTCCAAGATCCCACTGTCTAGACCATCTGTTCCCAACATGTTTGTGGCCAAGCCATGCCTAAGCTCAAATAATTTATTGAGGCAGGGTCATGAAAGCTTTCAAAGACATATGTAACAGGCATTCGTTTAGACACAGGCTAACTTCTGATGAGCTGGATATCAACATATTAATTTCTCTTTCATATGCTATCTTTTGTCTTAGGTGAATAAAATAATAAAACACACATAATTGTTTTTTTGGATCAAAAACATGGTTATTTAAATACTGTTATATATTTAGAATAGCTAAAAGAAAGCATCTTTTTATTTATACTCCCATTCTCCCTATTACAACATTTATTTGAAAAAATAAACCTTACAATCCAAAATGTAACCACACACTGAATATTTATGATCTGTGAGCCAATTCTTACTGGGAGGGTCTACCAGTTAGAGTAGTCACTGCTGTCGCACGGAGCCTCTGTGCCTCTGCCCTGGATTTGTAGGCCCCACTGTCCTTATGACACTTCACAGCCAAGCATGCCCACCTTCCCAGTGGCTTTGGATTCAGGAGTGACCATGACCCCAAAGTATGGCCACATGGCATGCTTCAGCCCCTCCTGCTCCTCACCCATCTCCCATGTTCCCCTGGTGTGGCCTGAAGGTCTCTGGGGGGAAACCTGTTCCTGCTGTGCCTTATCCATCTCTATGTTCTGCAGGGTTTCAAGCACAGGCCTGGGCCCACTGAGGCACCCTTATGGGGTAACTTAGAGGTTCAGAAACAGAGGAGGCAGGCTCCACAATTGTGGGGAAGGGGAGCAGGGCCTCTGGGCCCTTCCTGGAGGAGGCTGCAGTCATGAAAGTACAGTCAGTGAGGGAGAGAGGAAGGAAGGAAGAATGAGGGAGAGAACCCATTTGATTGTTGGAGAGTTAGCCATATGCCCTACACCAGTAAAGGTAATGGGAGAATGTGATTGAAGCATTTTATTTCTTACTAGACCATGGAGTCTGTAAAAAGTTAACGTAAAAATGTTCTGGGTTACGTTAGCTCACTGAAAATAAAAGTATCTTACATAACAAATCACACAAGTTTCACTAACTGTGACAAATAAAAAACCCAGTTACTGGTTTTATTTTTAAAAAGTGATTTAAAGGGACTCTTTTTCTTTACCCAGCAGGATCCTTGTAATTATTTCAAAGTTCACTAGCAAGGAGGGATGATAGCTTAAGAGGACCAAACTTTTGTGTAACAATTAAAATTCCCTAAAAAAATGTGGCATGTATAAAAAAGTTTAGGTAGCAGTATGTTTCAGTTAAAATGAAAAGAAACTAAAGACCTGTATGTCAGAATCCCTGCTGAAAATATTAAATCTTAGAAATTGGTATGCAGTATCCAGCACATAAAGGAGTAAAAGAAGAAACTAGTTCCAACATCCCTTCTGTCCCACCATCTACAGAAAGTTCAGGTTTCCTGCTTCAATAAATTAAAATTTCCAACTGCAAGCAAATTACTTTTATGTAAGATATTTACATAGTGGGATGAACATACTTTGCGACAGGGCAAAATTCCAGTTAAGAAACCATTAAAATACTTAGGATAAAAACTTTCTAAATAATGAGAAACATTTAACATTTAATGAGAAACATGCATTTTTTATGGTCCAAATTGCCAACTTTGTTTTAACTATTTTTGACCTACAGTAGAGTCATATCATAAATTGTTCAAAATATTCCCAGCCATGGTATTTTTTTCCCCTAAGTTCTATCATCCCTGGGGAAAATATTTACTGACAAATAACCAATGAGGATGCAAACAATAATAAAATATAATAATTTTTATCATAAAACCAATGAGTAATTACACAGAGTGAAACACTCATTGAAAAGGAAGCAAATTAAAACGGCATATTAGTTTCCGAGTCCCGTGGGAAACTAGTTATTTATATATAAATAGACCTAAAAGCAATAACCATCAGCACACCCCATCTTACATGGCAAAGAATTACAGCATATCTAACACCATTAATCACATCACACAAATACCTTTATGATTTGGAAAAAACTGGGAGAAGTACTTAATTCACTTCATGCAGCAAAGGGAACAATGAACAGAAATTTAAAAAAATGATTTCAAGTTTTAAATACCCAGGAAATAACAATAAAAGATTATGATCTAGACCTGCACTGTCCAATACAACATAGCGACTAGCTACATGTGGCTATTAACATTAAAAACACATTAAAATTTACAAAATTAAAATGTAGCACTAGCCATGTTTCAAGTACTCAACAGGTACGGTTAATGACTACTATATTTAAGAGCACACAGAACATTTCTCTATCACTGAAACTTCTATGAGACAGTGCTGGTCTAGACAATCGTAAGTAGGGAATGAACAAAAAGTTAAGTATTCTGAACACATTATTAAAAAAGGAGGCTTGGGCAAAATAGTTGTAGGGGAATAAACTTCCAGTTATAAAACAAAGAAGTCACAGGGATGTAATGTACAGTATAAGGAATAGAGTCAACAATGCTGTAATAACTTTGTATGGTGACAGATGGCAACCAGATTTATTGTGGGGATCATTTCATAATATATAAAAATATCAGATGACTATGATGTATACCTCAAACAGGATATTGTATGTCAATTATATTTAAGTTAAAAAAATAATAAGGGAGACTTACCTACAGATTCAATGCGAAAATCAAAACTTAGCTCAGAGGCCAGTTTCTTACTTGATTTTAGTTTTCCTTGTAGATTTACTATTTTTACAAATTCTTAAAAAAAAGAAAAAGCAAGTCAAAACTGGAAATGAAAATCTGCTAAAATAAATGTAACTTGATATGTGGATTCTACATGGATATAGAACAAACAGTCTTAATTAAGTTCAGCTATTTATCATGATTCAAGCATGACCGGTGAAAACTGTCATTATGTTTTATAAGATATAAAAGTACCATTTAGCAAATGGCAATTTCACTGTTATTTTTTTTTTCATTTAGGATATATGGAACACTTACACCCTCAATTTTTAAAAAGCATGATGTTTCAAAGTGTCTACGCGGTGTCCAAGTACTCAGCAATCAGTAGAATTTTTCCCTTACACATTATATAACATATGATATGTAATATTTGCAGTAATTCATAACTTTAGTATGTGAATAGTATTCTACAGAGGCATACAGGGGCAAAAAATAGTACCTTTCAAGGGTCATAATTTCTTATAAGTAAACTCTGGGATGGTGAGTATACACAAATCTATTTTTCATCTATTTGTTTTTTAATTTAACCATCTTTAGCTCTGACTTGGAAGACACCTGTTTTGTGTATTACTTTCTTATCTGTCTACTATGATTTGTGATTATAGGCCTGTCTCCACTGTTGCTTACTGAAACTGACTTATACTGTATAGTTGGCAACTCATTTTAAACGTCTTACTCTACTCCCTTTTAAAAACCTCAAGAAAGTCAACTTTCCATTTACTTTGAATAATTGGGATATGGAGGGCCTAGCTAGTCAAAGCTTTTAAAAACATTTTTGATAAGATATATAAATATAAATATATTTTGATAAAATATATAAAATGCAAAATGAAAACTAAGCACAATTTATTTTCCTTAGATGACTCAGAAGGTTTTTAGGGATTTCAACATTAAAGGATCAATATGATTAAAATTAAATTCTGATTATTTGCTTAATCAGTACTGAACTTCCCACTTGATTAGATAAAAAAGAATTTCTTAAATACACTTTAAGGTAACAGAAGAACACTCCAATCTTACCAGTATTCAAAGAATCAAAAATACTTAAAGAAAGGATGATGGGTGAATGAAACACTTTGGGTTTGTTCACTTGTCTATAATATGAGATGGTCTTTATGATGCCCTAAGGGAAATCCACTACGGAACTCTTTAGAGAACAGAAGTTAGGACAAAAATACAGGCAAATTAAGTAGTAGAGCAATTTTTAAAATTACCCTGAACACCTATGGGCAGGTCCAGTAATTGAAAAAACATTGGGATGGACAAAACATAGCAAAGATTGCCAAGTTTCAAGTATAATTCTAAGTCTTGGTGAATTTCACCTTGCACAATGTACTGCATAAAAATAAGGTGAGTTTTTAAGAACCAGACTGCTTCATTTGAAAACTGAAATAATTTCTGTTGTTGAAGTTTTTTCTGCTTCTCTATTGCTTATAGTACAACACACATCTATCAATAACATCTCTCCCTGCATCAAAAGAATCACAACTAGCAGGTGAGGATGTCAAATCTGTCTGTACATTACACTGTCACTTCTACATGATTCTAAAAGTTCATGCTATATGACAAAGTGATCATACTAGTATAACCTTCTATTTTTTCCAATTATAATGAGGTAGGAAAAAACCCTCAGAATAGTTTTATACAGAATTTACACATAATAGTTTTACACAAAATTTTACTCCGCGGTAATGGCAAACTATCTAGTATGTTTCCAAGTAGCCAAACAAAATAAAGAAAAAGTCACAGAGAGTAGTATTAACAAACCAATTAATTATAATATCTGTAGCCAATGTAGGATTTTCATCAGTAAAACAAAACCTAAGGTGGAAAAGTAAAAATCTTGAATTATAGCTTAATAGAATCAATTCCATGAAAAGATCTGTTATATCAAGCAGTATACTCAGAATAAACTTTAAGATAGTACTTACTATCTAAACACACTAAAACGGTATCTCTCTCCAACTGTGTTACATGAATGGAATCCAGCTGTTGGCTGCCTTAGAAGGGGTAAAAAAAAAAAAAAAAAACAGGGTTACCATTACACAACAGGCTTTAAAAACCAAAGCTTAGAAAAGCAACACAAATTCTTATTTTCTTCTGTGATTTAAAACTAGTCTTTGAGGGGCGCCTGGGTGGCTCAGTTGGTTAAGCGTCCGACTTCGGCTCAGGTCACGATCTCGTGGTCCGCGAGTTCGAGCCCCGCGTCGGGCTCTGGGCTGATGGCTCAGAGTCTGGAGCTTGCTTCCGACTCTGTGTCTCCCTCTCTCTCTATCCCTCCCCCGTTCATGCTGTGTCTCTCTCTGTCTCAAAAATAAATAAACGTTAAAAAAAAAATTTAAAACTAGTCTTTGAAATTTCACACAGAAATTGTATTTTGTAATTATGTTATCTCTAAGAAAACCTTACGTAGGTCAACTTAGAAAAGAACTTAAAATGCTAAGCATGGCTAAATGAGCTGAGAAAAGCTCAAGTTTACATTTAACTAATACCTCAGCTAGTTCTAGAAAGATGTTACAAACATAAATTGAAGCCAACGGTAAATATGGGGAAGAAAGTAAATGCATGCTATACAATGACTAGATTTTGCTGTGTATTTTATAGTAACCAATGGGAGGACGGAAACAAGCTCATCAGTTAGGTGATCACAGCATCTGAGATAAAAATAAGTCAGTAATTCAGAAAAAGCAAAAAAGATTAATGAAACTATGATCAAAGACAAACGTTCCTGGTGTTGGGGTGTGTGCATGTATAAGTAGGACTTCCTTTATTAAGAGGACACAGTAATATAATGAACAATACTGTCAACAACATCTTTGAAGGAAGCAACTTTCAGAACTTTGCTGATATTCACAGGGCCGCTCTGCTAACAGATGTGATGACATTTTTGTAAAACATTTTGGTAAAATCATTCATTTTAGGCACTCAGATTGCTTGAATGGTCTAGCTAAATTGAAGAAAAGATTTTAGATAGTTTAGGGCAGTCATTTTTAATTACATCTCTTTGGGAAGCCCATGGATCCTCTCCCTACAAACTGCACATCTGACACAAACACAAAATTTTATATATTATTTTGGGGTGTTTTGGACCTTCCAAAGTCCTTTCAAAGACAAGAATTTAAACTGAAATTAAAAGAAATTAAAAAATAAACTGTTGGTTCCTCAGGCAACACTCCAAAAAATAGTTTTTCTCAACAAATCTATATACATGCTTTTATTCAGCAAATATTTACTTAGTGCTGATAACAGGCTAAAGACCATCCTTGGAGATAAAGATACTACAATAATAAATCAGACTAAAACTGAAGACAGTCTTAGAACAGGAGTTCATTTTAACTGTTACAACTGTTGCCAATTCAAGGCCTGACCTCAAAAATGAAGACAGACGGGAGGTAGATTAACAATCATTTGCAAAAATGGAGAAGCCTACGTAATATAAGGACAACCATTGCTAGCGGGTGATGTGAATGATTAACCTTAAGCAGAGTCCAAGCTCTCTCTCAGAAAGTAATTTTGGGTATGCCTTAATTTTAGCGTAGACAATGTTAAAAGTGGGTAGAATAGTACCCTCAAGCATTAAAAAACCAAACAGCAACAACAACAAAAACCCTCAACCCCCCCCCACCCACAAATTCAAAAGAGGACTAAATGACTACCCCTGAGCAATGCAACTTAATATATCAAATAGAAGCAAGTGGATGCAAACACATATTAAATAATTGTATGAAATGACTTGCTCTATACTATTATCATATACTAACCAGTAGGAAAAAAAAAAGTTAGGGCTATCTGCCAAAAATGATCTTGGTTTTTAAATAAACTGATCTTTAACCCATCTTTTACAGTAACTACACAATAGAAACATGTTTCTATTTGGGCTGCTTATATTTCAGGATAACAAAACAACGTCATTTGTATCTGTCAGCTGTACAGGAAGGGATGCATCTAACTCAACCAAAAGCATTAAACAATTAAGTTAAAGAAGGGGTGGAGTGTAGGTGGGGTGGGACGGCACAGAATACAATCTTACTTTACTGTAAATTATGACTTGGTCCATAAAGAAAGTGATTATAGTCACGTGCATGCTGGAACTGGCTTGAACTGGGTTGTTAAATTTGCAGGAATTTTGTGAGCCACATGACATAAGGTTGGTAGTTTGAAATATTCCCTTGGTGGGAGTATTTATACCACAGAATTGGCAACCATTACAAGCCAGGCTTCTCTGCACCCCAAGTGCCTGTTGTTAAACATTTATTAGGACACCACTGGTTCATGTTGATTCTTATTCTCAAAGTGACATTAGTGTGGTTCTACAATAACTTCAGTAGCTGGGTTGTATAAAGAATTCTTGCAATTTAGCCTTACAAATGAGCAAAAGCCAAAGATATTTAATAAGAATCATCAAACTTGATACTTGTAACAAACTTCTTCACAAGGTAATAGAGGATATTATGTGGTAAGTAATGAAATAGTTATGACTGAAGCTTGCTTGACTTCACATGTAAAAAAAAGATGATAAATACAGGGTTACGGATGACCAAATAATATATTAGCACAAAAAAAGGTAAAAGATTCCCTTCATTTCACTTACTATGCAGATTTAAAAAATAAATTCTTGGTTGATTTGTTCCAACTTTAAAATTTAAGAATCAGCTTCCCAACCTTTTTAGAGCTTTCACTGAGACATATTTGATAAAATCCTAGGCAAACGAATCATTCTAAGAAAGTCCAAGAGCTATTTCCCTGTATCTTTAAATGGTAAAGCTTGGAGGTCACACCTGAGAAGCTTCTAGTCAAGTCTGAAAAGCACTTGAACATAATGATTCTAGGAAGTGTGTGTGTGGGGAAAGTGATAGGAACCAAGCTAAATCTCTTTGCTTGAGAAGCTGATAACATTTGAAAAATACCATAGAAAACTTATTTATTAAGTTCAAAAATTAAGTGGTAACATTTTAAGGTCTTTATATGTCAGGAATCATTAAACTTTGCCTTGGTAAAATAATTTGTATCAATTGCCTCAGGCAAATAGAGATCATAAACTATTATATACATGTTCCTCTGGGCTTACTTGGGAAACTATGTTGATGCTCTGAACCAGCCCATGCTAATTGAGCTTATTCTGATTCTTTTACATGCAAAAGCATCAGTGTTTTAACATCAGGTTAAAAACACTTACCTGCGCCAATTTCTGTAAACCATGAAGATGCAGAGTTCAAATTGATTGTCTCAAACTGAACGACCTGATTTGACTCGGTGCCCTTGCTAATAGCTACACAGACCATAGGGTATTCCTGTTCTGGTATTACCAGCATTTCAAAAACATTCAAAGGACTTGGCAAAGGAAAATCAAAGTGCTGAGAAAAAACAAACAGAAGCATAACTTAGAAACAATCTCTCCACTCATACCATTGAATAAAGCCAAAAAAAGGCTTTCATTTTCTCCTTGATTGATCTACTTCAAAAAAGGATTACATCTAACATCTTGATAAGGATGAGTTTTTTATAAAATAGTTTTAGAGAATTGGCCATATTCACCTTTATGGTTGCAATGCTTCTATAAGTTTATTGACATAAGTTAAAGAGGAAATCTTAACAAGAATGCAAGAACCCCTAAACCAAGTAAACACCCATAAATAACTATAAATGTGCTGACCCTAGACAGTAGTACTGAGATCTTGTACTTTCAGCTTCAGTTACACACTAGTATTTTCTAAAGAAGAAAACTACAGAGTAATATGTACCTTTATCAACATGAACTTCTGCATAGGCTCATACCACTGGAGTAAAACAATTCCAGACTGTAAAGCTCCACAGAGGTATTTATGTCCTGTGTAAGGGTTTCTGACTGGAAAGAAACAAAGCAGAACAGACATAACCAAAACACTGACTACCCTGATGTGAAAACATAATTAGTTTAGTTAATTAAAAGTAACAACTGAGCTATGCTAATATAAGAGCTAACTCACTTTCTTTATAAAGGTAGGGATGATCTATGGGAAAAACAATGAAATGTGGCCTGCCATCAATATCAAAATATGGATGGAAGAAGAAACTATTTTAAGTCATAATTTAGCTGGTAAAGGAAAATCATTGTTTCTATTCACCAGGGTGGTAAGAGTAAGTAAAGAAAGATGATGTCTTCTCTTCCGGCTTTGTTACTCCTTCCTTTTCACTTTATCTCAATTTTAAATCATACCTATTTACTTCTAAACATCTTCAGTAGGCTAGGTTGTTAAACATAGGAACTCGTATGTTAAACATACGAGGATGATATTTTAAGCACTAAAACACCTAAACTTACTTGCAACCTAAAGAGCTGGGTTTTTTTGTTTTTTGTTTTGTTTGTTTGTTTTTTAAGTAAATTGAGTGAAAGAGAAGGTCTAGGAAGCAACTGAAATCTATGATTTCATTCTTGGTATAGTAGTTTACAGTTGTCTACTTAAGTCAAGATGGAAACTTGTCTTACTAGTTTACTAGTTTCCTAACTTTTACATTTTACTAAAGATGTAACTTTCTTGACTCAAATCTACAAAAACTCATATTGGTCTGTCCTTCTCCCCAATTTGACTCTCATCAACAATTATGTGTACCATTTACAAGAGTAGTTATTTGCAATAAGCTCTACCTTAATGTATTTATGGGTTTATATCTTAGATTATATATAAGCTTTTAGACCTTTCTTGAGTCATAGATCTTGGGAATCTGATAATAGATATGAACCTGATTTTTCCTAGAAAATGCTCATGAAATTTGTTTATAACTAGGAACATATGCTATGCAACTATGCAGCATGAAGACCAATGAATACACTCACTGCTTCAACAAACAGAATTAAACAGGAAGTTATGAGCCCAGGATCTGAAGTCATTAGACCGGGTCTGATCCCAGGTATCTGGGTATCTGATCCCAGGTATCATGGGGTTATCCGAGGGTTAAATGAGATAAGATAATTAAACAGTAAAGAATTGAACCTTGCTCCAAAAGAGGTCTAGCCTGTGTAGCCTGTGCCCACCTCCGCACCCCCCCCCCCCACTTTGGAAGGTAATCTCTAGGCCTCAGGAGAATGTCATGTCTGATAAGAGTGTCTTCATTTGCCTGGGGCCTTGTGTCAATGAATTGCCTCAACAATATGATTTAGATTGGGGGCTTGCAATGCTGGACGTTCTTAGGGTGAAGGACAGTCGTGCCAAAAGATTGACAATGTGATTTAGAGTAGGGGCTTTGGGTCATGCAGTACGAACTGACCTCTAGAGGTACTGGATATTGAGATCAGCCATGTAGACAATCAATCATGCCTGTGTGATGGAGCCCTAATAAAAACTGTTGAGTATTGAGGCTGATGTATGCTCCCTGTGGCAGTACTCCATGTGCACCATCCCACATCACTGCCAGAAAAGTAACACTGCCCATTACTCCATGGGGAGAGGACAACACAAGTTCTATGTTTGGCACTATTCCTGGACTCTGCCCTATGAACATCTTCTCTTGGCTGATCTTAATCTCTATCCCTACCATAACTATGAATGTAACTACTTTCAGTGAGTCCTGAGTCTTTCTACAGAATTTTTTTTAACATGAGGGTGTTTTTGGAAACCCCCCAAACTTGCAACTGGTATCAGGAGTGAGGGTGGTCTTGGGTAGACTGTTCCCTCTAACTTCAGTTAGCTAAACTCCTGTAATAATGTTCGTAAAGCACTACGCAATAACAGTTACGTAAAATGAAAGTGTTAAATAAATGGCAAGTAATAAATGATAAACTAGGACATTAGCAGAGATACAGCCTCAGGGACTATGGTTAAAAACCAGGAACACTGTAGGAACACTATGTTCTGTGAAAGCATTAGGACTATTACCTCTAAACATTTTTATGCCATGTCCTGCCATAGAGTCTTGTGCTCCAATGGTCCCTTAACTACTCTTTAAAAAGAAATATAAAGCCTCCTTTCCTTCCTATTTGATACTATAAGACTCTCCATAGCCTTAAAGAATTAAAAAAATGTTCAAAGTTCTAATTATCCAGTTAGAAAAATAGCATTTACTCACCTATGCAACATTTGTGGCAGCCTTTTGTATCAGGAATCTTTGTTGTTAAAGCAAACTTTCTGAAAACATAGGACAATATAAATGTACTCTACTGCGGTGGTTCCCAAACAATGATCTCTGAATTAGTTGCATCAGTCAAGCAGCTTTAAAAAAAACAGTCTTGGATTCTGACCCCAAACTATCTCATTTTCTAGGACTGAGGCAGGGCCTGGAAATTTGTATTTATAATGCTTCTACAGGTGATTCTCCTGCACGGTCAAGTTAAGGAAACACTCATCTTTTGCATTCTATATGACATGCACTTTGGTGTAAATTACCTTTCAAAATTAAAACAAAGGAAGTTTTTTAGTGGGCAAGGAATACTGGCTGTTTTAAAAATAGACACTAAGGCCCTTCACTCCCAATAGAATTAAAATATTTTGTACCTTGGTAGTATGCGGTCTGGAAACCTATGAGTTTGAATATGGGCAGCTAATCCTGGTTTTTTGGCTTGTTCAAACAAAGCTATAAGATTATGAGAGTAGAGTTGAAAGGTTTTTCCTATAAAAGAGAAACATGTTACTTTTATTAGAATCTTTTACAGCAGAGAAACAAGAATTTTCAAGCAAAAGAAAACATAATTACCTTCTAAAATAAGGAGTCCAGAAATGTTCAAAGAGCCAAGCAAAATAGAAAAACACATACAAAAAAACAAACAAAAAACAAACACAAAAAAACACAACACCCAGTTAATACCATTTTGAAGGATAAGAGAATTTTAAGAAAGCAGATAACTGCATTTTCTAATGCACAAATTGGGTATGTTCTGACCAACAGGTGTTCTGGGCAGAATATATATAAGCCTTAATGAAGCCAGCACAGAAAGAAAAACTGTTAAACACTGTTATACAGAGGACTGAGTTACAATGATGCACAGGTGAATATTTTAGTATAACATGGAGAATTCTGTAAAACTATACACACTATCTTTCTGGGATAGACCTATTTATTAATAATTTTTCAAAACACCTTGGATTAAAATTAATTGTGAATGAAGTCTTATAAATATAACAACAGATTAAAATACTAAGAAAAGTAAAGAAACCAATATTATATGCTATAATACAAGGATAATGGAGCTACAATTTCCATACAATCAAAACCATAGCTGTGTTAAGCAGGGGGAGATAAGGGAAGCATCTTCTGATTCCTCATTATATATGGTATGGTACTACAACAACATAAAACAGTATTTGTCATTTTACTAGCAGAAAACATACACAGCTGACTGTTGAACACAAGTCCAAACTGTGTGGGTCTGCTTGCTTATACATGGACCTTTTAAAATAAATACAGTATGGTACTATAAATGTATTTTCTTTATGATTTTTCTTAACATTTTTTTCTCTAGCTTATTTTAAGAATGTAGTATATAATACATATAACATATAAAATATGTGTTAACCAACTGTTTATGTTATCATAATGCTTCCAGTCAACAGTAGGCTGTTGTAGTTAAGTTCTGGAGAGTCCTAAGTTATGTAGGGATTTTCGAGTGCACCAGGGGTCAGTGACCCTGAACACCCACATTTTTCAAGGGTCAAATGTATATGATATAATCTTATGCTACAGTGTTGAGTCTTATCCTCAACAGAAGTCTTTGTATTTTCTCGGAATGCAAACATTCTGTCTAACACCATACCACACCCTTCTACTCTCCATTGCCCCCTTATATACACAGCTAGCTACCCTAACTAGAACACGCATGTAATATTTATGTGTGCACATCCACACAAACACAGACCCATAGGCAGAATCATGTTTTCTTCTGCTGAGCTCTGCTACTTACCTTCATTAAGTCAACTAGAATATGGAAAGATCTAATTTACAGGCTAATTTTTCCCCATTTTCCTGTAGTTATTTTTTTTTTTATTTATTTTTTATTTTTTACTTTATTTTTTTAAAAAAAAAATTTTTTTTTTCAACGTTTATTTATTTTTCGGACAGAGACAGACAGAGCATGAACGGGGGAGGGGCAGAGAGGGAGACACAGAATCGGAAACAGGCTCCAGGCTCTGAGCCATCAGCCCAGAGCCTGACACGGGGCTTGAACTCCCGGACCGCGAGATCGTGACCTGGCTGAAGTCGGACGCTTAACCGACTGCGCCACCCAGGTGCCCCTGTAGTTATTTTATAAATATGTAAGATGTACTCTGTGTGATTTTTTTTTTAAGTTTATTTATTTATTTATTTTGAGAGAGAGAGTGAGCAGGAGAGGGGCAGAGAGAAAGGGAGAGACAGAATCCCAACATAGAATCTCTGTGCTATCAGCACAGAGCCTGACACAGGGCTTGATCCCATGAACCGTGAAATCATGACCTGAACCAAAATCAAGAGTCAGATGCTTAACCATCTGAGCCACCCAGCTGTCCTGTCTCTGTGTGGCTTGTAAGCTTATATCCAAGGACAGGTAGGAATAGGGATAGAAACAGAGAGTTAGAGGAAAGTGATTTTACATGTATACAATTCAGAGTTGTTAAACAGAATTGGGTTTATTTTCATAATACTAATATATTAATATTTTGGTAATAGAAATAAAAAAAACTGGGGGAAAACATAATTAAAATCAAAGAGATTAAGTACTCTTACAAGGACCCCAGCTTTTTAGAAGTCACTTATGTGCAACCAAATAATATGCTCTTTGTAAACACTGTCATCAGCTCAAATATACAAATTTCTGAAGAATCTCTAATAAGCAATGATTAGTGGAAGAGTTTGAATTATACACACACTTAAGCTATTAAAAAAAATTTTTTTTTAATGTTTATTCATCTTTGAGAGAGACAGAGACAGGATGTGAGTGGGTTAGGGGCAGAGAGAGAGGGAGACACAGAATCCGAAGCAGGCTCCAGGCTCCAAGCTGTCAGCACAGAGCCTGATGCGGGGCTCGAACTCACAAGCTGTTATACAAGCCGAGTTATAATACATACAGAGAACTGAACAAAATTTGAGAAATACTAAAATAATTATTCTAAATAGAGAAAAGGGGCGAATGCTATTTTAATAGCTGATAGCATTAGGATTATTAATTAAGGGACAGAGAGAAATAACTAACTTTCCTGTGCTCTACTATTAGAATGAAAGTGAACAGCAAACCTCTAGTCACTTTAAAATGTAAGGAAATAGGTTTTGGTAGGTAAGAATTGCAAAAGAAGAAAAAAAAAAGGGCCTAAAATACCACCTACCCTACGTGAATTTTGTCAGCACACGTCTGTGCGAGCCTTCACTGTTTACTAATAAACACTCTGGAGATCGTCTCATTTAATCCTCACAGCAACCTCATGGGCTGCTATTGTTACCATTGTCCACATTTCACAATTAAGAAGACTGGGGCCAAGAGAAGGTCACTTGTTCAAGATCACAAAGGGAGCAGCAAGATTCTCTGATTCCTTCCCTTCCACTGGTAATTCTCCATGGAAGGCACACGGTGATAGCGACAGTGAGGGTGGAGGAGTCTGAGTGGAAGGGGATGGCCTCAGGGAACAATCAACGGGATAGTCCTCAGGTGTTTACATCCTGGACAGGTTTGGGAAGTGCTACCTTAACTGAACACAGGGTCCTTTCTCAAAGTTTCTTCCCATTCTGTTTGTAGAAAACATCTGCAAGTTGCAAAGTTACTATACATAGTAAAACAAATAACACTTAAAAAATAACGTCTATTAAAATTATCTTTCTCTTGTGTCAACTATGCTTTAATTAAAAATATTACATTTCTCTGCTTGTCTATGGTTTATTTTTCACATTATTTTCATTATATACATACCTGATAATGACATTAAAGTATTATTGATAACATAGAGCCAAGTACACTTCCGTGGAAATAACTATAAAGAAAAAAAAAGAAGGGAATTAAAATTCTCCAGTTTTCATTCCCTTATGCTTTAACATCCAAATTCTAACAGTCTGAAATAGTATAAAAATAACTATTTTCTACCTTTTAGTAAATTACAGAAACTTTACAAAAAAAATCTTGTAATGTGAACATGTAAAGAATACAATTTCATCTCCTTAAATATTTAAATCATAAACATTACAACTGAAGCCCATAAAAATTGATTTAAAATTACAAGACTTCTTTTACCCAATACACCCACACTAATTTCTTCAGATAAAAGTCCTAAATTACCTGTTCCATCGTTGCCTCATGTAGCTCATTGAGATTCAATGTGTAAATACCATCTTCAGTTCCAAAAATAATGTACTGATCTAAAACAGTTAAGATAAATCACCAGAATTTACTATCATTTTCTGAAATAATTAAATAAAATGGCTCTGTGCTTTAATGGTGTTGAGAGTTAGCTGGCCACCCACCCATCCGAAGAAAAATTATTTTTTAAAGTTCATGCCATCTTCTTTACATTTTTCTCCAATTCTGATCTTATTTTTAAAAGCAGATATATTCTCTGTTACTCATTCACTCTAGCTTTATCTTATATAATCCTTCCTTTCAACATAATTGTCATGTCTTAAGATTTTTCGATGTAACTGTATTTTTGCCAGGTATCTCAAATGCTCTTTGAAGGACACTATAAATTAAATAGAAATTATAAATCATGACACACCAGAAACGATGAGCATACCTAGTGTCCAGATCTTCGTTCCTAAATATATTACTTTGCACTAGAAAGAACCAGGGCTGCTTGGAGAAAAGATGGATTCCAATTCTGGGGCAAGAAAAGTGTAAGATGAGCCTAGAAATCTTCCTGTGCCAGAAAGGTAGGAAGTGATCAAACATTAAACTAAAGAACATAGGAACTCTCCCTGCTCAAAAATTCTGGGACAATTTAAGTGCTAAAATAAATAATAATATTAATAGATCATATCTCCCTGAATAAAATTCATAAGTTCAAACTAATATATGTACATAAATAAATGGAAAAGAAGAGAAATTGTCCATGGATGTCAGTGGATTGTCAACAATCAATAAATGCTAAAACCAGTTGGTTAAAGTCTGATGAACAAGAGGATATTTATATAGTCTCAATGTATTCCATATTACTTATCAAGTAATTACTAATTAATTAAAAAGGGAAAAACAGTCACTTGACAGTGGAGAAAGCTAGTGAACACCACCTTAACCAGATGGTCAACATTAATATCACTAGTGTTTGGACAAGCTGACAGCATGTACCTTCTGATACGATGCACTAAGAAGAGCACAATTCTTTCATATTCCCACCAAAAATGCATTATTTGATCTAAGTATGAGGACTCATCAACAAACCCAAAATAAGGGACATTCTACAAAATAGTTCCAAAAATGTCAAGATCAAGAGACACAAAGAAAGGTTGAAGAACTGTTCCAGACGTGAGGAGACTGAACAGTTGTGGTAGCTAAATAAAACCTGTGATCCTGAATTAGATGTTGTTGGACTGGGGAAAAAAGAAGGGGGAAGACAATAAAGAATATTATTGAGACAATAATTTAAATATGGACTGTGATGTCAACTATACTTCAATCAAAAAATAAATAAATATGGACTATGTATTAAATCAATGATAAATTTCCTGATCTTCACAATTGTACTGTGGGTATGTAAGAGATGATTCTTGTTCCTAGGAAATATAAAATGAAGTACACAGAGCCACTCTCAAGTAATTCAGAAAAAAATGCACATATAGATAAATAATAGAAATAACTGGTGATTCTGAGTATAGAGGAGTTTCTTACACTATTTTTCTAACTTTTCTGTTAGGTCTGAAATTATATCAAAATAAAAAGTTACAAACACACAAAAAAAATTTCTTTACTGATAAAAATACTTTTTTTTGTTATATTTCTAACAGTAGCATTTAAAGCAGATAATTATATGACTTGTCTATATTATTATGTTGAAGTGGAAACAAACATTTCCTGAACACCCTTTTTTGCCTACTCTGTTTGCTAATTGCCAGACACTCAGGTAGGCAGGCTTTTTCCTTCCTTGCAGTGAGGTGAGTAGTAAGAGTATTTATGTTGTAAAATGATCACACTGAGAACAGAGGTGTAAAGTTTCTTTCTCAAGTCATATAGTAATGACAGAGCAGGAATTCAAACCCAGGTCTATTTGAGTCCAAATTTTTACCTCTATGTATTAGGTTTCCTCACTTTAAAAATATACAGTATAAATTTTTAAAAATAAATTTTGTTATATTGCCATAATTTCAGATTTATAGAAAAGTTTTAATAGTACAAAGAATTCCTGAATATCCTTCACACAGATTCCACAAATATTACCATTTACTACTTTTGCTTTATCCTTTTCTCACTCTACACACACACATTTTTTTTTTCTGAGCTGTTTAAGTTACAAACACGATGCCCCTTAATTCCTAAATATTTCAGTGTGCACATCTTAAAAAAAGAAAAACGGAAGTGTTATATAACCACAGACGATGTTCGAAATCAGGAAATTAACACTGACACAATACTATTATCTACTGTAATGACTTCACTGATTGAGATTATTGACTGTCCCAGTATTGTCCTTTTATATGACAGAAAATCCCTAATTATGGTTGCAATCATTTGTGGCATGTCTATTCAGTCTCCTTTAATCAGAACAGTTCCCATATACTCTTAAATTCTAAAGGTTAAACCAAAACTCTTATCTACCAATTTAGGTTGTTGCAGGTATCTACACTATTTAGTCTCTAAAGTAATATTTTTAAATAACTTCAGTTCACTAGCCATAAATATCTTTTTTTCATAATAAATATTTTATTAGAGGTGTATATAATTTTGTTCAGAAATTTCAGGGGCACCTGGGTGGCTCAGTCCATTGAGTGCCCGACTCTTGACTTCAGCTCAGGTCAAGAACATGCAGTTTGTGAGACAGAGCCCCTGTCGGGCTCTACGCTGACAGTGTGGGGAGCCTGCTTGGGATTCTCTCTCTCCCTTTCTCCCTGCCCCTCCCCAGCTCACATGTACATGTACAAGTGTGGGCAAGCGCGCACTCTCTCTCTCTCTCTCTCAAATAAACATTTAAAAAAAAAGTTCAGAAATTTTACCTTTTGTATCAGGATGTATCCAAGATGTTGCACAATTAATTTTCAAAGGGCAGCCATCAAAAACTTTGGAAAAACATGCTCCCATCTTATTTATAAAGAAAGAAATGTTGACTTATTTGATTATGTAATTTTATATATTCTTAGAAATCAGCTAAGATTACAAAATGCTGAATTCACTCTTACTTGCATATGTTTATGGTTTCATTACCAAAATTCCTATTTTGATATCATTTAATGACTTCTAACAATAGAGTCTCCTATTGTTGCCTTGTGTAATCTACTATTTCAGGGCAAAAATAACAAATTTACCAAAACATCTACATATGTCAGTGATCTATTTTAGGAATTTTAAGTCCCCACTTATCTTTAGGACTAACATTTAGTAATGTGAAATAATGGATGATATTACTGAGCAACATCACCGAGATTATAATTGCGTGTAACTCCATAATAGTGAAGCAGACAAAAAGACTAATATTTACATTACATATTAGACTTTTACTGAATAAAAAGGTATAATTTATAAAGCATCCCATTCATATGATTGGCTGAACCACCTCGGAGAGTCAGAGAACAAGCACTAAGATAAGCTTCCCCGTTCACTGTGTATAGTTCAATGTGAAAATGGCTTCAGGGGCAGAAAGGAATTTAACCCATATAATGAAGAGGACACAGTACTACTGATATCATCACATTAAAGTTAAACTGGCCTTTCAAGGCTACTCTGAGAACCCAGCTGCCATATTTACAAAAAGCAAAACTTTCCAAGTTCTAACCAACTCACTCACATTAGGGTACCTGATTTGATTCGTGGTGTATCAAAATGCATTTATGCCTTTGTATTTTATGAATCCTTCCATTCAATAGCTCAAGATACTTGACAGCAAATAAAAAATCTGCTGCTTCTTAAAGAGATGAAAATTGGCAAGTGGTTCACATAAAAATATTCCTTACCAGCACTTTTGGAGTGGGTGGAAGGCCATTGATGGCTGGTTTCTGTGGGAAAAATAATTTTTATTGCTTTAAGATCTCTTAAGCCTTAAAAAAAACACCTATACATTTGGAAATTTAGTCATCTAATTCTTGAATTAAAGAGACTATGCCCCCTGCCCACCAAAACAGACACTGCCTCTCTATGATAAACACGGTAATCGTTACAACTAATCACCAAACGCCTGTTACGCCTACCGGGAAATCTCGCTTGTCCTTTTTCCGTGGTAACTGGGGTGCTTGTGCTGATCCTTCTGTATTTTCACTAATTAGTTTTGAAATACCATCACCATCTCCTAAAAAGAATCATGGTTAAAGCTGAATGAACATACAAATAAGTACCTTCCCTGAAAAATAATTTTCCCTTTCCCCCAATACTTGTTTTCCATTTGGGTGATCCTTTACTGGGAAATATTCTCTACTGGCAGATGAGTTAAAGTATCTTCAGTGACGTTCTCTAGGTTCAATAGAAGTAGCATTGCATCTCTAGCAGTGGTCTTAATCCATGTAAACAACAAATGTCTTTCCATATTGTGAGAAAAATGAAATCTGATATTCAGATATTCAGGCCTGATATATTCAAGGCCTTTCATAACTGAACTCCAGTCTACCTTTTTAGTCCTATCTCCTAGTATACACCTTTCAAAAGCTCACACTTCTCCCATAGTATACTTCCAACACAATCCAGGTTGTCAGTGCATTTGTTCATTCTTTCTTGCTCATCAGGCATGCCTGTCAGCACTGGCTCCCACTAATGAAGGATCCATATACTTCAATGCTCTGCAAGCACCCCGCCCCCCACTCTCTTCCCTATCCTTATCTTCCTGAAAAATTTCTCATCTTATATTACTATAGTTAATTACTGTATGAGACACTTACATAAGCTGTCTTGTCTAATGTTACAGGTACCCATACGGTGTAACTTCTGCTACAGATCCTGAACTTCTGGAGGGCAGGAACATCCATTCATCATTCTAAGACCTATCATATTACTTAAGAAATCAAATCAGGGTTCACTTGGACTGAATCTATTCACAGTCCGCCCACGTGGAATTTTAAAGTAACTTCAGAAAGCTTTAAACAGTTAAAAGAGTGACCAAAGACATTCTTTAAAATATGAAAATGGCTTTCTTTTCAGTTTTCACTTTGATTTATTTACCCAGATCACAGTATCTAGCTGTATGCACTCCAGGACTGCTGACACTGCTAGCCATACCAATAGAGGAAGTCTCAGCTACAGGACCACAACTTGGGCTACTCTGTCTTCTGAGAAACTGGGGAGCTCTGTTCTCTGAATCAGGGCAACGTTTTACAGTTGATGATTTTTCTTCATCTAGGAGGCTGTCTTCAGGGTAGCTGTTTAACCTTGGCTGTGATAATAAGACATAAGAGTACTTTAATAAATTTGGATATGAAACAGTAACACTTCATTATCATTACCCACCTAAGACTTTAGGGGGTGGGGAGGTATGTGATTTTTTTCTTTTTGCTATGTAATTCAACTCACTAAGCTAAGTAAGAAAAATAAACAAGAGTTACTGTCCCAACACAACTAAGAACTTGCCATGTGATTTTTTAATCATCCCTAAGCCAAAACTGATATAATTTTAAACTGATAAAATTATATAAACAATCCACAAAATATTAATAAGCAGAATAAGCAAGGACTTAACGAAGTATGACTCCATTGAAATAGGAAATTGCCATACTAAATGAGGACTGTAAATGATGAACTCTTTCTGTTTCCTCTTCATGTAGTTGAGTATTTTCTCAAATGAGTATGTGATTTTTACCTTTTTCTTATAGCTATTAAAATATTGTATTTCTCAGGAAGTTTTTTAATATATATTTTACATCTTTGTAATCCCCTCTTGAAAAAAACTGTATTTATCTAAAGCATATTTAAGAGAATTTTGAACAAATTCAATGAAATTACTTTTTAATTATTTTATTATTAAAAAAAGGATTTATTCAAAAATTTTAAGTCGCTCACCTTAGGAGGTAGGGGAGGTGGTATTGCACGTTTTGAGGTTGATCTAACACAAGGAGAAAAATGCAATTCAGATGGTAGTAAATGTAACATAGAGACTCTAATAAATGTGCATTAAAATTGTTTACATTCTTTAGATCATGATAAAGAGAATTTTTAAAACCTATAGAAGACCTAAGACCTCATTATGTCAAACTGTATTAGCAGGACTATAAAATAGATTTGTATAAAATGAATACAAAGTCTTTTACTTTATGGTTATGCTCTGCATATTTAGTATGTAATAAAAATTAACTTAGTAAAAAAACAGATTCCAAATTTAGAGTTGGAAGCCACTGTGAATCATAGATTCAAGTGGCCATATCATCAAACCCTTTTTGCTAACCCAAGTGGGGTACATAGATTAACAATATTGGCATCACCTTGAAACTTCCATATGTATCATCTAGACCTATGGAATCAGAACCTTCAGGTGATCTTCCAGGCACATCAAAACTTAAGAATCACTGATCTAGCTCACTGGTTCCATACGCTTATTTATCTAGAGTTATTGTAATCAATTGGGAAGCTTTTAGGATTCTGAGATTCGAGTCCCAAAGACCGTATTCTGTTGCAAGGGTTGGCAAACTTTTTCTGTAAGGGGCCAGACAGTAGTAAATATTATAAACTTTAGTGTATACAGTGGTCACAAGTACTTAACTCTTTCTTATAATGTGAAAGCAGCCATAGGTAATACATAACTAATAAGCATGGCTGTATCCCAACAAACCTTCCTTATGGACACTAAAATGTTTATATAATTTTCACATATAACAAAGTATCACTCTCCTTTGGATTTTCTTTCAATTATTAAAAAATCTAAATACCATTCTAGTTTGTGGACTGTACAAAACATAGGCAGTGGACCAGATGTGACTTATAGGTCATAGTTTGCCAACCCCAGATCTATAAGCTGAATGTGGGGGCCGCAGAGATCTGTACTTCCAAAGACCTCTCTAGGCAATGCACAGGCTTGGAATATCTGGGTCGGCCCTATAACTTACCTGTTGAGGGAAGACAGGTCTAGAATATAAAGTAACTATACTGCAGAATGGATTTGGGGCTTTGTGACTCCTACAGCACTTTTTCCCATGACATTATGTACCTCATCTTTCAGTAAATTAACATTACATACACTAAGCTGAATTTAAAGAAGAAACCTAATTATCACACAATGATGCCTTTTGGCAATTAAAAAGTCAGAAGCTTTACACTGATATGAGGCAGAGCACAATTTTTTTTTAAGAATGAAAATTAAAACTTATTAGAATAAATTGCTCCCACCCAATACTGTTCTATATAAAGTAAAATATAAGTAAAATATTAAGTTAGCAAACAACTACTTGCCAGTATTTGCACCATCAACAAAAGGATTCCATTGTAATACAAAGTTTGGGTCTGATGACACTCCCTGTGAAGGTAAAAATAGTTTAAAATGTTCCCTTATAACAGATATTAATCATTTTATTTGATTCAAGAAAATATTCAGTGTCATGATTGTTAATCATCTTGGCTTTCAATCAATTTTTTAATCTCCAGTTAGATTTTGCTGCCATTTGACATATTTAGGTCAATGACTCATTATCTGTTGACTGAAACTTAAGAAATTCCATAAACATACTGAATATAGTTTCAGTGTGACAAGCCCTCTTACCAATGCTAGTATATTCCAAATAAACAGCAAACATAACTCTGAATTATCTGCATCACTAATCCATTAGTGTGGAAAACGAAACATCATATTATTAAATTATCATTAACTTATTGGTGCTACTATTTTTTCCCCACTGGCATAGAAACTGTGAATTATATATATAGCAATATATACAGTAAGAAGAGTACTACTTCCAAATGTTAAGAATGAAGAGATCCATTAACAGAAGGCAAATTCCTCGAAAAATTATACTTTACCGAAGCTAAAAATAAAGTAAATGTTAAGGTAACATCTAGGCAACTCTGATAATACCTTGCTCTATTTATTACTTTTTTCCTTTTAGATAAGAAAATGTTTAACTAAACAGTAACTTCGAAAGATAAGAGCAATGGTTAAAAAAAAAGCTATATTAACAAATAAATATCAAAAACAGTAAGGTAATGCAAAAATATACTACAAACCCAACACAGTCTGTAAGAAAAAAGATCCTAGAGCTTAAAGCTCAACATCAAATTCCATATATTTAATAACTTCATGTAACTCCTTCAAAAGATTCAGAAAGGTCAATATGAATGGTTAAAATGGTATATTACAAAATGTACTCTAGTTAAAATATGCCTAACTATAAGCTTTTTCAAACTTTAATATGTGAAATACTGTATCAAAATTAATGCTTGAAAGAATATATAACTTTGATCCTTAGTCAAAGTTTACCTGACTATAAGTTTTCTCAAATTTTAATGTGTAAAGTACTTCTGAAGTAATAATTCCTACCATTTCATCCCGTGCTTCTGTTTCTTTTCTCAGAGGAGGTTCGAACTGTAATTTGTCAACTGCAAAATATGTAAACAGATATTCACAAACTCTATCTTAAAGGGTTAATTTCAGAAATGTAGCAAGAAGCATATGTATAGGGGAGAGGGAAGGGGGGAAAGAAGAAGAAGAGAAGACAAAATTTTTTCACTTTTTTACTGCAAGAGTACCTTTCTTTATATCACAAAAGAAGGTAACAATGTGGTAGCTTACTACAAATTACTTAGTAAATTCTTGTGTATGAGATTAAAAAAGTTAATCAAAGTAGGTGACTAAGAAAACTAATGGTGACTAAAGGATTTTCCCTGTCTAGGCTGCACACTCTGTTTCTAAGGCTACAACTTTATGGCAGAATGAACCTCCCCAATACCTATAATTATCTAAAAAGAACAAACATTATTATAAATTAAATGTTATAATGGAATTCAGAAATTTAATATTATATTTGCTCAATGTATATTTTATTTGGCCTACTCTTCTATATGAAATATTCTAAACAGAGAAAAGGATAGCTTATTATCTACTCATAAAGTACACAGAATTTTAAAACTGTAAAATCTAATGACTAAATGATCAAAGAGAAAAAAAAACACACTTGCAGCATAGAGATGCAAGATCCCCAAATACATCTTGGCAAATAAAATACATTAAAAAATAATTTTCAAAAGGATCCAGTTGTCTTTATCCCTAAAACACGATTTGTAAAGTAATACAAAGTACTTATATAATTCATTAAATAAAAGCATTGTCATAAAAATTTCCCAAAAAAGATTGAAGACATTTCATAAAACACAGTATCTACTTTTCAAAATAACCTAAAATCAAAAGCTCTTTATTAGTGATTTATTTCTTAACATAATTAAAAAACATCTTAACTCAAACCACTACTTGAAATCACTACTTCAACTCATTTGAGACAGAGATGAGCTAAAGTTTTTTGTCACAACCAGAAATACTGGCAAGCAGGTCTAGAGATGAATCACAAGTGTGTAAGTATGGTAAAGAAAGAGAAAATATCACTCTTTAATAATAAGAATTATATAACAAGCAAATTTCAATACTTAAAAAGAAATTCCTAGAGAAAATGAGTTTCATAAACATTGAAGATGTTTTAACACATAAGAAAAGTACTCTTCTAAAACTGTAGCCATAAACTATGGCACAGAATGCTATATCATTGTTTTATGTGGTAGATGGGACCTGAAGTTGTTTTGTTTTAGAGAAAATACCAGCAGTACCTTTGGGTGCATCTTTGGCGTATGAAAATACAAAGATGGGGAGGTCTTCTATTATACATACTCATTTATCTCTGTAAGATGATGTAGGCTCTAGCCATAATACGGTAACAGGAATTGTATTTCTCCTTCTGCTTTAAACAACTAAGACATTGGTGTTACATGTATGTGTGCATAAATTATGTGAAGCAATTGTTTTGAGGCAGTGGCTAACAGATACACAGCACTGTCCTTGAGAGAAAGGAAATACATGGTGGCAAGATCCACATTCACTCTGGCTTTCTGCCTGGAGGCACTTTACAAACTAGGACACAAGAAAGTGGAATCCAAAGAGAGAGTACCAGCCTCACTGGGTGTTGGAAACAAAGACTGAAGATTGGAGCTGCTTAGGTAGTTGGAATTTGAAGGGCAGAGTGCCAGAATAACAAAGCTGCATAAAGGAGGGGCCTCCAGAAATATGCCAAGAGATCTCTTTAAGTCTTTGGTTGAATACTAAATTGCCCATAAGCAAACATGAGATTATACAAGTACGTCACAAACAGCTAACAGAGGAGTGCTGAGCTAAATGCAGATTCTGGTGATCGCACAGTACCAGGAAAGATAGTTGAATTTCTAACCAGAGGAAAGAGCCTGCTGAATATTCTGGTAAAACCTGTCACAAGCCTTAAAAGGATCAAGCTGACGTACCACTTAAGAAACTCTTTAAACACCTTTTGGAGGGGCGCCTGGGTGGCGCAGTCGGTTAAGCGTCCGACTTCAGCCAGGTCACGATCTCTCGGTCCGGGAGTTCAAGCCCCGTGTCAGGCTCTGGGCTGATGGCTCAGAGCCTGGAGCCTGTTTCCGATTCTGTGTCTCCCTCTCTCTCTTCCCCTCCCCCGTTCATGCTCTGTCTCTCTCTGTCCCAAAAATAAATAAACGTTCAAAAAAAGAAAATTTAAAAAAATAAATAAATAAACACCTTTGGATAAAGAGGACCAAATCCAGACACTCAGTGTCGCACCACAACGTCCAAGATATAATAAAAAAATGACCAGACAAGAAGCAGGAGAATAGAAACCATAACCAGTTGGAAAACAGATACAATCTTCAAATAAAGGAGTTCCCAATACAACATTCCAAGTTTCCAAAACAGGCCTCTGGGTCAATTTTCATGGTATTAGACCTGATATTCACTCTTTCATACACATCCCTTTTTTGTAGTGTCACATTTCACTTGAACTTTATCCTTTTCAAAACCCTCTAACTCTTCTTGGGGCCACCTGGGTGGCTCAGTTGGTTCAATGTCTGACTCTTGATTTCCGTTCAGGTCATGATCTCACTGTGAGACTGAGCCCCACGTGGGCTTTGCACTGACAGTGTGGGCTTGCAATTCTCTCTCCCTCTCTCTCTGCCCCTCCCCCAGCTCACACTTGCTGCTCTCTATCTCAAAATAAATAAAGCCTAAGAAAAAACCCTGTAACTCTTCTTTTCCTTTGTTTAATGAGATGTTCCATAGTTCCTCTGGTGTATGTTTTCCTTCATTGCAAGAAGTCAAGAAACCTGACTTTGCTGGGCTACACATTTATCTTTGGTTTCAGACTAGGCCAGGCTCATAATAATTACTATGTCCATTAAAAATACACAGGAAGGATGCTTATACTAGTGATAATAGCCCGAAACTGGAAACAAATCAAATGCCCATCAACCAAAGAATGGATAAATTATGATATGATCATACAATGAAATATGATTACTATGAAAACAATGATTGCTATACATGACATGAATTACTCCCACAGACATAATGTTGAGCAAAAGAAACCAAGCAAAAAGGGTTGCATTTTGTATATCCTATTTATCTGAAGACCCAGATCAGCTAAAAACCAATCTATAGTGATAAAGGATCAGAACAGAGATTAGCCTGGGCAATGGAAAGGGCAAGAGGATATGAAGAAAGAAGGACATCGATTGTAATGGAGCATAAGGAAAGGAGCCTTCAGAGATTCTGATAATGTCTATATTTTAATCCCCAGATCAAAAATCAGTTTTATGAGTGTATACATATATAAAAATTCATCATGCAGTACACCTAAGCATTTTACTGTATGTAAGTAACCAGCTCAAATTTTAAACATGAAACAAAAAACTAAGAAACTAACTAGGTGTATATAAAATCTATTAAATAAATAAAAACAAAGCTGTAAAATACTCTTAATGGACACAAAAGAAGACTCAAGAAATTTAAAGATAAATCACCAATAAAATGACCTTCAACTTTACCAAATTTTTTTCTGGTACTTAAAACATAGAGCTACTCCACGAAGACATTAGTACCCTGGTCATTCATGAAAGAACTAAGCCTTGAACTTACTTACCTCTGAAAAAGCCTATTTTAAGTTAAGAAGACAGACTACTTTATAGGTGTCGACTCTCCCAAAGTTAGTACATGACCTTTTATGAGATCTCAGTAAAAACACTAGAATTTTTTTAACTAGATACATGATTCTTAAGTTTATGTGGGGAGAATACAATAGCTAACTATCATAACAAAAGTGGGGGAGGTAGAGTGAGGGGAGTAGGAGGATAATTAGTCTTAACGATTTTAACAGGTATTATAAAGACATAATAATCAAATTATGCTATTCGCGCATGACTAGACATAATAATGCAATAAGAGAATTTCTGGAAAGAATCCAAAAAAATATATGGTCATTTAGTACATCATAAAGGTAGCATGTCAAATCCATTAGTAAAATATTAAGTTTTTAATAATTAGTATTTAGACAAATGGGTAGTCGTAAAAAGAAACTAAATTGTATACAAACTTTATACATCTTACCAAATAAATTAATACTGTATATCAACTATTAAATATTATAACAGTGAAAGTGTAAAAAATACAAGAAAAAAATAATAGAATTCTTTTATAACCTTAAAATCAGGAAGGCCTTGCTAAATATGACACAAAACCCAAAAGTTATAGAAGAAAATATAAATTAGACTATATTAATTGAATATTTATACAACTGCATAAAATAAAGAAGATGGCTTTATAATGGAAGAGCAACTTTGCTACTTTTCTGTATGGTATTTGAAGTCCAGAGAGTTGACTTGGGATTATATAAGAAGATAGCATAAGAAGTATCAGCAATCTGGGATTAACAAAGAGATAAGATCTCCGGTTACTAGTTTAACTAAGAAAAGCCTGATTGAATCAACTGATACAGGAAGGACATTCTAACTCCCCATTGACCTAGATTTCCAAAGCTGTATAAAGCTAGAAATATTTGGTTTAAGAAAACTCAGACTTCAACAAAATGTTCATCTACAATAATTCTAATTAGTCTATACATTTAATAAATTATATTCCTTCATTAGGGTTTATATATCTTATTTTATTGTAAACTTCTTTAAATCTTTTTTGAAACAAGTATACATATAAGTCAATATACCTAAACTTCTTTGCAAATCTGTTCTTCTAAATTAATGTGGCTAAATGACAAATATCATTGATACCAAATATTTGTCAATGACTAATTTACAGAATAACAATCAATTTCCCCCTTTTAAGTAGACATTTTAGAAAGATACACCTCTCCTAGTAACCTAAAAAAACTGAAACCAACCCAAATGTCCAACAATCGGAAACTATTCAACTACAGTGTATTAACTCAATGAAAAAAGGAGGGCCAGACTAGTGTATGGGAAATGCTTCTGTGTTCAGTAAAAAATTATGCATAGCATAAATTCAGCCATGTAAAAACACACATGGAAAAACATGGAGGCAATTAACAAAAATATTACCTGTGGGTTGGTGCTGGGTGATGAGATTATGGGCAATGTTAATTTTCTATTTTTTTCCTCTTACAAATTTTCTAAATGAACATATATTACCCCTATAATTAGTAAGGTAACACCATTTAATTAAAAAATAAGAAAATTCCATTATAAACCAGAGAAACAACCTCTACTTTAAAGGTATTCTGATATGTTAAAGCATGTAGCCTCAGTTAGCCTGAAATTTTATTATTCCAGTAAGACCCACGAGAACACCCAGCTCAACCCTCCGAGACCACCAATTGAAAATGTATACCAAACACATACAATTTATTTCTGAAGCTGTCCGTTCAGCTCTGGCATTCCTGTTTGTAGATCTAATGGTATGACGAATGATTGCATGGGGCTGTGAATATAAGCATAATACACACACTTTAAAAAATTTCAGTGATAAAGTTAAAAGCTCAAACTTTTTAACTAAATGATCATTTACTGACAAACATGACTACCTACTAATAAATTACGGGATAAACATAAACAATACAATGAACACTAACATATTTTAGGTTATTCACTTATTCTATGTTATACCGTATGAAATATTGAAAAGATGCAAAGAAAATCAGAAATCTTATCTCCAAAGAGTTTATAATCTAGAAGTTAAGACACACAAATACTTAATGAGATTAGAAATGGTCAATGCCATCATTAAGATGATTACTATTAATGCCCAGATGAAAAAGAAATGACTTCCACCTGAAGGGGTATAGAAGTTCTTCATGACAGAGCTGTAATCTGCTCTAGGCCTCAAGGACAGTAGGTAATGGATGTGCAGCAGTGTGGGAAGCATTCTAGACAGCAGAGAGAATATGAACAAAGTGATGCAAGAAGAAAAGGAAATGGTAGCATTTAGGGGAATTGGAGTTGGTTATTATTTGTGAAGATTAAGGGATGAGGTGACAAAGCTGGACAGACAGACTGGGGATGAGCCAGATCATGAAAGGCTCTGAATGCAAGGTGAGGACTCTCTATTTTATTTTCTCAGCAAAGAAATTTTTGGAGATTTTACAAAAAGGGTGTCAGAGTTCAGAATAATTGGATAAGTGTGTGAGAAGATATGGAGGGGAGAAACACTGGATGCAGGGAGACTGATTAAGGATACTGCAGTAAATCAAGTGAGAAGCTTGCTACTTTACACCCTTTGGTACAAGCTCCTGATCTCTTCAAACTATGCCTTCAGCTCAACTGCCACCTACCAAATTTCTAATGACTCACTCTCAATCACTGATGATGGACAGGAGCTCATATGTTTTTTCCTCTACTTCAAGACCCATCATCATACCAAGGGACTTCAAAAGCCCATTGTTTGGGACTTAAGTTTTCTGACCTCATCTCTAAAGACACTCTCCCAGATTTCAATGAACTCTTGATTGCTAAGATCACACCATGGACCCTCCCATCAGCTCTGACACTTGAACTCACACTATCTTCCAACTTCTCAGCCTTCTAGCTCACTCTCATTTACTCCCATTACACTGCTTTGTGTTCACAATGGAATCCCAAGTCCATTAACCCCATTAACCTTCTTACTGTCCATCAGCATTTCTCTTATCTTCACTTTTCTTCTTAATCAGTTTGTATCCAGTGGTCCACAATTTCAAGCAATCTCTTGCCAGTATCCTAAATTCCCTTTGCCTCACTGTCCTTCAGTATTCTGGCATGCCAAAATGACACCTTAGATGAATTAAACTAACTACCTTTGTGTTTATATTGGGGATACAAATCACTACTGGAGGAAAGTTACCTAGCAGACCACACAGAAAATTAATCTCATCTGAGGCTTCAACTTTGCCCCAAAACACTTCACTATAATCATTTAACCCAACCATTCTTCTCAATTACTATTTCACACCTTCTCTTCCCACTCTTCAAGCCCACTCATTTTCTGTCAGGACTTTCAAGACATGATCTTGCCATTACTTCACAAGGAAAACCAGAATCATCAAATAGAAGATAATTTTGAACCACAACCTTCAACTATACTCCTCTCTAGTGCAAGATTAAAGCATTTCATTATCTAAAATCAAGCCTCCCATTATAATCTAGATCTCAGGCTCTCCTCCTTTCTCAGAGACTTTGCCTATTTACCTTGTTTCTCTTGAATCTTTCCTCTCCATCTACTGAATCCTTTTCATAAGCATTTAATCCTGTTCAAACTTACTTCCCCCAGATAAACAATAACTAAATAACTAAATAAATCCCCACCAACTCATTTTCCTCCAGCTACTACTGCTCAGCCTACCTCTCCCTTTCACAACTAAATTTCATAAATGTATTGCTATACTTATTTTCCAAACCACTCTAATCTAGCTTCACCTCTATAATTTGAATATTATCCTTTTAAAAAAGTATTCAAGCACCACCACCTAAATCCAAAGCTTTAACTTATCTTCTAGGCAATATTCTTGTTGAAAACTTCCCTCCTTCTTTTAATGGTTTTATCAATCCTTTGCCATTCTTCTTAGCCTACCTGATTCTTAAATTTGGGAGAAATCTAGGATGCTGTCTGAGGCCCTCTCCTGTTTTCTCATTCTACATGCTTCCCTTGAGTGATTTACTCCTTAAGGTATCAACTACTTCTGTACTTAATGACTCCCAAATTTCTATCTATAGTCCAAACTTTTCTCCCCAAGCTACCACCACATATCTAATTTCTAGTGAGGACGTCTCCATTTGGAAGGTCTATTCAACATCAAAATTACTATACATAAAACTTGAATTCATCTTTATTCCAAGTATGATTTTACTCTAGTGTTCCTACCTCAATAAATGGGGCGGCACTTTTAGGATCACCCAGCCGTTCAATAAAATTCTAGGAGTAATCTCTTTTCACCCCCCACACTCATGTCTTCATCCAATCTCCCAACTCTCTCAGAAAATTCTTTTACTGGTCCATTTTTCTCCATCCTTGTTATACTCCTAGTCTAAAACACCACCATCTCTATCCCAGATGACTTCAAAAGCCTCTTAGCAGATTTCAGAAATGGAACCACCATTCTGAGGTCATAGAGATCTTTAAAGATGCACATATAATTACATGTCACTCCTTTACCCTTTAATGGCCTCTACTGCCCTTGATAAAGCCCAAAAATTTTAACATGGTTTGAAATGGCTAGTGTCTAGCTCGTGACTTTATCTTCCACTATCCCCTCCTTGTTTTCTGTTCGACCAGACTATCTTTAGTTCCTCAAGTATACAGTCTTCTCTCTTATCACCAGGCTTTCTAACATGCGATTATGCTCTCTGCTCAAAACAATTCTGCCTGCCCTCTTCCTCTAATTCCAATTTATCCTGCAGATTTCAACTTACAGACCACTTCTGTAGCAAGTCCTTCGCTGTCCCTAAAATATGCCTCCATAGCATACTCTATATCCTGTTTCCATAACAGTTATCACACTTGTGGTATTTCTGAGGTTCCTATGAGACTATAAGTTCTTTCAAGGCAGGGACTGGTCAATCTCATACACCATCGTGTCCCCAACTACCTGGCACAAGGATTTCAAGAACTGAGAAGTACAGTGATACCACATTAAATAGAAATAGAGAACTCAGAAGGTAAAGTGGATCTGGGAAGCCCAGCAAATAATGTGGGGAATAAAAAAAAGAATCTGGTTAGTTATATAACCAGTGAAAGACAAACTGGGGATCAAATAATATCAATTTCATATTGAAGTTACACTAATTTTAATAATTTTATTAAAATCTTATTATTACAAGTCTGCAAATGATAATTTAAATAAAAAAATCTATGAATAGCGAGTTTTATTCAATATTTTCAGTTAAAGTTCATTCAACACTCAACAAAATATTCATTAGATACCTACTACAGGACAAGACTATGCTATACAGAAGGCAAGGATTAGTTTTAAAGATTAGTTTTCAAAGATATTTAGTGACTATTTCTATTAAACACATACACAGAAATGGTAGCATATTAACTAAAACAATAGGCTTTGGAGTTACTGCCTTGGATCCAAATGCTGGTTCTACTACTTACTAGCCATATGATCTTGGGAAAATTACTTCTATTCTTTCTCTGCTATTTCCTCATTATAAAATGTGGATAGTAACAGAATCTGTTGTAAAACTGTTTTGAGTATTAATGAGTTAACATAAAAATTATCTAGCCTAATACTTGGTACACAATGACTCCTCAATGCATTATTAGTAGTTATGACGATACTTATACAGTATAATTCAAAACTTAAGAACATAAAGTAAAACTTTCCTTCAACAAATAAATAACACAAAAAGTATGGTCCTACTGTCTTGCCAGAAGTGAAGGTAGAGATATAACAGGAAATAAAGGCATAAAGAGAAATGAGGACACAATCACAGAAATAAAAAGAAATCCTAAAAGGAGAGGAAGAGACACTGGTGGAAAAAGTTCAGCTGTGCTTTATGCAAGCATATTAGGTACCTGCTAATGGGCAGGAAGTCCCTCATTCATGATTTACAAGTTTTGATGTTACATATAATATATTCAAAAGACTTCAGAATATTTCAGAGAAGGAAAATGTAGGAATAGCTCTACATGTAATAATATATAAGTCCCTGACAAGTATTGGAACGGATTAAAATTTCTATGGGACCTCAACTTTTAAAAAATCTATTTATATTGTTAATTATCTGTAATAGAGAAATTAAAAATGGCCAATTAGATTTCTAGAGAGTCTCTTCAGTGAAAATAATATGTGCATGTGCTTTGGCCAAACTGTTGTTCTCTTGGTCCAAAGCAATGTTCCTAACCTCTTTTAGTTTCCTTAGAAATAGATGTACTTTCTCTTTAGAGAAAGATCAAGCTCTCACTACAGAATTTGGGTTTGGGGAGAGAAGGGGAAAGCACTTCCGGATTTCTGGGAGGGGAAAATGATCTGATTCTAATCTTAGCTACCTCTCAACTTTTGGCAAACCAACTATGAAAAGAAAATGATATAAATGGTTTAATTAGGTTAGTAATCCTAGTTCTTTCCAGAAAAAGTGTCAACCAGTATTTATGTAATACCACAATTTTTTTTAAAGTATTACCTGCTAATTATATGCAGGGTAAGTTTAGTTTACATTGCTAATTAATCTTTGTAGCTAATCTGTTGTAACTAACTTAAAAAAGAGTAAATTAGAAAATAAACATTAAGGCCATATTAAATATTTATTTTCAAATATTAGATTGAAAACCTCTTTACCTCAAAGTCATCATCATCTCCTTCAGTGTAGTGTGCATGGTTGTCTGGATTATTCACTTTGTCCAGCAGTTCAACTGCGAGGGCCTAGACAGACCTGGCTGCCCTACAAATGTATGCTAAGTCAAAACAAAACAAACCAAAACAAACAAACAAAACAAAACAAAACAAAACTTCATGAATATGCTTTTACATCAATGGTTCGTAGAAAATGTTATTTGTACTTTTTCATTCAGTAACTATCAAAAACAAGCATATGGAAGCCTACTAATACAAATAAATTAGAGAACATACTAGTAAAGTATCAGAGAAACCATAATTGTATATTATAAAACTGCAGCACCCTTGTGGAGTAAGTTTATGACATGAATCATTTTTTTTTTTATTTTAAGTAGGTTCCATGCCCAACATAGGGCTTGAACTCATGGCCCTGAGATTAAGAGTCACATCCTCTACTCACTGAGCCAGCCAGGCACCCCAACATGAATAATTTTTCTAAGTTATCTATATTAGGTTGTAAAATTGCAACCTTGGCTATGACAACTGACATTCATTACTCATGTCACTATAGTGATATATATGCAAATGAATATCACATCATAATAAGAAAAAAGCATGTGTATTCCATACATGCATACATTTAATTTAGTAACATTATGTAAATGTAAAAAGACAGTAAATTTTGATATTTAAATAAAGTTTCTAATGTTGTAATCATGAACTTTCTCTAGAAATATTTTACAAATACATATATACACAGAACATTCTATATTACATAAGAAACCAAAAAAGGCAATTAATTATTAGGTGATAGCACATTTTTAAGAGTTTTCTCTAAGGCAGGGGGTTGGCAAACTAAAGCCCACGGGCAAAACCTGGGGCACTGCCTCTTTTTGTGAATAAAGTTTTGAGTATTAAAGCCATGCCCATTCAATCGTACTGTCTTTGGTAGCTTTTGTGCTTCAATGGCAAAACTGAGTAGTTGCTACAGAGACTGTATGGCCCCAAAGCCCAAGACATTTACTACCTGGCTCTTCCCAAAAAGTCTGCAGACCCCTGCAGTAAGAGATCACTAAATTTTTATATTAAAAATCTTAAATACTTTGTTCGAGTGATATGCCTACTTACTGCATTGACTACAGAAATTCCCCTATAATTTCAATGACTTACAGTCAGAAGTCTTTCAGCAGTTGGTCTTTTTTTGGGGTTTTTGGTTAGTGCTATTTTGACAAAATTAATGGAATGTTGATGACCCTTCAAATAAAAAGAGACATGTACAAAAATATTTCACTAATATTAGTTTTTTAATGTTACTAAATAAAACTAACTTATAAGCAGTTAGAAAGTCCGAAACACATGATTTTTCTTAGGCCTCTTAGCTCTATATAAGCCAAAAACAAGACCCACAAAGAAACAGTATACCCCTTGAAAACAGGTGTCAGTTTCATCTATTAAGTAAAATGAAATTAGTTACAAGAAATAGTAACATACCATCTCTAAACATATACACAAAAAACTAGAAATGGGTATAAAGGATTTAAATCTAGTATTGATTCTAGGTGCCACTTAGGAATCAAATGGCTTTTTTCCCACTGCTTAATTTATAAAATATATAAATGTTTTCCTATACAGAAGAATGGCATGAGGTAGGATTGGTAATGTAAAAGATATTTAAATCATTATAAGGTCACTGAATTTCTTTAGGAACAAGGCATCCACACAGCAGCTCTCTGCAGAGAAATCAAATCACTGCATTACATTTGGTGGTTGTGGCTGGAGATAACGTGGAACCAGAGAGTACCTGAGATTGGCAAAAGTACTCCAATGGTAACAGCCTGTGGTCATTCATTCCTGAATGATATTGAGTCATTCCTGCCATAAAGCCCTCCAGTTCCAATTGCTTAGGAACTTAGGGTAACACGAATCAGGAAGAAACTCTTATCACACAAAAGAATACAGCCACAGTAGATATAAACTCCTTTATTTCCAGTGTGATTTTCCTTTCACTCCTGGCATCATCTCCAGAATGTCCTGGCTCCTAAGTAATACTTTGCACAGACAGGTCAATAAAACATAAACAGTAGTTCAGACCTGTTTGGGGGACAGGTCCTCTTAAAATATGAAACAAGATATGGACTGTCTCCCTAGAAGAATATACATACAGAATTGGGGAACCCATGTACCTCCCACACCAAAGATCCATGAAATTCTAGATGAAGATTGGAAACTTTATTTGCCATGGTTTCTTTTATAAATGCATGGGAATCCATTACCAGAAAAATAATTTTCAATTTTTATCATCAATTAAGATATCCTAATGGACTTTAAGAAACAGGCAAACTGCTTTACTTAGAGAAAGAAGAGATTAGGATGAAAATAAATAGTAAATTTTGAATATTAGGTAAGGAAGGTAGAGAAAATCAACAGTGATTAAGTGTCATGGTATCTGGGAAACCTTTCATATCACCTTCCATAAAAGTTAACATATAATTAACAAGTAACAGAATGCAAGGCAAAGATATAATCTCCAAATTTTTTAATATACCCATTTCCAATCCTTTACTCACCATTACCCTCTTACCCAAGCCTCCAAAACACTAAGAAAATGATCAGAGTTTTACCAGAGCAGGAGATTATAAAAATCTTTTGGACTGACATGGGCTTGTTCTTATTCCTTGTACTCTAAGTTCCTAAGCAACTGGAACTGTCAAGAATATAACCTAGATCCTGGCCACAGCTCTGTGAGTAAATTAGATATGTAACTGCAAGTAAACTATTTAAAGGCTCTGGACTTCACAGTTTCATCATTTTTCCAAAACAGAATTTATTGTCAAATTGGCTAACATAGAGTGTGTACAGTGTGCTCTTGGTTTTAGGGGTACATTCCTGCGGTTCATCGCCTTACATACAACACCCAGTGCTCATCCCAACAAGCGCCCCTCCTCAATGCCCATCACCCATTTTCCCCTCTTCTCCACCCCACCTGCCCCCATCAACCCTCAGTTTGTTCTCTGTACTTAAAAAGTCTCTTATGGTTTGCCTCCTTCCCTCTCTGTTTGTAACTATTTTTTTCCCCCTTCCCTTCCCACATGGTCTTCTGTTAAGGTTCTCAAGTTCCACATACAAGTGAAAATGTATGGTATCTGTCTTCTCTGAAATGACTTATTTCACTTAGCATACTACCTTCCAGTTCCATCCACATTGCTGCAATTCAGTTTCATCACTTATAAGAGAACTGAACCTATCTCCTTTCCAATGGCAAAATTCTATAAATCTATATATTCATTAACTTACCATTTTGTTTTGTCCTTTAGTTTTGGAGGCTGAAAATTACTTTTTGACATTAAGAAGAGGGCCCTGGAATAAAAATTTCAGTTTAAAGGGCAATAATGAAATACTTTGATTACCTCATCTAATAATCAGAATGAATATTCTGTAATCCATTTACAAATTATACATACGTAGACACTGATGAACACTGGTATGGAATATGAAAATTAATTTAAGATTTTACTTATTTATTGAGTTTATTGATAATGTAGTTTTATGTATGTACATATGTCTGTATGTTACCTCTACGCCCAACATGGGGCTCAAATTCACAGCCCCGAGATTAAGAGTCTCATGCTCTACAAACTGAGCCAGACAGGAGCCCCTGGACACTAAATTTTTATATTTTAGATAGCCAATAGGTATTTCATTTTCTTTCTTTTTAATTTTTAATTTTTAATTTTTTTTAATATATGAAATTTATTGTCAAATGCTTTCCATACAACACCCAGTGCTCATCCCAAAAGATGCCCTCTTCAATGCCCATCACCTAGATATTTCATTTTCAAACAAGCTCTTATTCATAAGGCAAAGCTACCAAATATTAGAGAAGAATTTTATCACTATACTTTTAACATATATAACTAATATTATATCTTAGATATAAGCATGTATAGTAATTAAATATCATTCTATAACACAGAGATGATATGTTACTCTAACATTAGGTTGTATGCTTAGTGGAAGATTTGCCTCTATAATTGTCTTGGGTATACAAGCAAATTATATCTACTTCCTAGTCTGTTCCCCTCTGTGGACAATAACTTTCCAGATTCTCTCATTATGAATAATACAGAAATCAACCTGCAAGAGGATTTTCTTTCAGTATGAATTCACCTTTGACTCATTTTCTAGGGGACTCTGGGGGTAGAAGGATTAGAAGATTTAAGAAAAGTTCTAAAATGCTCTATTTCAGTTTTTTCCAACAAAACCCTTTATAGGTTTCCAAGCAAACCCGTCTTTTTTAATAATTTTTATTTTTTATGTTTTATTTATTTTTTGAGGGAGAGGACAGAGCACGAGCAGGGGAGGGGCAGAGAGGGAGACACAGAATCTGAAGCAGGCTCCAGACTCCCAAGCTGTCAGCACAGAGCCCGATGTGGGGCTCGAAACTCATAAACTATGAGATTATGACCTGAGACCAAGTTGGACGCTTAATCAAACTGAGCCACCCACGCGCCCCCAAACTCGGTTTTTAAATACCAAAATATTTATCTTTTTTAAAGATGAAATGATTTCATATATAAAGTTTATATTCTTACAACTGTGAGGCATTCTTTTAAATCTGCTCTTTCTTTAGTCTTTATCTAATGCTAACCAATAATTAGGTAATAATAGATTTTTTCACTAATAATCAATTTTCCATGTTGCTTTGGTTTATGCATATGTAACAGCTGCCTTTAACCTGTTGAAAATTTTTGCTTAACAATTCATTAAAAAATTAAGAAAAAAGATTAATTCACCAACTATTGGACATTCAGATTTTTTTCCACTGTTAACCTGGAATGAATAATTCTTAGCTTTTTTTTCCCTTGGGGTTATTTCCTAAGTATAATTTTCTAAGTAGTAGAATCACAGAAAACATTTGTACTGCTCCTACACAAGTAACATCCTAAAGATCTGTACATAATGGCATTCCAACAAAAAGTAGGTATCTTTAACTTTTGTATCTTTAGTACTTGAGAAGTCCAATAGTTTTCCAAGTTTCTTTTGTATTTGGTACTTGCTCATCAACAGTTTATCTTTTGCCTTCAGAGTCTCTAAATAAATTCCTTATGTATATATACATGTATACTAATCCGTTGTCTATCTTGCTAGAAGAATACTTCCTGCACTCTGTTTGATTTTCTTTTCAACTTTATACTGTTTTCAAACTTTATACTTTAAAAGCTTAAATTTTAGCTCAATTCATCTTTTACTTCAAAATATAAAAGCACTTTCAAGGCCATCAAATATTTTTTTGAGAGACAATATACCCTAAAATGTAAATAATAATTATACTAAGCGTAACTACTTCTTAATTATCCCTAGACAAAATAAAAATCAAAAAAAGAATTAGAAAAAAATGTCACCTACATCCTATCATTTGCTCATAATTCCACTTAGAACAGAAAGAAACAATTGATGGAAGAATGTAAAGACTTAAAAAAACTTTACAAATGATAACTGCTATATCTAGTATGATTAAGGGAGATTTGCTTAATGGAACAGCTTTAAATAGTACAGATGATTCACTCCACGTTGTCTTAGGAAACAACACAAGAGAGCAGGTATTGGGTGCAACTGATTACCCCTAAGTCCTTTACAACACCTTACTATTTCAACATACTTGAAAATGAGCTGGAAATACTCAAGTTATCAATATTTAATTCTCCCCAAAGACTTCATTAATAACTGCATAATTGTAATAGTGAGAACACCTCATTGGATGGAGATCAAACATAGGTGGTTGAAGCTCTCCAAGTTCAATTGCTGTTATTCCTACTTGCCCCAGATATCCCAGAGTTGGTTTGTAGCCGCCATTCTTTTCTACTGCTGCAACTTCTGGGGCCATCCTAGAAGGAATCAGTGAATATAACATTTTTATTTTTTTAAAAAGGATACGAAATCTGCTCTTTTTTGTTATATTCACTCAACTTCTAGAGAGAAAGCGGCTGAGAGACATTTACTAGGAAAGACTTAATAAAGACCACATGTATAAAGATATACTCTTTTCAAACTCATCACTTAAAAATCTTCCATCTTCTCTGAAGACTAGTGCTCTGAGGAAAAATTTGGTTGTCTTACTTTAGTTTCTGTTTTGTGCATCTTGTCATATAATATGGGAAAAGAAAGAATACCTAAATCCCCATGAAGGTCAGAAAGGCTCCCAAAGGAGGTGGAGACTTGAGAATGAATCAGCAGGGAGGTAAGGTGAGTGAGGAGCCTCAACATTTTAGTTAGAGGAAACAAGTGCAAATACAGGGAACAGGAAAAGAGCACGGAACATCTGGAAAGGTGAAAGGACAATGCTACTCATGTATGACCTACAGACAGGTATGGAGCCATAAGCTGCTTGTTAGGAGTCTATGATAAGTACAGAAACTGAGAGTATTAACTCTTGTCCAAATACATGATCACTTTTAGTAATTCAGTCTGGGATGAATTTATTTTATAAAAGTTTGAGAGGATTTAAAAAGTATTTGCAAAATTGAACCTCACGACATAGGAGCTAGGAATGAATGCCCTACTGATTATACAATGAAGTTTAGATTTTATTGTGAAAATGCAAGATTTAATTTTGGATATAAACTTGTTCTGAAACTCATGGCAATAGGAAGGACAGTATGAGAGGAGCTAAAACCAAAGTCAGGTGAATGAGTTGGAAGACAATTTCAAAATACAAGGGAAAAATGATAAATGACTTTTCAAGGCAGTGGCAGAGGGGACTGAATGAAAGGGTTGACTGAAGAGACTGATATAAGTATAAAATGCTTGTGGATATTGAAGTAGAGCTATTATCAAATAACTGTGAATATATCTAAGATTAAGGTCAACTTAGTGGCTTAGTTGGAAGTTACCTGTTTGGGATTCAGTGGTTTATAATGATGGCAATTGATGTTATAAAGTGTAGATATTACTAAGGGGAAATATCTTTTTTTAATGTTTACTATTTTAAATTAATTTATATTGATATTAAATATCCACACAGAAGCTGTTTTTATAAGTATTTGGATTACACAAAAGTTATATAACACAATATCACTCAACCTAAAGGTGGTGAAGAACACCAAGTATGTATACTAAAAATGTCTGCTATAAGCAAGTACTAAATACATAAAAATGGATATAGGAGTAAAGAGAAGGAAAATGATCATTACTATGGAACAAAACGACTAAAGGCAAGTCTCAGAGAGGAAGTTGAGCTGGAAACCCAGAGAGAGCATATGCGTTTTATCTCTCTGCCCACTAGAATCAGTTAGGGGTGGACAACTGAAGCACCAAGTTGACCAAGAGTGTTACACTTCCTGGCTCAGTGAAGGCAGAGATGATCAATCAGTCTGCACAGCTGAAGAAAGGCCCGAGCGTGTGACACTTTTAAGAAGGGCAGGACTTGAGGGAGAGTTTAAACATGGCAGAGAAGTAGAGAACAGGGATTTCTTCATCCTCAACACAGCGTCTTAAGGTCAGAACACTTGGAAACACAGGAAATCACATAGCGGGAGTGACAGGAATGATCTCCACAGGTGGAGGGAGACAGTCTGGCAGACAGAGGTGCAAGTATGCGAATTGGGGGCCGATTAAGAGCGTAGGCATGGAGGGGAGAGGAACCACTTCTGTGGAGAGACAAAAGGTGAGAGAAAGGCTGTGGAACACGGTACACCAGAATGGGGTCCTGGGGAGTGGGGTGCAGGCTCCTTTAAGAATCGGTTTTGGGGCGCCTGGGTGGCAGCAGTCGGTACTGTCCGACTTCAGCCAGGTCACGATCTCGTGGTCCGTGAGTTCGAGCCCCGCGTCGGGCTCTGGGCTGATGGCTCAGAGCCTGGAGCATGTTTCCGATTCTGTGTCTCCCCTCTCTCTGCCCCCCCCTCCCCCCCCGTTCATGCTCTGTCTCTCTCTGTCCCAAAAAATAAATAACCGTTGAAAAAAAAAAAAAAAATTAAAAAAAAAAAAAAAAGAGACATCGGTTTTGAATCCCAGCTGACGTGCCTAAGAGGCTGGGAGACTGTGGAGCAGGACAAGTCTATTCCCACACTATTCTGTGAGGGCTGCCTGAACAGAGTAGTTTGAGACACTCAGACAGAGGAGGAAAGATTGGGGTGTCACCACTTTTTTCTCCATCACCCAACATGGTGGGGCTTCAGGAAACAGCATGGCAGCCTCCACTGGAGGTGGGACCAATTACAACAAACCCTGCCACTCCGTGCCTGGCAAATGCTTTTGTACTGGAAGGGGACTGACACTGAGGGAACCAGACCTCCTGACCAGCACTGCCACCAGTCCCAGGCACCAACAGACCTACAGTTTTGTATGTTAGTCTGTTTCTCTCTCTCTCTCTCTTTTTTTTCTTCTCTTTTCTCTTCTTTTTACTCTCTTTTTTTTCCTTTGGAATCAGGCTCATAGTTTCTGATTTGATTTTGGTCAATTCTTTATACATATATATATTTCTCTGTTTTGTTTGTTTAATCAGGCTTTTTTTATTTTTTACTCAATTTTTTTTTAATACCTTTTCTATATCTCCTTCTTTATTTTTCTTTCTCTCTCTCTGGATTAAGCCTTATAGCTTCTTTGATTCTATACTTGGTCTTTTTTTTTTGCTCCTTTCATTTTTTCTCTTGTATGGGATGAGGTTCCCCGCCCTTCCCTTTTTACAGGGTTACTTCAACAAACAAATCAAAGAACACTTGGTGGAAGTTTCAAACAATCCACCCTTATGAGCAAGGAGGAGCTTTGCAGAGGATTGTCCAGTGGGACAGAGCAGCCAAATATGCAGCAACAGAGTGCATACAACACACTACAAAAACACTTTCTAAAGTGCAAGGCCCTGCACAGGTATGATCCCTTTTTAATATAGTAGTACTCGCAGGTGTAGGACACATAACAAGCTATAAAATACTTAAAAGACAGAAAATGAGCCAAAATGACAAAATGGAAGAATTCTTCCTCAAACGAAAATCTAGGAAGAAATGACAGCCAGAGAATTGCTCAAAACAGATATAAACAATATATCTGAACAAGAATTTAGAATAACAGTCATAAGACTAATAGCTGGGCTTGAAAAACGCATAGAAGACAGGAGAGACTCTTGCTATAGAGATCAAAGACCTAAGAAATAGTCATGATGAATTAAGAAACGTTGTCAATGAGATGCAAATAAACTAGATGCAGTGACAGTGAGAACGGAAGAAGCAGAAGAGAGAATAAGTGAAACAGAAGATAAAATATGGGAAATGATGAAGCTGAAAAAGAGGGAAAGGAATTACTAGACCATGAGGGAGAATAGAGAGCTAAGTGATTCAATGAAACAAACTAATATCTATAACAAAGGAGTTCCAGAAGAAGAGAGAGAAAGGGGCAGAAGGTTATTTGAACAAATTATAGCTGAGAACTTCCCTAATCTGGGGAAGGAAACAGGCATCCAAGTCCAGAGGCACATAGAATTCCCGTCAGAGTCACTAAAAACAGGTCAACACCATGGCATATCATAGTGAAACTGGCCAAAATACAAAGATAAGGAGAGAATTCTGAAAGCAGCTAGGGACAAACGGGCCTTCACCTACAAGGGTAGACACATGAGGGTAGTAGCAGACCTGTCCACTGAAACTTGGCAGGCCAGAGGGAGTGCAGGAAATATTCAACGTGCTGAATAGGAAAAATATGCAGCCAAGGATCCTTTATCCAGCAAGGCTGTCATTCACAATAGAAGGGGAGATAAAGGCTTTCCCAAGACAGGGCAGGACTCAAGATAAACAGAGAAAGACGAATATACTAGGGACCTAAATAAAGAGTAACTGATATAGTCAGGGTACAAAAAACATAAATTTTGACTAGAGAAGACTGTTCACAGGGGAGGAAAGTCACAGCAAGAGACTGAGGAAGGAAACAGGCATGTGATAAAAGAAATTCTATAGGTAATCTAACTTAGTCATGTTTTCTTTTAACTTTTATTTAAGTGATATTTATTTTTTTTTTTCTGTTGTTAAAATTGATACGTGTTGACAAAGAGAATTTGGCCTACATGGAAGAATACATGTCAAACATTATCCCACCCAAAGAGAGCCATTGTTTCACATATTTACATCCATAAATTTTATTCACACACATATCTTCTATAACATGGTATTACATTATGCTACTTTTAATCTTACTTGTTTCTTTTTTGAAAGTTTATTTGGTGTGTGTGTGTGTGTGTGTGTGTGAGACAGAGGAGAGAGAGGAGAGAGAGAGAGAGAGAGAGAAAGAAACACACATACAAGCAAGGAAGGGCAGAGAGAGGGGGGAGAGAGAATCCCAAGCAGGCCCTGTGACATGGGGCTAGATCTCGCAAACTGCGAGATCATGACCTGAGCTAAAATCAAGAGTCCTTGATGCCCAGGTGCCTAATCTTGCTTTTTGAATAATAGTATATCATGAACCTATCCATTGCCTATTCATCTTTTACAATAGGATTAAAAAAAATTTTTTTTTGGTTTATTTATTTATTTTGAGAGAGAAAGTGTGTGTGAGGGGTAAGGGCAGAAAGAGAGGGGAGAGAGAATCCCAAGCGGGCTCTGCACGTCAGTGCTGAGCCTGATGCAGGGCTCAAACTCAGGAACCATGAGATCATGACCTGAGCTGAGATCAAGAGTCAGATGCTTAACTGACATCAGCCACCCAGGTGCCCCTACAACAGGAATTTTATATATCAGCAATTTACTCCACTGATTTGCATAAACATACACAATTTCCTTAACTAATTCCTTTTGCATGTGCATGCATACTTTCCCCTCAATCTTTAAAGTATTGTAATAAAGCTCTTCATACAATTTCTATGCCTCTCTGATAAATTACTACAAGCAGAATTAAGACTAAAGAATACAAGCACAGTTAAAGGTTTCTGGGAAAACATTATTGCCAATTATCCTTCAAATTATGCTATCAATTTCTACTTTCACTGTCAAATATTTAGTGATAGTAATAGGTTTACCCATGATTCCAAATATTTTCCAACTTGAAAGAAAATAATGGTGTTACTTATTTAATTTACATTTTTGGTCATTGTTAGGGGAAACAATTTTTCATATTTTATGACATCTTCTATGTATTATTTTAATAACTCTGCTTCTAATGAAATACTTTAAGAACTTATACATTAAAGACATTAAAACCTAGTCTGTCATACATATTTTAGAGGATATTTCCTGACTTGTTACTTGCCTTTCACTTTTGTTCAAGCTGGTAGATACGCACGACATTTTAAATTTTCATGTAGTTAAATCTATCACTTTTACCCTTTAATGTTTTTATGCTTTTGTGCCAAGAAAGGCTTACTTAACTCTTAAAGCTGATAGTTACTGATAGTTCTTTTGGTTTCACTTTTATATTGAACTATTTCCATATACAATTTATTTTGGCATTAGATATGCGGTATGGAGTGACTTTAAATTTCTTTCCAAATAATATATTATTCAAACACTATTTAAAAAAATCCAAGCTTTTTTACAAACTTTAAATGTTATCTTTTATAATTTCACTAAATTATTTTATGTATTAAGGTTTATTACTAGGTTTTTTATTATATTTCAATTATCTGTCTTCATTGATGAAAGCAGCATTTTAGAAAGATCGTTTTGTCAGTACTTGGTAAGATGCGTTAAAAGGAAGGTAGCTGATAGAGACTAATGGTAGGATGCATGAATTTTAAACAACCAGAAATTGAAATCCTATATTAAAACAGAATCAATACCAAAAGGGTAACAAAATGATAAGAGATCATAATAAAAGTCTTTCTTTTGAAAAATCTCATACCTATGAGTCTTCTTAATACAAAATCCCAGAGACAGTAGGAATTATTATTAGCACTTTAACTCAGGGAAAGCTGAACAATAAAAATGAGTATTAAAGTTCCCAATCAGAAGTATGATAGTATCAAGGAGCATGCAAATCTCCAGACTTGTATTATCACTTGTCTTACTAAGTATCAATGCAGATCACTAACTGTGAAGAAATGAAAATGCACAAAATTCAATCATAGTATCTACCAGTAAGGGGTGCCAATGAAAGATTTTCTCTTTGCAATGGTAGCTGTTATTTTTGCAGCCACACCAAAGTCAGCTAGTAGGGAAAAAAAATTGGACAAAATTTTAGTTCTTTCAACAAAGTCACCAACATTTCTAAATTTCACCCTTAGGCACGACATGCCAGGGAAATATATATAAATTGAATCCCGAAATCTCTTCTTGCTTGGTTTATAACATGCTCATTAAAGGAAAATCATTTTTTTTGGCACTTTATTAGAATAAAACATACTTTATAAAGAACATAGTTTAATAAAAAAATTTACTACAAGCATACTGAAGTTTAATTAAGGGAAAAAAGGTAAAAAAAAAAAAAACCACCCATATGGATGCCTTTTATTCTAACACAACTAGGGTAGTATTTTGGTGCCATTAAAAAGCTTTTTCTCTATAATACTTTTTTATTGTTGTTTCACATGGTTATAAAAAACTGATTATACGTATAGTTCATTTTTGTCATTTAAGTAACACCTCAGGATTCTACTCTTATTCTCCTTAACTGTTATTCTGATGACTGAATAATGTTCCATAAGTGGATTTATTACAGTTTTAACAGTTTCTCTATTGCTAGTCCTATGTTTGTAATTCTTTCTATATAAACAGTGTTTAATCAATACTCCTATGAATATAGATTTTTTTTTTTATCTTTAGGATTAAGTTCCTTTAAACAGAAGTGTCAGGAGTAAAATTACTGGATCAAAACTTGAACATTATTGTGGTTCTTGATATGAATATTAAACTTGTATAATGTTAATTCTCATTTAAAATTTTACTAAATTTTTTAGGAAAAATGTGAGAGACTTGAAATAACATACCTAATTTTACATCACCATGATCTGTCAATAAAATATTTGCACCCTAAACAAAAATACAAATACTATTAAATTAGTATCACAAATTCCTTCAAAAATTATCTATTTAAGTATATTAAATGAACTTACTTTGATATCTCTATGCATTTTGCCTTTAGTATGCAAATAGGCAAGACCCTGAAGTTTAAAAAAAAAAAAAGTATGCATTAGCAAAGCTGCAAACTTAATGCCTATATTTTCTATTTAAATTCTCACTGAATAAGAAAAACTAAATGTCTTCTTCAGAGGCGGGGGAAAAATCTAGAAGAGTTTCTTTTTACTAATCAGTTTCTTTTTACTGTATTTTAAGATTTCGAATTCATTTTCTAGTAAAAATCAGAAATATTTTACAACACCACCACCACCACAATCAAGATAAGGAACATATCCATCACTCCAAAGTCCCTCCTACACACAAATACTGCTCTACCTTCTATTACTACAGATTTAAATTTTCCAGACTTTTACATAAACTGACTTTCACAGTATATTCTTTTTTTGTCTGGTCTCTTTCATTCACAATAATTAATTTGAGATTCCTTGTTAATGTGTATATCAATAGTTCATTTTTATTATTTCCATTGTACAGATATACAACAATTTGTTTACACACCCATCTGTTGATAGACATTTGGATGGTTGGGTTGTTTAAAGCATTCGGCTATTATAAATAAAGTTGCTCTTAAGGTTCATATAAAAGTACTAGTATGACTTTTTCCTTCCAGGTACCTAGGAGTGTAATGGCTGAATTGTATGGTGCTAATAAATTTAAACCTTTAGGCAACTGCCAAACTGTTTTCCAAAGCAGCTGTACCATTTTATATTGAAACCAGCAGTATATGAGAGTTCCAGTTAATCCATATTCTCATCAATCTTCTTAAGGTCAGTCTTTAATTTTGGCCATTCTTTGGTGAAGTGTCTGTTCAAATATTTTGTCCATTTGTTTATTAGGCTCTTATTTTTTTTTTATTACTGAATTTTGAGAGTTCTTTATGGACTCTGGATACAAGTTCTTGATCAGATATATACTTTGCAAGTACCTTCTTCTAGTCTGCAGTTTCTCTCTTCATTCTCTTAAGTGTCTCTAGAAAAATGGAAGTTTTTCATCTTGATAAAGTCTAATTTACCAAGTTTTTTCATTCAAACTTTTGTGTTATGTCCAAAAGTGCTTTGCTTAATTCAAGACTGCAAAATTCTCTTCTGTTTCCTTCTAGAAGTTCTAGTTCTAGGGTTTATATTTAGGTCTGTGATTACTTTTGGGTTTTTACATATGATATGAAGTATGACTTAAGGTTCATTTGTTGGCATAGGGATGTCCAATTATTCCAATACTATTTATTGAAAAGTCTGTACTTTTTTCACAGATTTGTCTTTTCGATTTTGTTAAAAATCAGCCATCCATATAGGATTTACTTCTGGTCCTTCTGTTCCATTGAGGTACTTATTTACTCTTATACCTATACCATTATGTTTTGATTCCTATAGTTTCATAAGTCTTTTTTTTAATTTTTAATTTTTATTTTAGGGAGAGAGAACATGAGCAGGGGAGAGGGACAGTAGGAGAAAGAGAGAATCTTAAGCAGGTTCCATGTTCAGTGTGGAGCCCGACACAGGGCTTGATCCCACATCCCTGGGATCATGACCTGAGTGGAAATCAAGAGTCAGATGCTCAACTGACTAAGATAGCCAAGATCCTCAGGACTGCACTGAATCTATGGGTCAACCTGGGGAGAACTGACATCTTAACTACTGTGAGTCTCCACATCCATGATATGTCATAGTTCTCCATTTACTTAGGTCTTAATTTTTCTTAGCAGTTTCAGTTTTTAGTATGCGGGGGTTGTATGTATCTTTTGTCACATACATTCCCTTAAGAATGTCATATTTTTGTTAATGTTAGTATTATTTTTTAAAGTTCTGAATGTAGTCAGTGTATAGAAGTCCAATTGATCTTGTACATGGATCTTGAATCCTGCAAGCTTTCTAGCCTCACTTATTAGTTCTAGAAGCTACTTTGTAGATTCTATTCCATTTTTTACACACATGATTGTGTGGTCTGTGAATAAAGACAGTTTTACTTCTTACTTTCTAATCTGGATGTCTTTTATTTCATTTTTGTCTTACTGCACTAACTGAAACCTCTAATACAATGTTGAAAAGAAGGAGAGCAGGCATCTTTGCACTGTTTGATCTTGGTGGGAAAGCATCTAGTCCTTTACCATTAAGTATGATTTAGTTGTAGGTTTTTCATAGGTGTTCTTTATCAGGTTGAACAAGTTTTCTGTTGAATTTTCTGTTCCTAGTATGCTCAGAATCTTTATCAGGAACAAATGCTGGATTTTGCCAAATGTTTTTTCCGTGTCTATTTAAGATGACCATGTAGTTTTCTCATTCTGTTTGCTACTATGGTTAATTACTTGAAGTGATTTTTGAATGCTAATCATAGTTGCACTTTAGGATAAACCTCACTTGATGATGTGTTATCTTTTAAAATATATTGTTGGATTACCTTTGCTAATCTTTTATTTTCCTTTTAAAGTTCTGCATCTGTGTTTATGAAGGGTATTATTAGTCTGTAGTTTTGTTCTCTTGCAGTATTATCTGGTTTTGGTTTTGGAGCAATGGTGGCCCATAAAATGATTTGGGAGGTATTCTCTACTCTTCAATTTTCTTTTCTTTAAATTTTTTTAACATTTATTCATTTTTGAGAGGCAGAGCACAAGTGGGGGGGGGGCAGAGAGAGAGGGAGACACAGAATCTGAAGCAGGCTCCAGGCTCTGAACTGCCAGCAAAGATACCGACGTGGGGCTTGAACCCACAAACCATGAGATCATGACCTGAGCTGAAGTCGGACACTCAACCAACTGAGCCACCCAGGCACCCTTTACTCTTCAATTTTCTAGAAGAGTTTGTGTAGAATTGGCATTATTTCTTCCTTAAATGTTTGGTAGAATTTATCCATCCACATTATCTGACTTGGAGTTTTCTTTGTGGGAATATATACAGAATTATTCAGTGATTTCTCTCAAGGAAATTGTTCATATTTTCTAAGTTGTAGGCCCTTATTGACAGAAAGCTATTCATAATGTTCTCTGGGAACTGAATATCCTTTTCTTTCAAAATTTATAGATTCTGTTGTAGTTTCTTTATATTCAGTCCTAACACTGGTAACTGTGTTTTCTCTTAGAGGTTTATCAATTTTAGTGATCTTCTCAAAGGGTCAGATTTTGGTTTTATTGATTTTCTCATTTTTCTGCTATTTCATTGATTTCCACTCTGATCTTTATTATTTCCTTCCTCTGCCTACTTTGGATTTAATTTGCTCATTTTTAAAAAATTTCTTAAGATGGAGGCTGAAGATACTGATTTCAGACCTTTTTTTCTTTCTAATAGAGATGTTCAGTGCTATAAACTTCCTTCTAAGTATTGCCTTAGTAACACCCCAAAATTTTGATGTGTTGTTTTCATTTCATTTGGTTCAAAATACTTTTTAGTTTCTCTTCTGATTTCTTTGACTCATGGGTTACTTAACTTAGTTTAGTGCTTTAGTTTCCACATATTTGGAGATATTTCAGAAATATTTCTGTTGACTTTTAATTTAATTGCAGTGTGGTCAGAGAATATACTTTGTATGACTTAAATCCTATACAATATATTGAAACATATTTTATCACCCCAAATATGGTCTATCTTATAAATGCTCTATGCCCACTTGAAAAGCATATGTATCACACTACTGGTCAGACTAAAATGTCAGTTAGGTCAAACTGTTTGGTTGTACTGTTCAAGTCTTCTGCATCCTTACTGATTTTCTGCCTATTTGCTCTTCAAAATTATTGTGAGAGGGGTATAGGTGACTATAACTGTGGATTTGTCTATTTTCCTGGAAGTTCTATCAGTTTTTGCTCATTTATTTTGAAGCTGTGTTATCAGTGGCTTAAACATTTAGGGTTGTTATGCTTTTTATGAAGTGGCCTTAAAGAGGTAATAGTCTTTGCTCTGAAGTCTACTTTGTCTGATATTAATATGGCCACTTCAGCTTTCTTTTCAATAGTATGACGTATGTTTTTCTTTTCTTTTACTTCTGACCTATTTGTGTTTTTATAAAAGCACATTTCTTACAGGCAGCATCTAGTGGGGTTTTACTTTCTTCCATTCTGACAATCTCTGCCCTTTTTATTTTTTTAAAAAACTTTATTTAATAAAAATTTTATATATTAGGGTGTACAACATGATTTGATACACATATACATAGTGAAATGATTATCTGAATCAAGCTAGTTAACATATCATCTCTTCATAGTTACTATGTTTTTTTTTATAACAAGAGCACCTGAAATTTACTCTCTTAACATATTTCCAATATTCAATACAGCATTAACTGTAGTTATCATGCTATACATTAATAATCAGTCAATCTATATGACTGTAATTTTATACTCTGACCAACATCTCCTCATTTCTACCCCCGGGCCCCAAACTCTGGTAACCATCATTCTACTCTCTGCATCTACGAGTTCAACTGTTTTAGATTTTACATATAAGTGACTCATGCAGTATTTTGTCTTTATGTCCCTGGCTTATTTTACTTAGTATAATGTCCTCCAGCTTCAAATATGTTGTCACAAATGACAGGATTTCCTTCCTTTTTATGACTGAATAATATTCCACTATATGTTACTTAAAAAAAGCAATGAACTTCGGAAATTAAAACACAAAGAAAAACAATCTGTCAGTAATTCTCTGCTATGAGTGTCTGATTAGTTTTGTATTTTATGTGAACACAAAAAAGTACATTTCCATGTTATGGGAATACTACAGAAATATACATATATATATTGGACAAATTTACTTTCATATATTTCATATATACATACATATACTGGCAAAATTTACTTTCATGTGTTTCTTATGTTTCATATATTTAACATTCAGATTTGACACGGTATGCTATGCCTTCTAAAGCATGAGGAAAGCAATACTTAGAAATGACTAGTTTTCTCTTAAATCAAGTCAATCTCCCAGTTTCTAAAATACAGAAGAAAAACATATAGAACACCAAATTCATTTCTAAACAAATTACACAATCTAGGAAATGTAGGGATAGAAGCATCAATTAACAATTTGAGTTATAAATTACCAAAATAAAAAATGTAATCACGAATTAATTCCTAATCTAATATGCCTTAAAAGATATGAACAAAATTACTACTTGCTGATCTTCTAAATGAGGAGCCTATTTTCTCTTTTCTTTTCTTTTGGGATTATCATTTTGCAGTTTTCAACTGTGAAACTATAACTGCCTTTCTATCCACATAAGCAAATGTAGTACCTGTAAAGTTTCTCTGCATACATAGGCTATCTGCAATTCTGATAATGGCCCAGTAACTAGGAAAAAAGAGAGACCACATAGTTACACATGTCAATAACACATTACAAACAGTCCATCTTAAAAATGACAAACTATTAGGGCGCCTGGGTGGCTCACTTGGTTCACTGTTCGACTCTTGATTTTCAGCTCATGATCTCAGTGTTTGTAGGATCAAGCCCCATGTTGGGCTCTGTGCTGACAGTGCAGAGCCTGCTTGGGATTCTATCTCCCTTTCTCTCTGTCCTTTCCCCCACTGACACTATCTTTGTCTCCCTCAAAAATAAACAAGTAATCTTTAAAAAAATGACAAAGTATTAACAAAACTTCTATGTATATAATTGGATGGCTTCTCACCATGAACACACATTATTCTTATAATCAGGAAACAAAACAAAAGGAAAGTTGAGAACCTTAAAATGTACTTTAAAAACAGAAGATTTACTCCATAACAACTTTGGTCTGTGAAAATATAAGCATTCATTACTTGCAAAGTGCAGTAGTAGGCACCATAGGACAGTCTATAGAAAACAACAGACATGATCTTAATCCTGAAAATTTTCTCTAAAATAAAACCAAGAAAAGAAATAAACATATGTAATGAATTATTGTTATATAGAGTGGAGAACCATAAGAGACCAATTGTTGAAATATACCAAGAGGAATCATACACATAAAGATCAAGATATTACTTTAGTATAATCCTTTCCTATATTTTTCAAACAGGAAGGCTTGATCCAGTACCTTATCTAAGAATTTAAAAAGCAACCAGGTTACTTCTGACAACCAGGTCTCTATTACAAAATATAAGATCTTTCTGTAAGTACCTAACCAGACACTTCAGAATTATGCCTTCCAATACTATGAGAGAATATCTGAAATCTGGTGTTTGCTGACAGTGAAACCAAATCAGGTACTTACACATAATCGTTCCTCAAGAGAGATATTTTACTGTATTATTTTAATCACTGGCTCTCTACATCTACTCAGGAACATAAAATTTTGATTCCTAGTAACTTGATGGAATAGTAATAAAAGAAGGGAAGGCATCATCTTATTAACAGTTTATTTTAAGTATACATGTTCTTGATTTCTACTGCTATCTAGTATACGATATACAGGGATGGACACTTCTTAGATTCAATTTAACTAAAAAAATATCAGGTTTAGTAATGAAAAGTAGAAATATCAAGAAGTAAGATTAATGTCTTAAATTATTCATTAAGTTTAAAAGGGGAAGTAGTAAAAACAATGGCAGCTATATAGGTTTATTTATCCATATTCTTGAGTTCTTGTTCTGTCAGTGTGAATAAAAATGATAATCATTATATAAAAACTTTTCATATAAATGACAATTCTTCCTAAAAATCACAGGAAAGAATTTTAAATTGAGTGGCACAGAGTTGTTTTCTACCAATAATTCTTTTTTTTTTCATTTATTTATTTTTGAGAGACAGAGGGAGACAGAGCACAGGTGGGGGAGGGGCAGAGAGAGAAGGAGACGCAGAATCTGAAGCAGGCTCTAGGCTCTGAGCTGTCAGCACAGAGCCCGATGCGGGGCTCGAACCCACAAACTGCGAGATCATGACCTGAGCCGAAGTCGGATGCTCAACCGACTGAGCCACCCAGGTGCCCGTACCAATAATTCTTTTAAGTCGACACATGGTAAAATAAGAGAACAATAATTCTAGCATGATATAATACATAGGAAAATGACTAGTGTGTAAAAAAATGGATTTGTTCTTGTTTTAAAAACTCTGTAATATTTTATATAATTGTAGTATGTATGTGGTGCTAAAAATTATTTTAAATAAAAAGTATCCAGACTTTAGACATCAATCACAACTATTTTTTTTGGTCATGGGTTATTTGTTGTGACAGAATTAGGTAATTATTATATTTATTAATTTATAATTAAATAATACATCAGTACATTTTCATTATAATTCAAAATTTTACTTAGGAGTCCCATTTCTCCCCTAGAGGTAATGACTTACCCATTTGGGACACATCTTTTCATTTTGTTGTGCATTAACATTCATATGTAATGTGAATATAAAAAATTATATTTTTAAATGTCTAAGTGTTATCAGTTATGCTATACATATTTTTCATGATCTAGTTTTTCCATTTAAAAAGAGGCCTTGGGGAGATACAGCTAGTGGATATAAACGGAGCTACTTTATCTTTTTAAATGCTTCACAGTATTCCATATTGTAGGTGCAACATAGTTTATTTAACCATTGCTCTACTAATTTTTTAATTATTATTATTATTTTTTATTTAGAAAGCAGGAAGGGGCAGAAGGAGAGGGAGAGAGAGAATCTTAAGCAGGCTCCACACTCAGTACAGAGCCCAGTGCGGGACCCAATCTCGCAACTGTAAGATCATGATCTGAGCCAAAATCAAGGGGTGGACACTCAACCCACTGAGTCACCCCAACTGACTGATATTTTAACAATCTGAGCTCTACAAGCTACAAATTATTTAAATATTATTTACACCTGAAATTATTTAAATTATTTAAATATTATTTACACCTGAAGAGCACTTATTTTTACATCTACTATGGTGGTATTTGTTAACTGGATGACTGAAATTTGATAAGGCTGTCACATAAAGCTTTTAGCATAAAAATGTTTGAAAATATTTCAGATAATTCTTAATAAACTATACAGTACAAAGTTGCCATGGGAGTTTTACTATTCCATATTTAGTTAAATAAAGAAAATAGAAATTGTTTTATAAGGATCTGTGTTTAGTCTCATTAACTAAAACATCAGGAAACTGTCAAAAACAAAACAAATTGGAAGCTAAATTGTAGAGCCAAAACAAAGACTATTTCTAAATGGTTATGGATAATATCTAATTCAACTCAGAAAACTGCCTAAATTAACAGAATGTTCAATAAAATACTTCAAGTTTTTGAAAATATATTTTTTCAATATTTTTAAAAAGTTTATTCCTTTATTATTTCTGAGAGAGAGAGAGAGAGAGAGAGCGCACATGCACAAGTGGGGGAGGGCCACAGAGAGGGAGACACAGAATCCAAAGCAGGCTCCAGGTTCTGAGCTGTCAGCACAGAGCCCTAAGCAGGGCTCAAACTCATGAACCATGAGATCATGACCTGAGCCGAGGTTAGACACTTAACCAGCTAAGCCACCCAGGTGCCCTGAAAATTATACATTTTAATACAAAAATACATCAACAACTAAACCTAGTTGTTTTCTTAGTTAGGTTAAGTGATTTCTAAGATAGATATACAATTTCTTTTATGTGAGAGTTAACCTTTGTAATTCAATTCTTATTTACAAAAATTGAGGCAGTTTCAAATATAGATAAAATACTTCCCTAGACACACATAAGATTTCCTAGAGACTACATCTAAAAAGCAAAATTTGGACTGTATAAGAACTTCTGGATTTCTCAGATCAGGTTTCAGAAAATTTACTAAAAAACCAAAATAAATAAATAAATAAATAAATAAAGTTTAGATTTCTTTTATGCAATACTGCAGGAGCAGAATAGAACAATGTAAAAACGGTATATGTACCCATCAACATCCCTGGTTAACTAGAAATGTAAAACAACAATCATTAAACTCAAAGTTTGTTTTTAAAATGTAAAGTCAAATGAACAGTACCATGGTAAATATCTTGAAGTGATCCGCCACCACAGTATTCCATACAAATCCACAGTTTTTCTCGACTAATAAGAGAAAGAAAATTATATTAGCTAGTAATTCTCAATCACTGAAATACCCTTACAATAAATTATATTAAAAAAAAAAAAAGAAAGAAAGAAATACCCTGAAGGCTTTCACTCTTCAGCACACCAAGGTTCAGAATGGATTACAGGGTGGAACAGGAAACTGCCCTGGCAGTCTCTCTTCCAGATTCAGAAGAGCAGAGTAACTTCAGTTTTGCTCCCATCTTAAATGGTTTAGCATAAGTTTTATGCGATAAAACACTTGTAATCATTCATAATATTTATTGTCAGATAAGGTATAAATGTATAAATGGAGATGTCATTATTAATATAACAGGGGAGACTACAAGAAAACCTGAGAAATTTTAGAACTTCAGACAATATAACTTTAAAATTTTATATGTATAATAGCATTTACATGAAAGGCAGGGAGAGTGGTAGTAAAGAAATACAAAATTCAAGGAGAGCAGATGTTGTTGTTTTTTTTTTACCTGAGATAGCTCCCAAAGTAGGCAACAATGTTGCAATGTTTACATTCTTTAACCATAAATATTTCTTGTTGAATCAAAGAAAAATCATCTCCTGAAATACAAAATGATAAAACTTAGTAACAAAGTTACGTTTTGAGTCATATATGGGAAAAAAGAAAACTTTACAGTAAATGTTAGAGATGAGGAATTAGATACTCAATATAAGGGAATATAAACTGCTACATTCTTTCTAAAAAAGCAGAAGCCTTAAAAATACACAAAATCTTCGAACTCATAATTTCACTTAAAAATTTTTTTTTCTGAAGGAGATGTGCACAGAGATAAATGTTTTCTACAATGTGACTTAATGGAAGAATGAGTAAATAATTTATGGCACAGTTATACATATAATGCAGTTAAAACATGTTTCGATATGAAAATATGTTCATGCTATGTTAAAAAAGAGGTATTTTATATATGTTATATAAATACATATGTATAAAGAAAGAAATATCTTAAAAAACTTACACAATGTTTTATGTCCAGGCGGTAAAATTAAAAGTAATTTTGCTCTGCTTGACTTATCACTTACCATATTTTCTAGTTCATGCCACGAAATGGCAAGATTTCATTCTCTTTTTGTTGTTGTCTTTTGTTTTTAGTGTTTATTTATTTTGAGAGAGAGAAAGAGAGCATGCGAGCAGGGTAGGGTCAGAGAGAGAGAGAGAGAGAGAGAGAGAGAGAGAGAGAGAGAATCCCAAGCAGGTTCTGTGCTGTCAGCACAGAGTCCAACACAGGGCTTGATCCCAAGAACCATGAGATCATGACCTGAGCCAAAATCAAGAGTCGGACACTTAACAACTGAGCCACCCAGGTGCCTAAGATTTCATTCTTTTTGATGGTTAAGTAATATTCCATTGTATATATACCACATTTTCTTTATCCATTCATCAGCTGGGCTCTTTCCATAGTTTGGCTATTGTTGATAATGCTGCTATAAACATTGGGGTGAATGTACCCCTTCGAGCCTGTATTTTTTTTACTTCACTGACATGCAGAATTTAAGAAACAAAATGGGGGGGTTCCTTGTTTAAGAAACAAGATGTACATATGGGGAGTTGAGGGGGAGGGAGAGGAGAGGGGAAACAAACCACAAGAGACTCTTAACAATAGAGAACTGAAGGTTGATGGAGGGAGGTGGGTGGGAGATGGGCTAGATGGGTGATGGGTCTTAAGGAGAGCACTTGTGACGAGCACTGGGTGTTGTATGGAGGTGGTGAATCAGTGAATTCTCCTCCTGAAACCAATACTGCATTGCATGTTAACTAAAATTTAAATTTAAAAAAAAAAAAAAAAAAGTAGGGGCACCTGGGTGGTTCAATTGGTTAAGCGTCTTGACTTCAGTTCAGGTCATGATCTCGCAGTTGGTGAGTTTGAGCCCCACATCGGCTGTCTGCTGTCAGCACAGAGCCCACTTTGGATTCTCTGTCCCCCACTCTCACCCCTCCCCCGCTCACAAGCTCTCTAAAAAATAAACATTAAAAAAAAGTAATTTTGCTTTCTTCTTATTCATATTTGCCAATTTATCACAAACTTGTTTGCCAATTTATCACGTTTATCACAAATTTATCACCAATTTATTCATGTTTGCCAATTTATCACAAACTTGTTTGAGTTATACAGGAAAAGTTAACAAAATGAAATACTTGTTAGGAATGCCTGGGTGGCTCAGTTGGTTAAGCATCTGAGTTTGGCTCAGGTCATGATTTCTCAGTGAGTTCAAGCCCCACATCTGGCTCTGTGCTAAGAGCTCAGGGCCTGGAGCCTGCTTCATATTCTGTCTCCCTCTCTCTCTGCCCCTTCCCGGCTACTGGTCTCTCTCTCTCACTCGCTCTGTCTCTCAAAATAGTAAACATTAAAAAAAATAAATTAAAAAAATGAAATACAGGTTAGATATGGGAATTTCGTAATTATTATGGGAACACCACCTAAAATGGCACTGTCACCATACCATCAAACTTCATTTTGTATAGTAGTCTCTTTTTTTCAAGTTTTTATCTTAATTATAGTTAACATACAGCATTATGTTAGTTTCAGGTATACAACACAGTGATTGAACAATTCTATACACAGGTATACAATATAGTGATTCAACAATTCTATACATTACTCACTGCTCATCATGATAACTGTGCTCTTAATCCCTTTCACCTATGTCACCCACCTCCCCTCTGGTAACCATCAGTTTGTCTCTATAGTTAAGTCTGTTTTTTTTGTTTCTTTGTTCATTTATTTCTTAAATTCCAGATAGGAGTGAAATTATACGGTATTTGTCTTTCTCTGACTTATTTCACTTAGCATTGTACCCTCTAGATCCATCCATGTTGTTGTAAAAGGCAAGATTTCACTCTAAAACAAAAACAAAAACAAAAACAAAACACCCTATTTCATAATCATCTGCCAGTAGAAGGGGCTTAATGGAGATAATCTAAAACAGATGATGATCTGTGTTTCCCATTATCAATTTATGTAGAAGTAGGGAGTAAATCCTGCAAATTACAGTAAAAAGCCTGCTCACCAAGGTGCACAGACTGTCTTTGTCTGCTCCTGGGCACCAGAATATTGTTTCTCCTTGTATCTCACTCCTCTGTGAGGAGTGCCTTTTCCATTACAGCATTAAAACATTCTTTACACATGCTAATCTCCAACAAGCAGGCTAGATTCTAGTTTATCCTTCACTTTATTAGGAAGCTCTGAATTACACATGAAAGAAGAGTAAAGAATCACCTTACTTTGTTAATATATACTACTCTTTGGATTTCAGTCTACTCATTTTTTGTTTTTTGTTTTTTTTTATGTTTATTTTTGAGAGAGAGAGAGAGAGAGAGAGAGAGAGAGAGAGAGAGAGAGAGAATGAGCAGGCTAGGAGCAGAGAGAGAAAGGGAAACACAGAATCTGAAGTAGGCTCCAGGCTCCGAGCTGTCAGCACAGACGCTGATGCAGGGCTTGAACTCACAAACTGAGAGATCATGACCTGAGCCGAAGTTGGACGCTTAACTGAGCCACCCAGGCGCCCCTCAGTCTACTCACTTTTAAATGTGCACAGAAGTCATATGTGAACTGTGCTGAAAATGCTTCAGTTAAGTCTGGAATTTAGAACAGATTTTCTCACAGGAGTAACTTCACAAATGATGCCTAACTTCTTTTTTTTTTTTTTTTATAAAATTTTAAACAGAATATGTTTCACCTCAGTAGCCTAAACATGCTTATGATTTTATTTATTTTATTTTTAAATGTTTTTCTTTCTTTATTATTTTTGAGAGTGCAAATGGGTGCTGGACAGAGAGAGAGAGGGTGACAGAGGATTGAAGCAGGCTCTGTGCTGACAGCAGCGAGCCCGATGTAGGGCTTGAACTCATGAACTGCGAGACCACGACCTGAGCTGAAGTCGGACGCTCAACGGAGCCACCCAGGGGCCTAGGTGCCCCTCTTATGATCATTTTAAACCATATTTGTACCATTTTTCAGAACACACAAAATTGCATATGGGCAATTTCCACTGCCTGTGCCCCTGGAAGGGAGCAGAGCCACAGATAATATAAAGGTTTTTTTTATTTCCAGGGGCGCCTGGGTGGCTCAGTCAGTTGGGTTATATATAGCTCAGGTCATGATCTCGCGGTCTGTGAGTTTGAGCTTCGCATCAGGCTCTGTGCTGACAGCTCAGAGCCTGGAGCCTGCTTCTGATTCTGTGTCTCCCTCTCTCTCTGCCCCTTCCCGGTTTGCTCTCTGTCTTTCCCTCTCTCTCTCAAAAATGATAAACATTAAAAAAAAATTGTGTTTTTCCAGTGAAGTCCTTTTATTTTTTTAATTTTAATTATTTTTAATTTACATCCTAGTTAGCATATAGTACTATAATCAGTGATTCATCCCCTATATATAACACCCGGTATGATGCCTAACTTCTTAATGGTGTCTAAATTCTTAAACTGACTTATAAAAGCCAATAATATGGCTGAACTAATACTAATAATAAACCACTATTTCCTGGGGAAATTTAGGTGAGGTCCACCCCACAACTGTGGTCTCAGCAGAAGCTATGTGAGCTATGTGGGGCCTTGGTGAGGCTAAGCAACAGTTTTTTACAGTTGTAGATGGAAACTAGAGTTCACAAGAATAGGTCATTAATAACTCAGATGTTTGAGGACTGCGGCTTCTTTGATATATTAAGTGAATAAACTCTATTTTTTAATATATTCTTCATATATCTGATTCACCATTGTCTTAAGATTTAATCCAAAGGGGTTAGAATCTTCTTTGAATTGAAACTGTACCATGGAACAGACTTACATAAAGATAATATTTCTGCAGTCTATCTTGAAAGGCAGATAAGCTAAATGTAGTTATTTATTACAGAAGTAGCTATTCTTTGATGGCTTATATCAGCTTCTTCAAAATGATCTAAATTGGGGTTTATTTTATTCTTCTGATTGGGTGATGCCAGACTACTGTTTCCTTTCCTTGAAATATACCATAAAATCCACTGGATTCAGACGCTTCAGGCCTAGAGGTTCCAGCTCTGTTGTTCATGTATAAATGGGTTTTGAGGAGTTTATTTTCTCAAAAAAGAGAAGTTTTATTCTTCATACTTAGGCAATGTGAAGATGAGACTAGCTGAGAAATACAGAGCCCCATGTCTGCAGTTTTGACTAAGTACCTGTTATTTCCTTCTGGAGGTCTTGCTAGCCCCCTGAATTTAATATGTCCCAAGATACCAGTATCTTCTTTTAAAAATCAATTTTCTCTTTGGACTTTCTATTTGTGTTAATGACACTTATTTTCTAAGGGACTAACCTCTGGCAGCCTCTCCATAGCCCTCCTAAGAAAACTGACCTCTATGCATCAAGAACTACAATTTGTGTCATGTGATCTTCTACTTGCTGAAGGCACAGAGGTGGATAACTGACCTAAAAGAAATGAGATGAGCTAATTATATTTGGTCTCTGTAAAATTTGAACCATGGAGACTAAGTCATTGGTAATCAGCAGAATCACATTAAAAGTGGAATATTAGAGTCTATGAATGACGGTGGCTAAGGTTACTAGAGATGTACTGAAAACCTGGCTTATGAGTACATCTTTATATAGGAAGGGAAAGATCCACTAGAGCTTGAATGTGTGCCAAAGCACAGGCAGAGACAGCTGGATCAGATAGCTGATCACCGAGACCAGAAAGTTATAACCTCAGACTCTTTTAAGGGTGGGTGATTATGTCTGGCTGGCTGGCTGTCTTAAGGAACTCAGCCTGATACTCCTAGGAAAAGAGCGGCCCTCTTTAGCCAAAAAAGTGATCCAACGAGAGAAGGCTGGAAGCTGTGTGTCTGGGATGGTTGACACTGGAACGAGTCCTGTTTCTTAGTACTCTTAAGATTGGCCTGAACCCTGGAAGGTAGCTATAAAGAAGAAATGGACAGTGCAGGTATTGGTTATTTCATTCTGGTTCTAGATGGTACTGACACTGGGATTTGCATTTTTAATTTTTTTAAGTGTTGCATTAGGGTTCCCAGTTAGAATGTTCAGTGACCACCAGCGCAGTGATTGCAACCTCTACCAGTGTTGCAAGGCTAATATTCAAAGATAGATTTGGTAATAAGGGCAACAAGCGCTGCAATGTCCTAAAACCCAAGTTTTAAAGAGGGAGAAACTCTACTGATGTCCCTTGTTCCTAAGCCACCTCCTGTCTATCATCATACTACAACCCTAAACTACCATTTTTTTAAAGTTTTGTTTTTAAAGTTTATTTACTTATTCTGAGGGGGGGAGGGGCAGCGAGGGGGTGGTAAGAGAGAATCCCAAGCAGGTTCTACACTGACAGTGCAGAGCCCGACTTGAGGCTCGAACTCACAAACTGCAAGATCATGACCCGAGCCAAAAATCAAGAGTTGAACGCTTAACTGACTGAGCCACCCAGGTACCCCTAAACTACAGTTTTTAAGTGGACTGAGCAGCCCATTCCCCCCAGCAGACTACTGTATAAAAAAAAATGTAGCCTTAACACCTGGGGTCACTTAGGTGGTTGATTTTTGCTTTCAGCTTCTTAGTTTTGAATATAATTAGCCAATGTCAGTGTTTATTCAGCTACCAGCTACTTCTGCTATAATCAGTCCATTAAGATTAGGATCAGGTTGGACTTCTGTTAACACCACACTTAAGGCATTTCTAAAAACATAAGGAAAGAAGAGAAGCCTTGGAAGGCAATACACTAGAACTATATAGGACGCACTGGTTGACATAAAAAGCACAGGCATTCACATTCTGGAAATAAACAGGAGTAAACTGGTTGCACTCTTCGTGTAAGAGTCCTCTGGATTATACCTGGATTCAATATTCTTTTAAGGGTTTCTTGCAACCAAACAGGTCCTAAAAGATAGAACTTGGGAAATGATTAAAAGCCCCCTTTTAATAATGCCCCCTTAAAAAAATAAGAAAGAAGGGAAGGTATTAGGTATTAAAAATCTGGTTGTGACAAAATGAAAGGCAGCAATAAGATTCACTGCATGCTCCCTCAAATAATATGGTAGCAAATCATGGATTTAATACTGAGGTCATCAATTAAACCAGTATCTATAATTACATGAGCAGCTGCTGATCTACAGCAATTTAAAGGGCTTAGAGTTGAGCTATAGCATGGTTCCTTTAGCAACACAGCAATAAAAGGACAATGCTAATTTCTAGAACATCTGGCCCAAGGCACAGAGAGAGAAAAAGCACCATTATGAAATCCTAACAGCCCAAATCAGAAAGTCATCTTTGGAATTGCTGAATCATGACATCATACCCTCAGCTGACTTTGCAACTGCAATAGGTTTAAAACAAGGGGGGGGCGCTGACAAGTGGAATGGGAATATCTGGGAGATCAGATAATTCCCAGGCCCCTGGAAATATATTTACTGTAATGTTCCTCTTTCCAGCAAAAGAAGTACAATCAACTCTGTTAAGGAGTGGACTCCCTATTGAGGTGTGGCCTATGATTAGAATGTCAACACAGCATGAGCTAAAAACTATATAAGTCAGAGCAAGGAAGAGATTAAATTCAGGAATAACTGTTGACTTCTAGGGAATATATTCAAAAGCTAGAGTTTTTTGTTTGGTTGGTTGGTTTTGTTTTTTTCTCCCACACCCACTCACCGCCCACTAACAGTTTGGAAAAGAAGCTATTTCTATTCTTCAGAAGTTACCCTAGAAACTTTAATGTGCATATTTTCCTTGGTAAAGGCTACATATAATTCCTATCTTTACTCCCCCTTTCAAACAATACAATAACATTGGAATGCTTTAACTCTATTACTTCTTCCCAACTCATTCTATTGTTGGCCAGAATATTAGTTCTTTTCTCGCAAAGATCATCTTCATTATCCTTTTGTATATAGGTATGCTTTAGTTTTTTGAGATTTACTCATATTTAATCACTTTCTTTGCTCTTCTTACTTTTTGCATCTCAGACTTACCACCTGGTATCACATTCCTTCTGCTTAATGTTTATCTTTTAGAATTTCCTTTAGTGAGGTTCTATTGGTGACAAACATGGTTAGCTTCTGTATGAAAATGCCTTTATCCTGCCTTCATTATTAAAAGGTATCTTCATTGGATGTACAATTCTAGGTTTATAGTCCTCTTAGTTCTTTGAAGATATCCACTGTCTTCTACCTTCATTGTTTTGGTAAGTCACTGTTAAGTCTTAATAGTCCTTCTTCTATAATGTCTTCTCTAGTTGATTTAAAGATTTTCTGTCTTCAGTATTTTGCAGTTTCACCATGACATATGCAAATGTGCACTTTAAAAAAAATTTTTTTTTCTGGCTGGAATTCTTAAATATTTGGTGTTTCCTGTCAGTTCTGGAAAATTTTTCACAATAAATGCTTCAAACATTCCCTTTGCCCAAATGTATCCCTACTCTGATTAGATCTCAGTTAAATCTTTTCACTCTATCTTCCATGTATTTTACATTTTCTTATTTTTTGTCTGCTTCTCTGTGCTTGCTATATTTTGCACAGTTTCTTCATTGCCTCTTCAGCTATGTCTAACTTGTTACATCTGTTGAATGTTAAATTTGTAATGATTTTTCATTTCTAGAAGATCAATTTGGTTGTTTTAAAAATCTGCTCCTGAACAGGAACCCTCTTGCACTGTTGGTGGGAATGCAAACTGGTGCAGCCACTCTGGAAAACAGTGTGGAGGTTCCTCAAAAAATTAAAAATAGATCTACCCTATGACCCAGCAATAGCACCACTAGGAATTTACCCAAGGGATACAGGAGTGCTGATGCATAGGGGCACTTATACCCCAATGTTTATAGCAGCACTCTCAACAATAGCCAAATTATGGAAAGAGCCTAAATGTCCATCAACTGATGAATGGATAAAGAAATTGTGGTTTATATACACAATGGAATACTACGTAGCAATGAGAATGAAATATGGCCTTTTGTAGCAACGTGGATGGAACTGGAGAGTGTTATGCTAAGTGAAATAACTCATATAGAGAAAGACAGATACCATATGTTTTCACTCTTGAGTGGATCCTGAGAAACTTAACAGAAGACCATGGGGGAGGGGAAGGGAAAGAAAAGTTAGAGAGGGAGGGAGGCAAACTATAAGAAACTCTTAAAAACTGAGAACAAACTGAGGGTTGATGGGGGTGTGGGGGGTGATAAATTAAAATAAAATAAAATAAAATAAAATAAAATAAAATAAAATAAAATAAAATAAAAAAAAATCTGCTCCTTCCAACAGTTTACTTTTTACTCATATTTTCATGACTTTTTAATTTATCTAATCATATCATATATTGAGTATATAATTCCAAAATCTGATGTCTTCATGTTCTGTTGTTGTTTCTGCTGGCTCTTGCTCAAGGTACCTTAATTCCTTGTGTCTTCTGTGATTTTTGACTTTGAACTCTTATTTCTTGGAACTTTATCTATTGGAATTCTTTGAAGCTTGGGTCAAAGTTGAGAAACTATACTTGTTTCTGCTAGGTGGCTGAGTGTGCTACCCTAGGAGACAAACTAAAAAACTAAGGTTTTTAAAGCCACACACAGTGTGACTCCAATTCAAGACAGGCAATATTTTTTTGATAGTCATTGGTTGGGCAATGGGAAAGTTTATTTCTAGTTTACCCATACTAAAAGCCTTTGGGGGTGCTAGGTTTTTGTAGGGTAGTGATTCTTCACCTAGGATGGGTGTTGGACTTTGTCTCCTATCCCTATTGCCCTCTGTGAAGGATGTAAAAGGCAAATCACAATTTTATTTGGTTCAAAAAAGTTTCCTCAAGATTTAAGCCAGCCCCAGTGTCCTCCTGCCTATTTCTCTAGGTTTTTAGAATTTGATTATTCTTTACTTTCTTACAAGACACTCAAGCTCTTTGTATCTGTTTCCTCACCCATAAATGAGGATATAATAAAATCACAGAGGATTATTTTGAGAATTAACTTGATATTTCTAACATACATATTAAGTACCATAGAAGTGTGTTACTATTATTTCTACTGAATTGGTGTATTTTAAAAGATTAGAAAACTTTTAATCTATCCTGTTTTGTGTTTTTTAGCAGTAGTAAGATTAGGTAAGGTACTGGCTATGGAGCAATTAAAAGGTAAAATCTAATTATTTTTTTCTATAGCTTTTAATGTATCAATTCTGAAAATGAGTAAGTAAAGCAATTGTTTTTGCTTTTTTATAAGTAACATGAAAACAAACTCTGGAGGACAGCTAAAATGTACTTTTTATTAGAATTATCAAACCATTATATAAGGACTATGTATTAGACTTACTAGTTTTATCCCATTAAAATTTGAAATTGTATTTTATTTTTTTAATTTTTTTTTAAAGTTTTAAATGTTTATTTTTGAGAGAGGGAGAGAGAGTATGCAAAAGTGGGTGGTGGCGGGGGGGGGGGTGGACAGAGGCTCTGAAGCAGGCTCTGTGCTGATAGCAGTGAGCCCGATGCAGGGCTCAAACTCACAAACTGTGAGATCACGACCTGAGCCGAAGTTGAATGCTTAACTGACCAAGCCACCCAGGCATCCCCCCAAATTGGATGTTTTAAAGTACTATTTTTCCATTCTTAACTAATCATAAAATCACCTAGTAATTATAGATTCCTAGGCTCACTCTCTACTTTGTGAATCAGAATCTTCAGGAGATTCCTAACATCAGGCAAGTTTCAGAAATACTGTTTTAAGTAATGCTGTTTGGATAAGTATTTTCTGAGTTATAAGTACCTGATTTATAAAGTTTGTAAAAACAGCCACTTATATTGACACAACTATTCTACTCCAAGATGATGCATCCTCATTCTTTGTTTTGGAGAAGAGCAAACCTGTCAGACAACTTTAACGTTTGGCTGCTGGTATACATAATTATCTGATTTTTAAATATATATTAATATATTAAATATATTTACATAAACATATACACATAGAAGTATATATAGAATATATATAGAAGTGTATATAGAAATATATACATATATATACTTCTTTTGCACTACTTTTCTTCACTCCTTTGGGTGGTGGGAAGGAAAGAGGGTGATGAACATGCATATATGTAATTTCTGTCTCACCCTCTTCTGACAGTTAATTCCATATCAGGCAATCTTTCTTTCTCACAAATACATCTATTTTCCTTAATCTGCTTACTCATTTCTATCATCTAATTCCTGGTTATTTGCTCCAGGAAAATCTCATTCTCTACTCTCTTTGTTTTGTGCATGGACAAAAATTCTAAACATGCCTAGTAAATTAAAAAAATTTTTTTAATGTTTATTTTTATTTTTGAGAGAGAGAGACAGAGCATGAGCAGGAGAGGGGTAGAGAGAGAGGGAGACAGAGAATCTGAAGCAGGCTCAAGGCTCTGAGCTGTCAGCACAGAGCCTGACGTGGGGCTCGAACTCACATTCCAAGATCATGACCTGAGCCGAAGTTGGACACTCAACTGACTGAGCCATTCAGGTACCCCAAACATGCCTAGTAAATTTAGAAACCACTATTGTAACATCTACTCAAGAAAAGGAAAGTCAAAGTCCTGGACCAACAAATATACAAAGAATGTACCTGCTACTACTAAAGCTTTTGCAAGTACCTAGATATACTCTTCAAAATGTCCTTAAGATTTGATTTTTTAATATCTTGTGGAGGGTTTTTACATCTACGATTATGAGAGACACGGGTCTGTAGTTTTTGTTTATTGTACTGCCTTTGGTTTTGGTAAGAAGGTAATGCTAGCATTATACATAAGGCAGGCATGTAACATTTATTGGGTGATGACCCTGCTAGGCACTAGGAATGTATTAGTAAAAAGCAAACAAAAACAGACAAAACACTTGCTCTCTGGGTGGGTGTCAGAAAGCTAAACAAATAAATACGTGTCAAGTAGTGATAAGTGCTAAGAAGAAAAGTTAACCAAACCTCAGGAACACAGAATGAAGGAGTTAAGTGCATTTTACATAGACTGAATGGTTGGAAAGGCCTTTCTAGTAGGGTGATATTTGAGGAATACAGATGAATATAGTGAGGGAGTAGGTCAAATGGATCCCTGTGAGAATAGTAGGATACAGGATATATATATATATATATATATATATATAGGATATATATATATATATATATATATAGGATATATGCTATCTTATACTATCCTATAATACTATATAATATCCTATATACTCAAATACTATATATACTCTACATCCTCAAATACTATACATACCCTATATAGAATATACATAGTATTGTGATATAGTATAGGATATATATATATATATATATATATATATATATCTCCTGTATATAGGATATCCTATATAGAATATATATATCCTCAAATACTATATATATATATCCTATATGGAATATATATAGTATTGTGATATAGTATAGGATATATGTGTGTGTATACACACACACACACACACATATGGCACATATATACATAGCATATATATATATATATATATGGCATATATATATCCTATACAGAATATATATAGCATTTGAGAATATAGAGTGTGTGTGTGTGTATATATATATATATATAGTATTTGAGTATATAGGATATATATAGTATTTATAGGCTACAATATATACATTTAGTGTGTGTGTATGTATATATCCATATATATATAGGATATATAAGATATATATAGTATTTGAGGATATAGATGAATGTAGTGAAGAAGTAGGTCTAATAGACCCCTATGAGAATAGTATTCTAGACATAAGGAACAGCAAATATACAAGTTTTAAAGCAGGAGTGTGTCTGGCACATTAGAAAACAGAGAGAAGCCCAGTGTTTCTGAAGTGAACCACAACAGTGGTAGAAGATGAGATGAGTGAAGGATTAGAAGGCCAGATCAGGGGCGCCTGGGTGGCGCAGTCGGTTAAGCATCCGACTTCAGCCAGGTCACGATCTCGCGGTCCGTGAGTTCGAGCCCCGCGTCAGGCTCTGGGCTGATGGCTCGGAGCCTGGAGCCTGTTTCCGATTCTGTGTCTCCCTTTCTCTCAGCCCCTCCCCCGTTCATGCTCTGTCTCTCTCTGTCCCAAAAATAAATAAACGTTGAAAAAAAAAATTTAAAAAAAAAAAAAAAAGAAGGCCAGATCAAAAATAGCCTTTTCAGCCATTATCATAAGGACCTTGGATTTTAATCCAAGCAAGATGCAAGCTTCTGAGATTTTTGAGCAATAGAGTATAGTATCTTGGTTTCAGAAGGATTGCTCTGGTTGCTGTGTTGAGAACAGATTCAAGATAGCCTAAGGGGGGTGGGGAGGGAAAAAGTTGGGGGGGGGTGTTGATATCATAAGGCCTAAAGCAGAATGATCATTGAGATAACTCATGCTATAGTTGAAGTGGCTTAGACCAAAGTGGCAGCAAAGAAAGTGATGAGAAAATTAAGTCTGGATATATTCTGAAGGTGGAGTTTTTGAAGGTAGGCATGTTTATTTTTTAAATGTTCCACAGGTGATTTTCATCCACCCTCCTTCCCTTAACAGAACCACTGTTATAATTCCTAGTAAGCTGTCTGAAGTTATGCAGTTATTAAGTGGTGGACAATGTTTAGAACCCTAGCAATCTATCTCCAGAGCCCCAAACCTATTCTGTCTCTTAAACCCCTAAAACTCTGTTCCTTCATGTGACCATGTTTTGGAGAGGGCTATAACCTTGACTAATACCATCAAAATATTCTTTAATGTTACATATTGAACTTTCACTAAGTTTAGCATATTTTAATATTTCCACAAAAAGTGAAACAAGATTTACCAATCGTTATTTCAGCAAATAACAATTGGTTTATGCTTTTCCTATCTTTCGTATTTCCACTAAAAGTACTGTTCATATTTCCTACTTTAATCTTCTATTAATAAATATTCACAGGAAACTATCAGAAACATGTCTAGTTCTATATGGGTATCAATAATGGAAATGACTTTAAAAGTAAATAAAACTTCTCTTTTATTTCATATTATTGTATCACATTAATATTGTTATCTTACAATAGTCTAGTCAATGTGGAAAAATATAAAGAATAAAATAAAATTTACCCATAAATTCACTATCCAGAGACATTCACCATTCACATTTTGATGTCTTCTTCCAGTCCTATAAAATATTTAAGGTTTCTCCCACCATATACACAAATTGGGACTCCTACTCTACAGTTTCACAACCTATTTTGTAAACATTGTGTCACTAAAAATCATTTAAAAGGCATCCAAGTTGGAAAGGAAGAAGTAAAATTATTGGTTTGCACATGATATGATCTTATATGTAGAAACTATAAAGATTCCACAAAAAAACTTTTAGAATAAACAAATTCAGCAAAGCTGTAAGATACAAATTCAACACAAAAAAATCAGTTGTGTTTCTATACATTAATAATGAATAATCAGAAAAGGAAATTAAGAAAACAATTCTATTTACAATAGCATCAAAAAGAATAACATACTTAGGAATGAACATGACCTAGGAGGTAAAGTACACTGAAAACTACAAAACATTGCTGAAAGAAATTAAAGATGACACAAACAGAAAGACAGCCCATGTTCAGGAATAAGATAATTTACTACTGTTAAGATGTCAATAAAATACGCAAAGCAATCTACAGATTCAATGTAATCTGCATCAAAATCCCAGTAGCATTTTCTTGGGAGATACAGGAAAAAATCATCTTAAAATTCATATGGAATCTCAAGGGACCACAAATAATTTTGACAAAGTTGGAAAACTCACACTTCCAGATTCCAAAACACATTACAAAGCCACAGTAATAACAACAGCATGCTACTTTGTGAAGGCAGACATAAAGATCAATGGTAGAGTGGAGAGCCCAAAAATAAACCCACACAATTATGGTCAAATGACCTTTGACAAGGGTGCCAAGACCACTCAAAGAGGAAAAGAGAGTCATTTCAACAAATAGTATTGGGAAAACCGAGTATCTTCATACAAAAGAATGGAGTTTGACCCTCATATATGTACAAAAACCAATTCAAAATGAATTAAAGATCAAAATGTAAGACCCAAAATTATAAAACTCTTAGAGGAAAACTTCCTGACATTGGATTTGGCAAGGCTTTCTTAGCTTTGACACCAAAAGCACAAGCAACCAAGGCAAAAGTAGATGAATGGGACTATGTCAAACTTAAAAATTTTTGTTCATCCATGGACACAATCAACAGAGTGAAAAGACAACCTGTGGAATGGGTGAAAATATTTGTAAACCATTTATCTGGTAAGTGGTTAATATCCAGAATATACGAAAAATTCCTACAACTCAACAACAAAAAATAAATAACCCAATTAAAAAATGGGCAAAAGACTTGAATAGATATTTCCCCAAAGAGGATATATGGTCAACAAGCATATAAAAAGATGCTCAACATCACTAACCATCAGAGAAATGCAAATCAAAACCATGAGATGTCACCTCACATCCATCAGGAAAGCTATTATTAAAAAAAAAACAGAATAACAAGTGTTAGTAGGGACACGGAGAAGGTGAAACCATTCTGTACTATCGGTGGTACTGCATACTGGTACAATCACTACAGAAAACAGTATGGCAGTTCCTCAAAAAATTAAAAATTTACTACCATATCATCTAGTAATCCTACATCTACATATATACCCCCCCAAAAAAAACTGAAAGCAAGTATCAAAGAGATATTTGCATGCCCATGTTCATAGCAGCACGAATCATGATAGCTGAGAGACAGAAGGAACCCAAATGTCCATCAACAGATGGATAAATGGATAAACCAAACATAGCGTATACATACAGCAG